>NC_056046.1:33022746-33353295 GCF_004379255.2 Salvia splendens
AACGCTAAATAAACAAGCACCAAAGGATGTCATGGATATTTAGATTTTAAAATATTTTTCTTGTCACAAATACCGACAGATAGTCCGGAGACCATAAGAATGGCATGGCTGCCTAATATTGCCTAAAGCTAGATACCATAATTCTAGTCCTCAAGAATCTTATCTGCTCTTAATACTCCTCTAAAGAAAGGTCGCACGCAACTCAACAAGATTCTAAGACCATGGTTAACAATCTTTTAAACAATGCTCACTTCTTGATAATATTACTCCCACTGGACACGATTTACTTCAGAAATATGCCTTTCATTTAAAAAGAACCTTTAGTTATTCAAATATCCGCGAAATATGTAAACATCACTGACAACATAACTCCTCTAAAGAAAGGTCGAGATGTCATCTAATTACTTCACATTTGAATCCATCTATGGAGACCATATACAACATGACTGTTCGTAATTATCGCTTAGTCATTTTTAATAAAATGGTTTTCATTTGATTATCATCAAGCAAATAATCATTTAACTCAATAAGATGTTAAATCACATAGGCAAATAAATTTGCACACTTTGTCACATCACACATAATCAAAAAATCATTTGATTTTCAACCACTAAGTGTCTAAAACCAAATAATTAAAATAAATCACATTTTATCCTTTCCATGAACCATGGTACTCCGGATAAAAGGGATTAAATAAAAAATATATGCCCTATTTGACTAATCAAATATCTAGAGCATAGAAATTAGGTCAAGGCCACACATTGGGCCTTGCCTATTAATCGGGCTTCCTAAAACCCTAATTATGGTTTCGCCTTAAAATAAAACAACTAGCCGCCATGGTCTTCATCAGAACACGCCGCCGTCGTCTTCACCTGGCCGCCTTGCTGCCGCCGAGCACCGCCAACCTCCGCCCGCTGCCTCGATCTGCGTGCGGTCAACTGTAGGGGTCTCGACACGCCGCAAGGCGTGTGCGAACAGCCGCCGCTTTCCAGCCGGGAGTCGTCTGGAGAAATGCTGCCACCGCGCCGCAGGGCCAGAGGCTGCTGCCGCACCCCCAGCCATCCGCCGAGGCGCCGAGGCTGCCGCTGCTTTCGAGGCAGTAGCCGTCGCGCCCCGCCAAGCCAGTACGCCATGGCCGCCCTAGATTCTGCGCGTCGCGGCCGAGCCCGCTAGGCCTCCATTTCGTCACCTTCGTCTTCGTCTTGTTTTATCCATTGTATTAAATTTTTTGTATTTAACTTTACATATTGTTTAAATACAAGGAAAAACAATCTATATATACCACGGTCAACCCCCGTGGGTTCAATAAAACGAAGAACATCAAGATTCAACAATCACGCAATATCACAAGCATAAAAACAATCATCCATCACTTTTTTCAAATATGTAGATCTACACGAGTGGAACACAATAGACATAGATCTAGAATAAACTATCATAGATCTACAATATTCTTAATCAAGAATATTCTTATAGATCTAGAATATTCCATTTAATTACTAAATAATATAGATCTAGAATATGTTCTATAGATCTTGGAATACTCTATTGTAGATCAAGACATTCCTCATCAATTTTGAATAAAATTCATAGATCTAGAATGTTCTTTAGCCGATCTAGAATATTCACTTATGATGTGTGGAGGCTAGGGTTTCACTTCTTGTGTTGTGTGTTTTTGTCAAGCCTCATTCGTCCCTTTATATAGAGTTGTGTGGGCTAGAATAGGGATCTATGGGGCTTGGATTGGGCCTCCCTCATTGGACCTTCTTTACTAATAAAATAATAACCATAATTCAATATAAGGCCAATGGAATATTTCTTGTTCCACTATCGAAGAAATATTGACCGTTCATCCAATCCGTGATTACAAGCAATCCGAGTTAACCTCTTTAATATATTATTTCCTGTGTCTAAGACTTTCTATATCCATTAATTAATTTGTAGTCTGCTATGGACTTTAAATTAATCAATATCTTTTATTTCCAAGTGTTTGTCTAGTACGAGAAGTATATCAAAATATACTTTGCCTTTTCTATTATTCATGGATAAAATCCAAACCGCCCGAGTTTCAGAATAATAGAACTTTTCTCGAACACCTCTTGGGGATATAGTCATACACACGATTCATTGTAATAATAAAACTGACACCATACTAGTTATCAATTACTACTACCCAAGATATCAGGAATATTGGGTTATGAAAAACCTGCACCTACTGATAAGTCAAAGCAGCGTATGATCGAATAACGTGTGTCCTATATTATTACAAAGATTAAGAAATGCTAAATCTCCAAGACATCGTCTTACAGTAGATAGCAATAAAGACGTGTCTATAATTTAGAAGACTTAGACTGATTTTACTCTCCGGTGCTTTAATTATATAATTTAATATATAATTAAATACGGCCAATACCCATTAAAGTAAATACACAGTGTGAAGAAAACATTTATTATTCTCATTAAATGAGGAGAGTTTACAAATATACAAGCAATTTATCAAAATCGGCGCCTCCTCCCTCTCATTCACTTGTCTCGATTTTCGTGCCTAGCACGTGGGAGAATTAGGGTTTTGAAATTGAAATCGAAATCAAAAAACAAAAAAAAAATCGAAACTAGGGTTTCGAAAAACCCTAGTTGATCACCCACCGTGAATCGCGACGGAGGAGCGGCTGGGGGCGGCGGCCGGTGCTGGTCGTCGTCTAGTGGGTAGCTCGGGTCCAGTGGGAGCAGCGATGGACGGCGGTGGCGGCAGGCGGTGCGGCTGTTGGCGACGCGTCGGATCTATCAAGAGATCCGACGACGTGGGTCGCTGGCGGCTGCTACGGCGGCTGGTCGATGTACGTGGTGGCTCCAGGAGGTGTTGAAGGCGGAGGTTCAGGCAGGCGGAGGTGTTGGCGGCTCGTCGGGTCTGTCTCGGTGGATCTGGCGGCGTAGGCTGTCGGCAACTCTCTGCGGCGGCTGACCTTCGTCCGCAGCGACGCCAAACGACGTTTTTAGGCCGTGGCAGCGATGGCAGGGGCGACTCCAGACACCGGTCGTCGGAGGGAGCAGTTCCCGACCAGGGGAGGCGGCGGCCCCAACGGCCGCAAGTGCCGAAACCCTAGCTAGGGTTTGAGCGCGCGTTTCGTCTCGTCTCGTTGATTCATTTCTTAACTCACAAGTAATTTATAATTGTGGTTTAAAATCCTAAACCTAGAATAATTCAATAACTTGTGGAAATTAGAATGATTCTCTAATTAAATCAAGATTCTAATTTAAAAGAGAATAATTGCGTTCTTTAAAATTGCCAATTGAATAATTAGGTAAATAATTGATTTAATTTTTTAATTAGTTGATTTTGATGGATTATTTCCATCTAGATAATATCATGGTAATTAACATAAGGAAATTCAATTTTAATTTATCTAATTTTTGGCTTCTCCATAATAAGATGGAAATTTAAAGAATATTATCTCTAGATGCTTTCATGTTTTATTTTAAGATTTAATTGAAAAATTGTCTACATTTTAATTGGTATGTTATGGAATGATTTCCTAGATATATACCTAAGTAAAAGACATAAGTTTTTCAATTATATGATCCCTTCAAATTTTTCGAAAATTACACTAGTTTGAATTAATTGGTATGTTATGGAATTATTTCCTAGATATATACCTAGTTGGAATTTTATCTTTAATTTTGATGAAGGTGAATTTTGTTTCATCTAGAAAACGTCAATTTAGTAAAAGAAGTTAGAAATTCATTTAGCATTATCATGCTACTAAAATCCTATATTATTAATGTGTGAAGTGATTAATTGGATTTTAATTGGAATTCAATTCCTAGTTTAAAATTTGAATTTTTATCTTTAATTTTGATGTAGGTGAATTTTGTTTCATCTAGATAACATCGAATTGTCTTAAAGATATGAAAAATTCATAGCGCATTAATCTTGCTATTAAAATCCTTAGTAATCCACAAAGTTGAAAGTTGTCTTTAATCTTTGATGAAGGTGAAATTTGTTTCATCTAGAAAACATCGTTATAAGTTCAAGATGCAATAAATTTCTTCTAATCATGAAAGCTAAGAGAACTTTAATTCTCAAATTTAAGTGGTGTGTTTTAAATGGATTTAGTCTTAATTTGATAGTGCGGATTTATGTATCTAAGTGGGCATTTTAAATTAAGACTTAGCTAATCTTTTATGATATACACCTAGATATTAATTTTTAGGATAATGATTGATTAATTCTATCTAGGTAAATCCTAATAGTAATAAAAGGTAATTCTAATAATCAAGATACGTTATTTTAACTAATAATGTATGATTGTTTAAGATTGGACTTAAAGTCAAGATAATCTTGTTTATGTGAAGGTAGAATTTTGTTTTTATCTATATTTATTTAAGATGCTTAATTAAATGATCAAGTTTCGTCATTATGGTTATGTGAACCTTTTATAAGTGTGTTTACATGTTTTTAATGATGATTGATGGATATTTAATTGGAGTTATGATTTTATTTGTTAAAATCTAGCTTTAACTCATGCATCGCCTATGTACTTATTGCTTTGCATGCATAGATAGTACATATTTAATTATGCTTTGAATGTGGATGCCTACCTAATCTACTTAAGTGATAATTAAACTATTAAAACCACCAACACAAAAATATGAAGCGATAATTACAACACGTTTGTATATAGCCTCCATAAAATTGATCTAAGTATGAAGTAGTGACCGGTCTGTCTTTTACGGGAGGAACATTACCAGTTTGTATGTTTAGATTTCTCTAGATAAAGGTTATTAAATCGTAAAATTAGTTTTCAGTAATATCGCGACTGGTCTTTACCGGAGCAATATTGCTGCGAAATTATAAGGATTGTATTTTAATAATGCTTAGAGGGAACTATAGGAGGAGGTGCTTGTCCGGTCCGACCATTCTTTAGAGAGTTCACGCACAAGTAAAGAATCCTTAGTGCTTAATTTTATGGTTATACGCTTTAGTAGTGTTAGTCAGCCATGCCATTCTTATGGTCTCTGGACTATCTGTCGACATTGTGGCCAGTAAAAATTATGGATTTCTTGCATGAATATGACACAACTTCCTCGTTGAAGAACGTTTGTGCTTGATTTTTGTTGATGTAAAATGAAAAATTGTTTTGTGGTTATTTGCAATTCTTTGAAATTTTACATGTTTATATTATTGGTCTTTTGTTCTCAGCTTGAACGAAAGATGTTTACTACTTGGGATGTTTATAGTGCGATCTTTAAATAAAAGGAACGCGATTCTGATTCTTATTTGGACTGGAAAAGGAGACTTGATTTTGATCAGTTGGCTCGTGATTTGAAATTAGTCCTCAGTAAGAATCGCCCCTCTGCTTATTACATATCAGACAAGGAAAAGGATGCTTATGATCGATGGGATACCGAGAGCGGTCATGTCAAGAAGTTTTTGTTGGCTTTGGTTGGCAATGCTCTTGGCTGGATTGACAAGCCCGACAGGTGGATTGAAGAACCTAAATGATTTGATGAAATGTCCACCAAGTGTCTCATGAGATCAGTGGTGAACATTTTGAGGAGAACTGTCTTGAAGGAGAACCAAAACATTAACGACTACGTCGTGGAAATGGTTGACGGTTTTGATAGACTCGAGGCGTTGGTGGGAAAATAGGCCCAGAAACCCAACAACTCATGATCCTCGACGGACTTCCAAAGAGCTATGAGAAAGTAAGGAAAGAGATAATGGACAAGTTTTGGCCAACATCTCTTCTAGTACTCTCTACCAAGCTCATTGAGGCACAAGTCCAGATAAGGAAGATGGAGGGTGGGATGCTCAATAACTCCACTGACCTAAGACGCAAGTCTGACATGGCAGAGAGTTCGACCCAACCCAATGTGAGTAGGAGGAAGACGTGATCTCAATCTAGCTATGACATTTATGTTTTGAACAATGAGAGTCTTATTTTGCTTTATTTACATTGTTGAATTTTTGAGGTTTTTGATATTTATACATTGTTTGGTTTGATATCATATGGATATTTGATATGGAATTATATTCCTGGATTATCAATTGTGTTTTTGGATTATCAATATCATTTTATAATGCTTGCATTATTAGATAAATGAAGTTTTGACTATCCGAATATTTATGACATCAAGTGTAACATGGTTTTAATATCAAAATGTTTACTTGTGGATATATTTGTTGATTCAATTATTAAGAAGTTTACTTCTAGTAATGTTGGTTATTAAGTTTCTTTAATCCTTAAGTCCTTTGAACCATTATTTTGTCGATGAGTCAATAGAACATTTATGTTCGACATGGATTCAATACAAAATAAAATGATCTTATGATCGCGTTTGTTCAAATAAAGGTGTAAGAAAAATAATCACAATAATTGATTACAAGACAAGTAAATTAAATTCAACTAGTCACAAGATAAGTATTTGTTTTAAATACTAGAAGTTCTTGTATAGTAAATATAGTATGCACATTAATTTTATTTTAATGTTCCAAGCCAAGAGTTGACTATTTGAATAGTTATTGTTTTATTTATTTTATTCTGAAAATGATAATTAAAATAGTGGGAGCTTCTCTTAAGAAATAATTAAATTCTAAGTGTTTAATAAGAGCGTCATGGCTCGTTTTATTAAACTAGGATGAATTTAACTCCAAGACACTGTTTAAATTGTTTTAATAGTTTTAAAATGTAGCATCCCAAAAATTTTGTGACTTTTATTTTTTTTTAATGCAGATGTCAAGTGAAAACTTCTTTTATGAAATTTATTGGTTTTTATGTGATTGAGTTGATTATGTGAAATAATTGCCATGAGTGATGTGGAATGAAGTGCTATATATTTTATATTTTTCAATGTGGGGAATTAATTAAGTGAGATCATGCATTTTTATTCTAGCCAATTTAATGGGATATTTTCGGCCCCTTCAATTATTGGAATTAATATTCTCTTCTTGGATTTAGTTAATTGTTTTGGGATATTTATCCAAATTAAATCCAAACCAAATTATCCCTAAATTGTGTTACATGAAATTCGAACCCTAGCCTATTTCTTTCGGGAGTTTTCGAAAAATCCCCTATTCAATAGGAGGATGAATTATTTCTTTTGATTTAATTGGTGTCTTATTGTTTCCCTTCTTTTATTTTAAATCCAATTAAATCATACCACATTTTATTTCCAAACCCTAATTAAATTGATATTTGAAATATTTCCTTGTGGCAATTAAAGCCAAATTTTCGCTCCTTCCCTATTTGTTGAGAAATTGTATTTGTTTCCTATTGTTGTGGAATCCTTTTATTTTTTTTATTCAAATAAATGCCAAATTAATACCTTTGCCTAATAAATTGGGGATGTGAATATTTTCATTCTATTTTGTCTCCGTCCCACACGCCCCATATGCTTCTATTTTCCTTGTGGAAATTTATTTAGTTGTTACCTATTTTATGGGAGTCTTTTCCTATAAAAAAAATTACCAAATTTAAATCATATTCCCATTTAATTGAGGATTTAAATATTATTCCTTCCATGCCTTCAAAATACACGCCCCCTCCCTTATTTTTCCTACTTGGAGATTTAAATTATTTTGTTCCCTTAATTGTGAAATACCCGCTATTTTATTTCCTAAGTTGTGAATATATTTCTCTCCAAATAAATATTGCTATTTTTCCTTGCTAATTAAATCAGCAAATTTCGAAATCCTCCCCCATTCACACGCCTATTTTTATTTCCTCCATATTGTTGGATTTTATTTTATTCCTTCCACAATTTAATTACCACTATTTTCACACGCCTCCCTCTCCCTCATTCTCTCCTCACACGCCTCTCTCCTCCCTCTCTTCATTCTCTCCAAAAATCCTCCATTCATCCTTGTTCTTGCATCAATTGGAGTTGAAACTTCAAGGTTCACCGAAGAATCGCATCAATCTTTGTTTCTACCGTTCGTTTTGATCAAGAAAGGTATATTTGTTTCACTTTTCCTCATCCCTTCCATTGGAACCTTGATTTTGATTCATTCATGCATATAGTGAGTGTAGAGATCGTAGATCTAAGTTTTAATCGGGGGGAATTGTTTGATTGCACAAGAAAAGATGTGTGTATGCGTTTATGGTTGTATATGAATGAATTTGCGGACGATTTATGGTAAATGCTATGTGAATATATGAGAATATGATTATGAAATCTTTTTGAAGCATGATTATGTGTTAGAAGCATGAATATATGTGTTTAGATGAATATTTGAGAAACCCTAATTCGAAATTGTGAAGCATGAAAACTGTGGTGTTCGGGCAGTAGGTTCCGACGTGTGTTTGACCGACTAAACGTTTTGGACGAAAAATGAATTTTTAATGAATTTTTGAATTTGACTGCGCAGTTCTGCCAGAATTTGTATTCTCGTCTAGTAAGTTTCGTTTTTGATTTGAACGACCTAAAGATGTGAGTTTGATGTGAAATATTAACTGTATGATATTTGATGTGTCTACTTTATTTTGGTAAAATTTCAGCCCCAACGGAGGTCGGATGAATTTTTAATAATTTTTACAAAATGATTGCGCTGTTCTGCCAGATTTCTATCTTACAAAAATAATCTTTGTTGTTAAGTCTTGAAGGATATACATGATGCATATGTGTTAAGGAACTCATTCTATGATGAAGTGATGTGTTGTTTGTTGATGTATGCTATGGTGTGTTTCCTTGTATTGATAAACGTTTGGGATGGGTAAAAATTAAAGAGACGATGAAAGGAACGTTAGGGCATGCATGATAATGGTTGTGATGAAGGGCTGATTTTATTGTGTTGTTGATAAGGGTTGTCGTGCGTACGTGAGCACAAGGAGCGAGAGTTACATTGAATTGTGTTTTGTGATAACTAAGCAAGCGAGGTGGGCTTTCTTTAACTGAAAACTCTTTTATTTTTCTAAAGTATGATTGTGGAGCTATAAGGGTGGTTTAAAGTGTTATGTCATGCCATGGACAGTTTTGATGTTGAGATTGTGTGCCTGATGCCTAGTTCGTCTGAGGTTACTCCGTTAGGCTATATGGCTTTGTGTGAAACGAATTCGGGTCTGAGTAGCGCCGCAAACCCTATCAGGCTGTGTACACTGGTGGGATCGGGAGCCGTCTTAGCTAGTCGGCCGGTCTCGTGGGCGAATAGTGTGGCCACACTTTCGTCGCACTGTGGATGATGATGTGATTGTTGGTTTGTGATGAGAAAGTGGGGAGATTGTTTGACTGGCCAGTCTATGAAAATGTTTTGGTGATACTCGTGATATTTTCTTTTAAATAAACGTAAAACTCGAGTTCACTATGGTATGGATGACATAACTTATATAAAATACTTTGGCACGTGTTCACTGAGTATATCAAATACTCAGCCATGCACATGTTTTCCTTATGTGCAGGTTGAGCGGGATGTTGCAATGGATGTTGAGTCGGCATAGGAAAATTGGATGCGTTGTGTATTCATACATAGGCGTCATCCTATGACTCTCTTTTGATAACTCTTTTCCGCTGCTATTCATTGAAACTTATGTCATAAGAATTTACTTTACGTCGTATGGTTTTGGCTGTGTAAAACACTTAGATATTTTGAATTCCGCTGCTTACTTTAAAAACTAAAACGTTTTGTGGTCTAAACATTTGTTCTTTTGGAAATTAATTGACTTTTGCCTTAAGTGTCCATTTTTTGTGCGTCCCCCATTTCTTCCCCGCTTCTTAGTCCCTCCCTTAGTCGCGATTTCCCCGTCCTTGCTATCCTTAGTAAGGGCGGCCGTGATAGAGTGGTATCAGAGCTTCGTTTCTTTCGCTCTGGTCCGAGAGCCTTCTTTCACCGTAAGTCTAGAATAGTAAACCTTAGACTAGAAGTGTCACGAAGGCTCAACATCCAAAGCATCACGCTCAATCAAAGAAAGTGAGGTATGTTTTAAGTTGTTGAAAGAATGTGAGATCGATGTATGAAATTGATGATGATATGATGATGATGTTTGGCAAGTGTATGCAGGTAAATGAACGCTAAGCATGAAGATGAATTGTAATGACATGATTATGTGAAATATGAGCATGATTGCCATGAAAATTTAAGCATGTGTTATGTGCGTGAATATGATGTTGTGATAGTATGATTCTGTGGAGTATGAGCATGATTGTCAAGATAATCTAAACACGTGTGGTATGTGTTAACGTGATATTGTTATGGTATGAGTATGTGAGACATGAGCACGATTGGCATGATGACTTAAGTATGTGTTATATGTGTATAAGTGATATGACAAAAGCATGTGAACATAGTGAGCCTTTAGGTGTCCTCACATTAGTGATGCGTGACAAGCCTTAGACTTAGCACGAATAGCGAGTTGAAACTTAGTTTGAGGAATCTTCGGTTACTAAAGAAAATCTTCATCTTCGCGTAGATGGCACGGATGAAACGAACCGCACTTAAGAGCTCCCAGTATAGTGACCGAATGCGACAGGCGATACACGATTTTCGCAGCTACGAGAGAGAAGAAGGAAAAGCTCTAGGGGAGGTCGTCGCTCACTTCGAAACCCTGTGGCGAGATGTCCTCGGGTACCATGCGACAACCTATGGTGGCATAATGAGACTAGTTGAGCTGATGGCCGAGAGTTGGAAAGATTGGATGGAAGCAACGTCCAATCGATTCACGTGGTACGAACCACGAATTGACGGGATGGATGGCGACATGAAAGGCTTTATGAAGGTCTTGAAGTGTGCTCTAGTTTACTCCCGTTTTGAGCGACCACCGTCGGCAGAGAAGAAGGAAGATGAGATAGTATGGGAGGACAAGCACATGGTCGAGATTGAACTCGTAGCAGGGGGCGAAGGCGGAGCAAGAGTAGGAATGGTTCCGGGCTTCGAGGATGACTATGTGATGGACATGATGGATGATGATGAGGCCCTCCGTCTGATTGATGAGTATCACGGGATAGAGGACCTGGAAGAAGAAGAGGATCCGGAAGAGGAAGAGGATCCGGAGGAAGAAGAAGACCCAGAGGAAGAAAGTTAGCGATAGCTAGTTCGATGTCGTTTTCCTTTTAAGTTGTTAGAACTAAATAGAAGTAGTATGTTTCCTGTTTTTGAGTCGAACGAGTGTTTTGTTTCCTTTTCCGAGCTTCTATAAAAGTTCCACGTTTTGATCGACCTTGCGTGTTTTTTTTTAGTTTATCGTTTCATGCCATGTTTAAATGCAAGCGAGTTATGTTTTGGTTTTGATCACAACGAATACTATCAAAGATGCTAATTTGTATTTTGGATCAGAATGCCACCGAGACGAGGACGTGGACGTGGACGTGGACGTGGGGCAGGCCGAGGCCCACGAGTGGAAAGTACTGTGGAAGAAAGATCCGAGGGAAGTATCGGAGGTCAACCCCCGCCTCCACCGCCACCTCCACTACAACCTCAAGATAAGGAATACATTAAGACGTTCCGCAAAGAGAAACCCCCAAAGTTTGATGGGTTAGGAGAGCCACAGAAGGCAGAGGCCTGGATCCGCGAGATCGAGCGCATCTTTGAGTTCATGGTGTGCACGGACAGGGAGCGTCTGGCATGCGTGACTTATCAACTGACTGGGCCAGCAGATCATTGGTGGGAAACTAGACGAAGAACAGTGGACCCCGCCTGCCGAGAGGCTTTGACTTGGGATGAGTTCAAGGAAGAGATATATAATAAGTACGTCCCTATGAGCTACCGACGAGCCAAGACGCAAAGTTCCACACTTTGAAGCAGGGAAATATGACAGTGTCGGAATATGACCGCGCACTTTGCGAGATGACTTGTTATGCACCTGAGTTGGTGGACACGGATGAGAAGATGGCCGCGAAGTTTCACTCTGGCCTTAGGACTGAGATAAGAGTGGCCGTGGCTATCTGACAAGGAGTTCCTTACGCCGAGCTTTTGAGTTGCGCCTTGGACGTAGAAGAGGCACTTCCTAAGAATGAGAGAGTGACAAATCCTACACCACCCACACAACAACAAAATTATCGGGACAAGAGGAAGTGGGAAGGAAACCGAGCCCAGTATGACAACAAGAGACACCATCCTACTTTCCGCCAGCCTCAGAATTTTGGCCGACAGGTTGTGCCACAACAAAGAGGAAATCAGCCAAGGACACCTTACTGCAATCGGTGCTCCAAGTTCCACGTTGGGGAGTGTAGAGTCGGAGGCGCCCGATGCTTTGCTTGTGGTGGGAATGGCCACATGTTCCGAGAGTGCCCGAACAACAACAAGGGTGGTGTAACGCCCGTACTTTTTATGAAAGAATGACGACGATATTGCTACATTTAGCATGACGAATGAAATACGTGGAGATGAATATTTTCTTATGGAAGACGACGTGCGTAAATCGAGGAATGGTTGAAGGAATTATATTTGGAACAACACCAAATATAAGTTGTATGATTTTCCCGTACTTTAATTTTTTGTTATGAAGAACGAGATAACAAAATAGCTTGGATCATAGTTATGTTAAATTCACCAAATAATAGTATATTTATTTTTTTTGGGTTTTTCTAACTTGGGCTTCCAATTAAATTGAGCCCAAATCAAAATAAATTAACAACATAGAAGTGAATTATTTCCAAGCCCAAAAGCTTTTCTTCTTCCTCTTACTCAAAGGTGGCCCACGGTTTCCTCCTTCATGGAAGAGACTCTCCATTTTTCCGCCCCTCTATCTTCCCCCATGAGACAACCACTACCTCTTTAACCCATTCCTATCAAAGCATGAGTTTATTTTAGCTTTGCATATATGTTTTTATACCTTCTTGTTCCATAACCAAACCAAATAGCAATCCACTAAGAGTCAACCAAACGATCGCCGTACGTAACCGAAACTATGAAAGAACTTAACTTTATAACTATAACGTATATTGCAGGACGTTTCGGAGTGGTTTCGGAGGAGGAGAAGCCGCCGCCGGCGACGGGCAGCGGCGGACAGCCGCGCTCGACGTTCCTGTGCGGCGACGGCAGGAGCTTTCCCCGTGGCAGCGGCGTCGTGCGACCCTTCCCGACGACAGCAGCTACCCGACGGACAGCCGCGTCGACGACCGCAGCAGCTTCTCGACGGCACAGCAACTCCCGGCGACTCCAGCTGCGACGGCGGGCGACTCCAGCAGCGACGGCGTCGAGCCGGAGAGAGGGCGACGGCGGCTGCTCGCTGTTTCGGTCGGCAGAAAGAGAGACGGGGAGAGAGAAAGAAGAAAGAGAGAGAGAAGATAGAGAGGGGGATAAAAGAATGGGCCATGTGTTTTTTTTAGTTGGGCCTTTTGTTGCTTATGGAAATTGGGCCTCATACTTTTGTTGGGTATTGTTTTGTTTATGGAGGAATAAAGTGGCTAAGTAGCTTAATCTTTTGGGCCGGTAATTAAAGATAAATCGGGGGAAAATATTTAATTAATTCCCGGAATGATTTTGAAGAATGAATAATTTTATCCTAAGGATGGAATAATTTCGAGGAGAAATAATTGTGATAATTAAAGTATACGCTTAAATAATTTTTAGAAATTAATTTCGACGTCAGGGAAAATATGAGGAGCCAACGGAGGAAAGAATGGGTGTAAGCGGCAGACCGGCGACGCCTTGGGCGGCCGCCGAATAATAAAAAATGCACGAAAACCGAGAAAAGGAATTAAAAGATTTTAACTAGAGTGCATGCATTCTAAATACCTTCGTTACCGAGAATTGATGTGAACTTTATGTATTTTCTGAAAAGGTGGTTCGCACGCACGCTAGAAGTCGGAACGAGGAACTATTTACGGAAATTCTAAGCTTTTGAGGTGGGCTCTATTACTTAAACTCGTTTATTTGCAATGATATGTAAATGGAGAGATAAGGGTGGTTTGAATGTTATGTCATGCCATATTTTATGTTTTGAATTGCCTATCTGATTGTCTACTAGGATAATGTCCTACTAGACTTTGATGGTTAACGAATTCGGGTCTGACTAGGGAGTGAGTCCCTACTCAGGCTAGTGCACTGATGGGGATCGTGAGCCGTCCTATGAGTCGGCCGGTCCAGTGATCGAGTTTGTGGCCACATTCTCGTTTCACATGATGGTTCAGATATGGTACATGATGGGGGATGACGATGATATTTGCCTGCAGACACCTATTTACTTATGGAAATGATTTTAGTGTTTCTCGGCATTTTTAAAGTAAAACCCGAGTTTCACTCAACGGTGGCTTGACATAACTTTATTGATGAAATGTATTTTGGGCATGAGTTCACTGAGTGCATCAAGTACTCAGCCCCTGCATATGTTTTCCCTATGTGCAGGTTGAGCGTTGACGAGGACGGATGATGTTGAGCATTTGGACAAAGACAGTATTCAATAAATGTTCCGGTTGCTATTGTGTCTTCATACATAATAGTAGCCAACTCTCAAATGCTTCCGCTATGTCAAGTTTTAGAACTCTGATGTTTTCTTTAATCCGTTGGACTATTTTTATTCAAACTTTGTGATCTAAGACTATGATTTGTTAATGAAGTTCGTCTTTTGATCTACATGTCGTACCCTTTGATTGTTTTTCCCCTTTCTTTCCAGCTTCTTAATTCCCCCATTAGTCGCGACCCACCGTGCTTTCTATCCTTAGAAAGTGTGGTCGTGACAGGTGGAACGAGGAACGGGCAGGGACAGAGACCGCCGCAGCAACCACAACCGATCCGGCAAGTCGCCCCACAACCAGCAAGGGCGTATGCACTGAAAGGGAATCCAAGACAGGAGCAACAGGCCAATAAGGGCAAAGATAACTTGGCAGGTATGGGAAAGATCCAACAACTCCCTATTATTGTGTTGTTTGATACGGGTGCTTCACACTCTTTTATATCAATGTCATGTGTGAATGCCCTAGAACTTCCTACTGTTAAGCTTGAACCGATTTTGAACGTGTCTTCACCTGTTGGAGGTCTGATTGACATTGCACGAACTTGCTCGAACGTAGAGTTTGTGTTAGGAGAATTAAGAGTAGTAGCTCGACTTTTGCACATTATGCCTTTGGAGAACGTAGACATAATTTTGGGAATGGATTGGCTGACCGAGAACCACGCAACGATTCACTGTAAGGAGAGGCAGATTTCTTTTCGAGCTCTTGGCGACGAGCCGACCATCTTGCATGGGATTTCCTTGAACCGACGAACCTCCATAATCTCTGCTTTACAAGCAACCACGATGATAAGAAAAGGGCGTTCGGCGTATCTTGTGTACTTAAACGGAGAAGAAAAGAAGGAATTGAAAGTGGAAGATGAGGCAGTAGTGCGAGACTTTCCCGATGTGTTCCCTGAAAACTTACCTGGACCGCCGCCCGACAGACAAGTGGAGTTTACGATTGACTTGGAACCCGGATCTGCGCCAGTATCGAAGGCACCATACCGAATGGCCCCTAAAGAGTTGGCTGAATTGAAGATTCAGTTGCAAGAACTGCTACACTTGGGATTTATTCGGCCTAGTGTATCACCGTGGGGAGCGCCTGTTCTGTTCGTAAAGAAGAAGGATGGAACGATGAGGACGTGCATTGACTATCGCGAACTCAACAAGTTGACATTGAAGAATAAGTACCTACTGCCAAGAATCGACGACTTATTTGACCAACTTCGAGGAGCGGGCGTATTTTCAAAAATGGATTTGAGGTAGGGGTATCATCAACTAAATGTCCGACGAGAGGATGTGCCTAAGACTGTTTTCGCACTCGTTATGGCCATTATGAGTTCGTCGTGATGCCATTTGGACTTACTAACGCCCCGGCAGTCTTTATGGACTTGATGAACCGAGTTTTCCACGAGTATCTCGACAAGTTTGTTTTAGTCTTCATTGATGATGTGTTGGTATACTCGAAGAACGAGGAAGAGCATGGATGGAACCTGCAAACCGTGTTGGAGACGTTACGAAAAGAAAAGCTTTATGCCAAGTTCAGTAAGTGTGAGTTTTGGTTGACTCAAGTGAACTTTCTTGGCCACATGATAAGTTTGATTTGACCGAGCTAAAGATGTGAGTTTGATGTGAAATTTTAACTGTATGATATTTGATGTGTCTACTTTATTTTGGTAAAATTTCAGCCCCAACAGAGGTCGGATGAATTTTTAATAATTTTTACAAAATGAGTGCGCTGTTCTACCAGATTTCTATCTTACAAAAATAATCTTTGTTGTTAAGTCTTGAAGGATATACATGATGCATATGTGTTAAGGAACTCATTCTATGATGAAGTGATGTGTTGTTTGTTGATGTATGCTATGGTGTGTTTCCTTGTATTGATAAACGTTTGGGATGGGTAAAAATTAAAGAGACGATGAAAGGAACGTTAGGGCATGCATGATAATGGTTGTGATGAAGGGCTGATTTTATTGTGTTGTTGATAAGGGTTGTCGTGCGTACGTGAGCACAAGGAGCGAGAGTTACATTGAATTGTGTTTTGTGATATCTAAGCAAGCGAGGTGGGCTTTCTTTAACTGAAAACTCTTTTATTTTTCTAAAGTATGATTGTGGAGCTATAAGGGTGGTTTAAAGTGTTATGTCATGTCATGGACAGTTTTGATGTTGAGATTGTATGCCTGATGCCTAGTTCGTCTGAGTTTACTCCGTTAGGCTATATGGCTTTGTGTGAAACGAATTCGGGTCTGAGTAGGGCCGCAAACCCTATCAGGCTGTGTACACTGGTGGGATCGGGAGCCGTCTTAGCTAGTCGGCCGGTCTCGTGGGCGAATAGTGTGGCCACACTTTCGTCGCACTGTGGATGATGATGTGATTGTTGGTTTGTGATGAGAAAGTGGGGAGATTGTTTGACTGGCCAGTCTATGAAAATGTTTTGGTGATACTCGTGATATTTTCTTTTAAATAAACGTAAAACTCGAGTTCACTATGGTATGGATGACATAACTTATATAAAATACTTTGGCACGTGTTCACTGAGTATATCAAATACTCAGCCCTGCATATGTTTTCCTTATGTGCAGGTTGAGCGGGATGTGGCAATGGATGTTGAGTCGGCACAAGAAAATTGGATGCGTTGTGTCTTCATACATTGGCGTCATCCTATGACTCTCTTTTGATAACTCTTTTCCGCTGCTATTTATTGAAACTGATGTCATAAGAATTTACTTTACGTCGTATGGTTTTGCCTGTGTAAAACACTTAGATATTTTGAATTTCGCTGCTTACTTTAAAAACTAAAACGTTTTGTGGTCTAAACATTTGTTCTTTTGGAAATTAATTGACTTTTGCCTTAAACGTCCATTTTTTTTGCGTCCCCCATTTCTTCCCCGCTTCTTAGTCCCTCCCTTAATCGCGATTTCCCCGTCCTTGCTATCCTTAGTAAGGGCGGCCGTGACGTAAAGAATATTCAGACTTGTATTTTTCTACTTTTAAAAGTGGAATATTCATAAATGGAATTAAATGTAATGTTTGATAGAGTTAAAAAGGGCTCACACCCTAGAATGAAAGGAGTGATGAATTGCACAACTTTCGAAACTCTAATAACATTAAAAGGTATTTCGGCCCATGAATTTATTATTTTTGTCTAATATCTTTGAATTCCTAGTGGTCTATCTAACCCACCTAGAATAAAAAAGGATATAAATTATGATAATATTATTATTATCATACATGGTTAAGTACACAACTTCGTGTACAAATTTTTAACATGCATGTTACGTGGAAGCAACTGCAGAGATTGGCAGTCATTCTATAATTAATTAAATAATTTATTGAAATTACCCGACAAAGACGGGAGCATCACTATAAAAAAAAGGTTAAATAAAATGAAATCAAATTAAGTATGCCATTCTATTGTTCAATAAATAAATGTTGAATTTGTTGAAAATTCGGTGCAATATCTCTCTCTAGGAACCGTGTATTTAGTTATATTATAAATCAAAATTGACAAAGTATTAGATGCAAGTGGTACCATAATAAGGATTCAAATCGATTAGTTATATATGCAATACATCAATAGGTTGTAATGACAAGTTAATCCGACTTAACTTCACATTCCTCCACCTACCCAACCAATTTTCCTAACACTGAATTTAGAGTAAAATAAAGTTAATCAATTAGTAGTATAATTCTTATAATCTCTACACAAATATAAGGACTAATTAAATTGAATTTAGTGTTTCCGGTATTAAATGGTCATTTAAAGGACATGAAAAATGAAGTAAGGAATATAAGTTATTTTTCACTTTTCACCTGTCCAAAACCGTCTGCGACTTCCAGCTCGTTCCCCAGCAGCACCGCCCCTGACAGAACCATCCTAATCGAGTTCAGGTCGAAGTTATCCACCAACGGAATTATTATTGACATAGATGTTTCACATTTTTATTAGTGTGATGGTAGAACGTGTCGCAGAATTATTTCACCTACTGACATAGATCAATTGTTGTAACACCCCATATTTTGTATTTACATTCACATATATATATATATATATATATATATATATATATGGAGATGATCAAAATAAGTATGTGTTTAAATCCAGAAATGCAGCCCAAATCTTAGCCCTAGGATTAGATGATCTAATGGTTAATAATTAACCAAAAACACGGAAGGTCATAATTAAGCATTTTTTAGGTCATGCTTCGGTTGCCGGTACGTCAACCGTCATCTCAGGGAACATTGTTCCGTACATCTTGGATTTCTTATTGTGGCGGATGAGATGTCTATGCACTACAAAGATGAGTTGAGATTGAGAGGGTTATTATTTATAAAATAAGGGTGTGGTTGAATTGGTAAATAGGGGCATTCATAGTGCATTTAATGGCCCAATGTAGAATTTGATTTGTTGGTTAAATTTTCTCTGTGACTCGTTTAATGGGCAAGGGCCCGTTGAATTAAGGCTGGAAATGACTGTTTTATTATCATGAAAAATTCAGTGATATTAATATATGCAACACTATTTCAATCTTAAATTACATAGAATTTACTAATAGAGCCCACAGCGGTAGAAATATAAAAATCATCTTTATTAGCTTTGAAACATCACTTGAAATGACTAGTTCAAGACAAAATTGATCTATGTCAGTAGGTGAAATAATTATGCGACAAATTCAACCATCACACTAATAAAAATATGAAACATCTACGTCACTAATAATTCCACTGGTGGATAACATCGACCTGAGCTCGATTAGGATGGTTATGCCAGGGGCGGCGCCGCTAGGAAGGAGCTGGAAGCGGCTCTGCTCAGCCGTGTGTCGCATGTGGTTTTTGGAGAGGTGAAAAGTGAAAAATAACTAATATACTTAACTTCAATTTTCATGTCCTTCAAATGATTATTTAATACTAGAAACACTAAATTCAATTCAATTACTCTCTATATTTGTGTTGAGATTATAAGAATTATACTACTAATTGATTTACTTTATTTTACTCTAAATTCAGTGTTAGAAAAATTAGTTGGGTAGGTGGAGGAATGTGAAGTTAGGTCAGATTAATTTGTCATTACTCCTTATTGATGTGATGCATATATATTTAATCGATTCGAATATTTATCATGGCACAATTTGCATCTAATACTTTGTTAATTTTGAATTATAATATAACTAAATATTACTTATGAAAAAATATAGTATGGACAAACATGCAAGGAAATTTATGTTTATTAGTCAGCCCATGAATTTATTATTTTTTTCCAATATCATGAATTCCTTGTGGTCTATCTAACCCACCTAGAATAATGGACAAACGGGGTAAGAAATTTATGTTTATTAGTCAACCCATGAATTTATATTTTTGTCTAATATCTTTGAATTCCTCGTGGTCTATCTAACCTACCTAGAATAAAAAAAGGTTAGAAATTATGATAATATTATTATTATACATGGCTAGTACATAACTTCGTGTACAAATTTTTAACATGCATGTTATGTGGTAGCAACTGCAGACATTCACAGTCATTCTATAATTAATTAAACAATTTATTGAAATTATCGGACTAAGACGGGACAATCACTATAAAAAAAGGGTTAAATAAAATGAAATCAAATTTAGTATGCCATTCTATTGTTCAATAAATAAATGATGAATTTGTTGAAAATTTGGTTCAATATCTCTCTAGGAACCGTGCATTTAGTTATATTATAAATCAAAATTGACAAAGTATTAGATGCAAGTGGTACCATAATAAGGATTCAAATCGATTAGTTATATATGCAATACATCAATAAAGAGTAATGACAAATTAATTCGACGTAACTTCACATTCCTCCACATACCCAACTAATTTTCCTAACACTGAATTTAGAGTAAAATAAAGTAAATCAATTAGTTGTATGATTCTTATAATCTCTACACAAATATAGGGAGTAATTAAATTGAATTTAGTGTTTTCGGTATTAAATGATCATTTAAAGGACATGAAAAATGAAGTTAGGTATATAAGTTATTTTTCACTTTTCACCTGTCCAAAACCGTCTGCGACTTCCAGATCCTTCCCCAGTGACGCCGCCCCTGACAGAACCATCCTAATCGAGCTCAGGTCGAAGTTATCCACCAGCGGAATTCTCCAACACTGAACACTTGAAAAAAAGGTCCAATTACGTGGGCCCACCAGGCCATATAAGGGAAACTGAACGAGTCTCAGTTTGTATTTTCTTTTATGACTTTAGGTTATGGCTGGCAAAATTTATTGTATTTATAGGTCATTAGGTATTAAGTTCACTACATTTGACTAATTCACTCACAACATTTGTAAAGTTGTTTTCAATACTTTCAATTTTTCGTAAAATGCGACACAATATTAGACTTATTATTTATTTAGTTTGACTAAAGTTTAAATTTTGTCTCGCATATTTATTTAAAAAGATATTTTGATCCACTGTTTAAAGATTTTGTCCATTAGGTAGAGTACTTGTATTTTAAAGTCTAAAATTAGGCTTGTATATTAAAAAAACATATTTTGTCCTATACATTAATAAATTTTGTCAATTAGATAGAGTACTTGTATTTTAAAGTCTAAAATTAGGCTCCTATATTAAAAAAACATTTTTATCCTATACATTAATAATTAGTAGAGTACTTGTATTTTAAAGTCCAAAATTAGGCTCGTATATTAAAAAAACATATTTTGTCCTATACACTAATAGATTTTGTCAATTAGGTAGAGTACTTTTATTTTAAAGTCTAAAATTGCTCGTATATTAAAAAACATATTTTATCCTATACATTAATAATTAGTAGAGTACTTGTATTTTAAAGTCCAAAATTAGGCTCGTATATTAAAAAAAACATATTTTGTCCTATACAATAATAATCAATTAAGTGTTTTCGCTTCTGGTCCTAACCTATATATTTCAATTCATATTTAACATGTTAATCAAGTCAATCCATATTTATCTCATTCATCAAGTCAAAATGAGATTAATTAACCATTAGTTATTAACAAAATTAGTATTTTAATATGGCCAAGACATATAACCATATCTAGGAATGAACGGCGATTGGGGTCGAGGGGGGCCGACCGACGCCACCGCCGGCCCATGAATACCGCCAGAATCAAGCTTATGCCGTTGTGCTTCAAGTCTTCGACCCAATGATGTAGAAAGAATAGCAGATATGCAACGGCTAATGAAAAGGAGAGTGTTAATCAAGGATCAATTGAGAATTTATACTTTATTTATTGGAGGCTATGAAGAAACTACACGTTTTGGCTTAATAAAGTGTTTATTTAGGCGCTATAAAGTTATTTATGAAGGTATTAAGACACTAAATGTTCTAGTGTATTTTTTTTTCATAGTCATAACATAATTACATCACTTTATATGTGTTCATGGATTAATGTGAAAATCACATTTTATGTGAGAATCGAGAATAATGTTTTGAATGTATAAACTTGGATAATTCAAGGTAAAAATTAACCGTATGAAAATAATATATTTATTCGTGACTAGTGGGATTTTAAAGCATATCTTTCACTTAATTTAATATATAAAAACGCCAAACTATAAACAAAGTTCAAGAAACAAAAGAAAAATATAAGTAGGGTTGAATTTAATATACATCACATTTATTATAAATCCCTTCTGTGGATGTGCCTCTCTCCTATTACACTGGAATTCTTGGTAAATTTGTTTGTCAAATTAGCCGTCGTATGTATCGTGTCAGTGCATATTATTGTAGGATAATTTGCCTATAAATTTATAATATTTAATCAAAATATAGTTTTTGCATACAGACTTTACAATTCATATGTAAATTATCAAACTATTAATTTGTTCTATTTTGCAACCAAACTATTAAATTCACATGTAAACGATCAAACTATTAATTTGTTCTGATTTTGCAACCAAACTATTGATTCGATTTGATTTTGCATTTTAACTATTAAATGTGACATCAACCAAAATAATGTTAAATTTTATAGTTAAATAATTCATTGGTTGAATTATGATTATAGAATTATATCAAACCATTTTAAACTCAAAATCTTAATCGGAAGCAAAATCAGAATAAATCAATTGTGAATTACGTGTTTTAAAATGTTAACAATAATAACACATAACCACATCATACACGCATCGCTAACAAAAGTATTAGACTTAAGTAATAATCTTTAAATGAATTTTTCTGCGTCTATCACTGCATATTTTGACGATCATTTTGTGAAGGTATGGCCGGTATCACTGCATATGTTGGATTTTACGAGATTTGCTCTCCAAAAAAGGTTGAACTCGTCTTTATATCGGCTGCATCAGGAGTTGTAGGTTAGCTTGTTGGCCAATTTGCTAAGCTATTTAGGTGTTATGACGTTGGAAGCGCAGGATCACAACATAATGTCTTTTAATTATTCTTTTAAATTAATTTATAAAAATCCATTCACCAACTTCTTTTTTCAATTTGAATTTGCATAATTTGTTGGTGATTAAATGAATATGGAATATAATAGTAATAATTAACATAAATAACCATACAGTCAACAGTCAACTCTAATTCAAGGTTTAAAATATTCAATAAGCATTATCTTTAATAAAAAATATTAATAAAAATGACCTCAGCAATTATCTTCATACTGAAGTAGCAATTTTCTTTTTGGGGCTGTAATTACTTTATATTTTTTAGAGTTAATTTATTTATATATATTACTTTGTTCAAGGTTGACCTTTTGAAGAACATATTGGGGTTTGATGATGCATTCAACTACAATGAAGAATCGTACCTGAATGAAGCCATAAAGAGGTATATATATAAAGTGACAAAATTAATTAATTTCTTTTACATAGTATATAATTAACTGATCTGACCATATAGATTATGGGCCAACAAGATATTGGGTCGGGTCGGGCCGGTCCAATCCAAAGATATATATATACATATAGCCCATATGGCCCTGGCTAGCCACATAAATAAACAAAAAACATATATTTATGATCAAAATTTCTCTTTCGGTCTAATGAGCACAACCCCGGCCCTTACTTTGTTATCTCTAATAAGTGTATGGAATTAATCACAACTATTTAGGTACTTCCCCGAATGGATCGACATATATTTCGAAACTGTAGGAGGCAAAATGCTCGATGCGGTGCTACCGAACATTAGACCCCACGGTCGCATCACCGCCTGCGGGACGATTTCGCAGTATGACGAGGAGGAGCCAGACGCGACACACAACTTGATGTATGTGATCGTAAAGAAAATCCGAATGCAAGGATTCGTCGTCTTCGACTACTTCATTGTTGAAGGAATTGAGGCTGCGCCAGCTGCTTTGGTTGGACACTTTTCTGGTCGCAATGTGGGAAAGTAAGTTGTTCTTGTGGCTCGTGATTGATCAATTTGGTCCTATCGATCTTGATTTAATGGACGGTGAGGATTGATTTGTGTATTAATTTATATCTAAAATAATTTGTGTAAGCTTCAATAAAGAATTACCATTTCAGAAACGAAAACTTTCATAACCACGAGATTCAAACTTCACAAAAACAAAAGAACGCCGAGCTTCGAACCGCGAAGTCTCGGACGAGATTCCAATAGAAATTAACTAAAAAGCAGTAAATTGTTTCCTCGCCCTACGTGAGGACGGTGGTACACAACAACGAACAACTAAGAGCCCCGATGAACCCTCATAAATCCCCTATGCCCCAAGTGTGTGTGGATTGTGTGTGAAAGTGAGCTAAGAGCGAAAATGTGATGTAAGTCCTCTCATGTGTGTCGCGTGCTCTCTATTTATAGATGCGGAGTCGATCTTCTAGAATCTCTCTTTGAATTCTCCACTTTGCCCTTCGTCTAGTGATCTCCTCCGTCTGGCAATTTGTTACTTTTCCGCTCACTTTCTGTTGAATTCCTTCGCCTGACAATTATCTCCTCCACTTCCTGGACCTGGCGATTTCCTCCACACACCTGACTTAAAAAATGTGTTAGACCCCGAAAATTACTGAATTTAACCCCATAACCGATGCATGAAATTAGACTTATCATACATAATTATAGAGATGGATTTTTACTAATCTGTCTATATTAAACATAGCGCAAGATCTCATGGTTGTTCTATTCGAATATGGGCGTGAATTATTCCATTTAGAATTGTTAAGTAAATAAATCTAGAATGTTATCAAATAATATATATAGCCCAATCAATATACATGGAAAATATCCCTAAAATCCAACCCTAAAAACAGCCGACAATATTACAATTTAATATGTACTCTAATTCTTTTATTTGATAAATGCATTCATTATTTTAAAATTATCTTACTCTAATTAAATCCTTAATTTAAGACATTTGAGAATCATTCTTTAGCTAAAGGGGAGTTTTGAGGAATAGACAGAAATGGCAGTATAACTATTATAATAATAATAATAATAATAATAATAATAATTTTAATAATAAATTAAAAATCAAACAAATAAATAAATAAATAAATGAATGAATAAATAAATGAATAAAATAGAATGAGGACATTTTAATACACGAAATGTCACAATAAATGACAAAACCCGACAATGGCACATGGATTAATTCCAATCACAATATTTCATTTTGAATGAAAACAAGTTGAAAATTAAATAGCTGCATTTGATCACATTAAATGATGAAACCCAATAATAGCCCACGATTTAATTCCAAATACTCCATAGTATTTCATTTTATTTCAGTTCATCTCGAAAAGAAAATATCTTGTCGTAATATTTGGGTTAGGTGAGCATGGTGTTAGGGACAAGTAAATTGGTGTGTCAATTAATTAGTGATGCATTATACTGCGAATCATTACACTAATACCTACTCCATATGTCCCACGTTAAGTCATTTTTTTTACACTCATTTTGAAAAAAAATTATACTACCTCCGTCCCATTAAATATGAAACATTTGATTTTCGGCATGAGATTTTATGTAGTGTTATTTTGTGAGTTAATGAGTACATGTTAAAGTAAGAGAGAGGAAAAAGTAGAGAGAGTGTTGTTTCCATTTTTAGAAACGTTAAATAGTTAAAATAGATAGAGAATATAATAAGAGAGAATAATGTAAAATTTGCAGATTTATTGATAGAGTACATATGGATATACTCTATAAATCAATTCATATTAGTGCACTTCAAGCACATTAAATGTTTATAGTTTTCAGGGACGGAGGAAGTAGCACATAAAACATGTTTCAAGAACTTTTTAAAAATGGTAATTATAGTATTTTTCGTAAGATTAATAACAACAATCATGAACAAAGGCTCAGCGCAGGTGTATGGTTGATCATGTATTCATGTCTCTCATAAAAAAAATAACATATCAATCACACTTTAAGACAACGAAAATAAGAAGAAGAAGATGGAGATCCGAAAGCAGCCATAAAACAACGAAATGAGTAGTTGTCACGGACTTCACCGTTGCCGACCACCATCTATTTTTATTTTCTCCTCTTATCCTTTTCATCCCAATATTTCTACTTCAAATCTGAATAGTCACTTAATTATGATTATAAATTTAGATAGTAAAACTTTTGAGATATTGAAATTTGATACCAAACTGAAAATTAAATTGTTGATTTTTTTAAGAGTGTCTCTAACCATTTATCCCAAACTTATACGTCACTTAATCATAATTTTAATTCAATCAAATAAATCAAACTCAAATTCAAAAAAGTATTCAATATTCACTTATTGTTTTTTATATTTTTCAATCATACCTACATATTATTTACATTTCACCCTAACTCCGCAACACGTTGTCAATAAATTATACTACTACAAATTAATTAATATATACAATAAAAAATACACTAACATAAAATCGTAAATTTGGAATATTATATATTCTATGCTAGTATGTTATAATTCACGTATAATACAGTGAAAGGAATTTTTAATGGCCCAAGCTTATTTAATTAATTTTAGTTATTTTCTATTTCGCTTAATATTCTTATTAATTTAAATAATGGATTCAAATTATTATTTAATGTATTTATCTATTTCACAAATTATATTATTAATCTTATATTTTATTGTAAAATAAATCAACAATAGTTTGAACCCTAAATTGTTAATTTTGATAATTAAGCGAAGAGATTAACGTCTCACCAAGAAGAGGCGGTCTCAGATTAACGTGCAACAGCCTCCGTTCGTCCACCTTTCTCCCACAATTCTCCTCTTACTCAGCCACGCTTCTAAACTCACTTTTTTCTCTCATCAACTATTTAATTCGATTTTGGCGCCTTTTTGTAGATATCTAAAACGGTATCCCAGTTGCATTGCATGCACGTTCATGGACCAATCCAACGCCTCTTCTTCTGCCGGCCGCCGTCATCCTTCGTCAACCGCACCGTACCACCGGAGATCACAGTTCCCTTCCAGCAACTACGATCGCCCACCGCCCCGGGCATAAGCGGGCCGACGCGGAGGCCGTGGTCCGGAGACCCGCCGCAGAGATCGAATTTCGCCGTGTCGAATTCTATCTCCGTCTCACTCGATTACGAGCAGTGGTGCGAGACTCTGGCGACGGTGGTTCAGCTCTGGGAGATGAAATTGGAAGGTGATGAATCCGCGAATTTTTGATGTTAGTAGATGCTGGTAGAGAATAAAGACTACGACGCAATGAATTTACGTGGTTCGATTTACTGAAGTAAATCTACGTCCACGGGAAGAAGGGAGGGCAAGATTGTATTGCTTGATCTGGGATTACAGCTTACAACACAGACTTGCTATATGATATTTTATCTCTAGAGAGCTTAACCTTTTTCTATCTGATCTAAGTTCTATTTATACATTGAACTAGGATCGTGGTTTGCAGCCCCACTAACAAGATCGTGGGTGAGCAATAACTGCTCAATAACTGCTTCGTACCACTAAATAGATCGTGGGTATAGTGGAGGTCGTGGAGGCCTTTCATGAGTCCACTAACTCCTAGTTCGGTCGAATGCTGAGACCGAACTGCTGGACTTTACCGATCAGCTCTTGCCGATCTGAGAGGAGAGCTTGACTGGTCGGCTTTTACCGAGCTGTAGGCTGAGTCCGAACTCTTTGGTCGTGCCGAACTCTTTGGTGCCGAACAGATACTCTTTCTTGGGCTCTGGGCTGATGGGCCGTCACTGTTATTGGGCTTGCCATTAGGGTTTAGTTCGTACCCCATCACTACCCCCCCCGAAAAGCGAAGTGAATCACTTCGGCGAGGTGAGTCACTTCGGCATTCTGGATAACGGTAAGGGGGAGGCTGACGTCAGGGGACGTGCCTTGCGCGTGCCTGCATTAAATGCGACAGTAAAATCCGGCCGTTGAATCCTGAAAAGGTGGGATTCGAAACAGCGCAACGATTTCGAAATCTTTCCCGAATCTGATAAATATGCTCTTTCTTCCTCATTTGAACACTTTTGCTGTTGCGTCTTCTATACTCTCTCTTTCTCGAGAAATTTTCTTCCGCTTTCAAGAGCTTCCTCAGACTTTCTTCACCTTCAAAAAGTAAGAAAAATGGCTTCTATTTCTTCTTCGGAGTCGGGTAGCGGTAGGAGAGGCGGTAAGGGGTCTTCTGGCCGGAAAGAGTCCGGGGAGAAGACCGTAGAGTATTTCCATAGTATTTTGAGTAAGGATACTGTGATATCCCTACCCGAAAAATACTTTTTTCCTGGGGGGAAGGCGGTGGTACCTGACGGTGATCATAGGGCTGACTCCCCGCCGGAGGGTTACGCCACCGTGTACGAGGCCTGCTTAGAATGCGGGCTTCGTTTCCCCCTCCCTTCTGCCTTTATAGATTTACTAGATTTTTTTCAGCTTCCTTTAGGCCAGGTGACTCCGAACTCTTGGAGGCACTTGTCGGCCTTCGCTGCCGAACTCCGTAGGTTAGGAAGGGATTTGTCTTTGAAGGCGATCCTTAAATTCTTTCAATTTAAGAGGAAGGGGTCTTGGTTCTACTTGATCCCTGTACAGCCCTTTAGGGCCTTTTGTAAAACGAAGTGGCCGAAGTGGCAAAACCGCTTCTTCTACTATGATAGGACCGCGGCTCCTAGTTTTCCCTGGAGAGGGCCGAAGTCCGTTATCCGTCATCCTCGGCCTGAACCGTTGGACGAGCTCGATGGCGAGCTCAACAAGATTCCCATAGTTAGGAAACAATACACGGAGTCTGAGCTCGTCAAGGGCGACGTCGTGTTCGACATCTCGTCTTCGGACGAAGAGGCCGAGGGTGAGGATTTCTCTTTATCTTTATGCTCTACTGCTTTAACGAAGAAAACTAACCTGGCTTTCTTGCTTTTTGGCAGTGTACATGTTGAATAAGGCTATCCGAAAGTCCTCCGAGCTTGTGGAGCCGGAGAGGCAGAGAGCCCCTCGCTCGGCGTCTGAAGCCGAGAAGAATCCGAAGAGGCAAAAAACCTCTTCTTCGGATCCGAAAGAGCCGGAGCAGTGTTCGGCTAAAGGGAAGGGGAAATTTCATGAGTCCCCAAGAGTGCCGGGGAAAGACCTGGTCATCTCCGAGGTGGTTGCAGACATCCCGGAACACGTCCCTGAGCCTTTTCAATGGCCGACGAATTTTGTGGAGGTAAGCTTTCTGACTTGGCTTCTTTTCCACATTTTTTGATGGCCATTGTGTTGAGTTTTTTCCTTGTTCATCTTCAGAGAGCCAAGCTCGTCTCCGTGGAGCTCTCCAAAGCATCCCACGACTACGAGGAGATGCAGAAGGAGTTGCATCTTGCTCGTAGTCTGGCCGAACAGGCTGAGGCCAAATTTGAGAGGGCCCGAGCTGCTAGGATCTCGGCTCAGGATGAAGCCCGGTCAGCCAAAAACCAGCTCATCATCCTGCAAGAGCAGACGAAGCACCGGGAGGCTCAGAAGGAGGCTGCCGCCGTGGCTGCCCAGGGGGAGGCTCTCCGTGTTTACACGGAGAAACTCTTTTTGAGCAGCCAGTTCTCGGCCTTTGTCGGTAGTCTGGTAAGGCTAATTACCGATAAGGGCGAGCAGGGGGCCGACGTCGTGCTGCCTCTGTACAGCCGAGAGATAGCAGCTCGGCTTCAGAATCTGCCGCTCCTTGAGGAGCTCGCTTCATCCTCGGTCCTGCTTTCTGCAGACCGAGTCCGGAGTTGTCGAGCTGATCGGGACGAGAACCTGGAGGCTATCTTTGCCTCCGTGGGACCCGTTTCACCCGCTTCGACTTACAACGGAGAGGGTGAGGCCGAGCCGCTGGAGCCGGAGGCCGAAGTCGAGCAGGCCGGGCATCCGGAGAAGGAAGCCGATCAGGAGGCGGAGGCGAGGCCGGCAGGAGGCGAGGACGAGGCTGAGGTAGCTCAGGAGAAAGAAGCTGAGCCAGACCGAGGAGCCGGAGACGAAGCTGGCGGAGTATGATTTCGTCTCCCTTCTCTTAGTCTAGTTTCTTCCTTGTAAAATGGCCTTGAAGCCCTCCTAGTGTAAAAAATTTTCCTTGTGAATGAAAAATTCTCTACACTTGTCTTCGTATAGCTTTTCGTACTCGCCTTTACTCCTGTTGTATTTTACTATCTGCTCGGTACAGCTGCCGAACTAATATAGCTGCTTTGTACCCAAGGAGATGGAGATACTTCACTGGAAACGGCTGTACTCTTCGGCTTTAGACGAAGCTGAGAAAAGAGCTATAGCCGATCAGACGAAGAATGACGAGCTTCTGGCTCGTTTAGTGAAGCTGGAGGCCGATATCAAGGACTTAGAGTCCGATAAGAAAGATCTGGAGGCCGAGCTGAATACGGCCATTGCTGAGAGGACTGCGTATGAGGATTATATCCGTGAGCGCGGGGGAGTTACCATCTCGGATGTTCAGAGTCGAGTTGACGAACTGTGGGAGGAATATCATGTACTCCGTAGGAACAATGTGCTGGAGAGCCCGGCTTGCCAACAAGTTGTGACATCACTGCGGCGTTGGGCTTCTCGGTACAACATTGTTCTTTCTCGGCGCCCCTCCATAGAAAGATTCCTTCGGCATATCGTGCCAACAGATGCTCGCACTCCAGATCAAACCTCTGGTTCCCTTGCTCAAAATCTTGCTCCAAGTCAGCAACGAACTCAGGAACAGCCGGAAACGTCAAGACGAGAACGGGCTCAGGAGCAACCAGAATCGTCAAGGCAGGGACGGACTGAAATTCGCCGAGGAGTTGCGACTATGAGTGAGCTAGATCGACAGATGCTTATTGCAGAGACTCTTCATCGCCGAGGTGTTAGGACTTCTCGGGCTCGGGGAAGAGGCGTTGGGTCGAGGATAGCATCTCGTCGACCTGCTTATTCTTCATCTGCTCGGAACAACCGAACTCGGCTTCCAGAGGATTTTGCAGATAGGTGGCTTAACTTTAGCAACCGCGGACAGTAGAATAGTCCTTTGTAATGGCGTAATGCCTTCTCGTAGGGGAGCTGAATTGTCTGCCGAACGAGATTTAATAAATGAAATTTTTTCCTTTCGCTTTTATCACTGCTTACTTACAGTTCTGCGAAACAATTTCATCGTGCTCGTCATCGGTCTTATGAAGTGAGCTTCTTTGATCGGACTCGTCTTTGATCTTATGAAGGAAACTTCTTTGACCGGACTTGGTTTGTGTTCTAATTTGGCGATTTTTGTCGCCGGGATCGAACTTTCCCTTGTCCTAATTCGGCGAGTTTTATCGCGTGGATCGGACTTTCCCAGTTAACCGAAGTGGTCTTATGAAGTAAACCTCTTTGACTGGACATGGTCGTCCTCGGTCTTATGAAGTAAACTTCTTTGACCGAACTTGGTCGTCCTAATTCGGCGAGGTTTATCGCATGGATCGGACTTTCCCTTATTGCAGTTTGTTTCAGACGAAGTGCTTATTTCTTAAGCCGAATTATGGTCTTGTATCTTCCTGAGAAGCTTGGACTCACAATCGTTGGCTTATTGCAGTTCGTTTCAGACGAAGTGCTTGTTAAGCTGAATTGTGGTCTTGTATCCTCCTTGGAAGCTTGGACTCACAATCGTTGGTGTAATAATGGAGTGCTCATTTCAGTTGGAAGAAGCTCGGCCAGAAAGGAGTTCGGTAAGCTCGGCTTACCGAGCTGGAACTAGCTTGGAACTAGCAGAAGAAGAAGGAAGCTCGGCTTTGAGCTCGGCTTTGAGTTTGGCTTCGAGCCGAGAAGACAGTTGGTCTTGAGCCGAGAAGCAAAGGAGTTCGGTTTGTGTACCGAGAAAGGAGTTCGGTTTATGAACCGAGAAGGGAGCTCGGTTGTGAGCCGAAGAGAGTGCTCGGTTGTGAGCCGAAAAGAAAGTTCGGTCTTGAGTCAAGAATAGAGTTCGTCTTGAGCCGGGAAAAGAAGAAGCAACAGTTCGGGCTTGAACCGAGAAGGAAGTTCGGCCTAGAGAAACTAGCCGTTGGTGCAGCAGTTAGTTAGCCGAGATGTAGCAGTTATTCTTCTTGCTTTCTTGATTCTTCTTGTAGTTAGTTAGTAGCAGTTGCTACTTGATTGTAGAGCTTTAAATAGCTCAAAACCATGTACGTAGTTAGTAGTGAAAATCAATAAAGAGTTTTCAAGTTTTCTCTCCAAGATTACCATCTTCGATACTCTAAGTGTGAGTGTGTGTTCTTCTGCATTGTGAGTGATCATACAACTGTGAGTGTGTGTGTGATTCACCTGAGTGTGTGAAAGTCTTGTGCGTATTGAATCCCAACAAGTGGCGCCGTCTGTGGGAAGATGGCAGCAAGGCTTGATGCAGAAAAGTTCACAGGCAAGAATGATTATAGCCTGTGGAAGATGAAGATGAAGGCGGTCTTGATTCAACAAGGCTTGGCCGCAGTTCTTGCAAATACAGAAGAGAAAGGAAAGGCTCCAATGCTTGATGATAAAGCTCAGGCAAAGATGGAGGAGATGCAGCTCAAGGCACATTCTGCAGTGATTCTGTGCCTTGGAGATAAGGTCTTGAGGGAAGTTCAAGAAGCCAAGACTGCGGTGGAGATCTTGAACAGGTTAGATGAAGTTTACCTGGCAAAATCTTTGGCTAACCGGCTGTATCTCAAGAAGAGGCTCTATGCCTATAGTTTTTCTGGTGAAAAATCTATCATAGAGCAGTTGGAGGAGTTCAATAAGATCATTGATGATCTGGGCTCTGTGGATGTTAAAATTTCAGATGAAGACAAGGCCATTCTTACATTGAATGCCTTGCCTAGCTCGTATGACCAGTTGAGTGATGCAATTATCTATGGCAGAGATAAGGCTATCACCTATGCAGAAGTCTACTCGGCCTTGATGGCTAAGGAACTCCAGAAGACTACCAGCAGAAGCTCTGCAAGCTCCAATGTTCAAACTGCAGAGGCCTTGAATGTGAAGAAGTTCAAAAAGCAGAACTTCAAGAAAAAGTTTGAGGGCTCTAAACCCTCAAGTTCTGATGCTCAGAAGGAAACCAGAGCATGTTTTTGGTGCAAGAAACCAGGGCACTTGAAGAAGGACTGCCATGCCTGGAAGAGAAAACTAGCCTCTGAGGGCCACAACACTTCTGATTGTGTAGAGAATACTGATCCCCCTGCTCAACTCATGAATGTAAGTGATAATGGGATCAGTCACAGGTGGATAATGGACTCAGGGTGCAGCTTCCATATGTGCCCCAACAAATCTTGGTTTCATGATCTTCAGGAAGCATCAGGGACTGTAGTTCTTGGAAATAACCATGTGTGTCAGATCAAAGGGATAGGGAAAGTAAAGCTAAGTTTGCAAGATGGCTCTATAAAGATCCTAACTGGGGTGAGGTATATTCCGGAAGTGAAAAGAAATCTCATCTCATTGGGAATGCTGGAGGAGAAAGGGTTCACCATATTGATGAGTCAGGGAAAGATGCTTGTGAAATCTGGGAATGCAGTGATGATGGAGGCTGACAGAGAGCACATTCTCTATTATCTGAAGGCTAAGGCTGTTGATGGAGAAAGCAATGCAGTGTCAGATGATTCCATAATGCTATGGCACAAGAGATTGGGCCATCCAGCAGAAGGAAGCTTGAAAGAACTCATCAAGAAGGGCCTGATCTCTGGAGATTTCAACAAGATGGACCCCTGTGAGCAGTGTATACTTGGAAAAGCAAAGAAGGCACCCTATCCTACAGGTATTCACTCTTCTACAGCCCCATTAGACTACATACATAGTGATCTCTGGGGCCCTTCACCTGTAAGCTCAATTGGTGGTGGGAAATACTACCTTGCTATTATTGATGACTACACTAGGAAACTGTGGGTGTATATACTGAAAGAAAAATCAGAGACATTCACAAAATTCAAGATATGGTGTAAAGAGGTGGAGCTAGAGAAGGGAAGGAGTGTTAAATGCCTAAGAACTGACAATGGCTTGGAATTCTTGTCTACTGAGTTTGATCTGTTTTGCAAAGAGAAGGGTATGAAGAGGCACCGCACTGTTCCTGGTAACCCCCAGCAAAATGGTGTTGTGGAGAGGATGAATAGGACTATCCTAGAGAGAGTAAGGTGCTTGTTACTCAGTTCTGGTCTGAGCAACAGATTTTGGGGAGAGGCTGTGTATACAGCAGCCTATCTCATAAATAAGTGTCCATCTACTGCCCTTAAGTCTGAGACTCCTGATTACATGTGGTATGGAGCCCATAGTGACTACTCAAAATACAAGGTGTTTGGGTGTGCAGCCTATGCTCATGCTAGGCAAAGTAAGCTTGAGGCTAGGGCTCTAAAATGCATATTGCTGGGTTATCAGAGGGGTGTTAAGGGGTATAGGCTCTGGTGCATTGAGCCTGGTAGGCAGAAGGTGGTGGTGAGTAGGGATGTTGTGTTCTTGGAGGATCAGATGCCATACTTAAAAAGGAAGCTGGACTCCAATGAAATTGAGAGTGATTTCCTCAAGGTGGAGCCAGTGGGACTTTGCCAAGGAGCAGGTGGAGCCTCTGACTCAGAAAGTGAGTCTGAACCAGAGGATGATGGTGCTCTAGCTCGAGGTAGAAAAATTGATGAGCCTACAGCAGACTCTGCCAGAGAGTACCAGATAGCAAGAGATAGAGGCAGAAGAAATACAAGACCACCTGAAAGGTTCTCTGATGTGGTCTACTATGCACTTTGTGCTGCTGAGGGCATTGATATTGCAGATCCTCTCACATATAAAGAAGCCATGAAGAGTAAAGACAGAGAAAGGTGGATTGAAGCCATGAATGAGGAAATGGAATCTTTACTCAAGAACAAAACATGGATCTTGGTGGATAAATCCAGACTGACTACAGATGGAAAAGAAAGGAGGCTGATCAGTTGTAAGTGGTTGTTTAAGAAAAAGATTGAGACCACTGATAAAGATAGAATCAGATTCAAGGCAAGGCTGGTGGCTAGGGGCTTCACACAGCAAGAAGGAATTGATTTCAATGAAGTATTTGCTCCAGTTGTTAAGCACACTTCTATTAGGATCTTGTTGGCAGTTGTGAACCAGCTAGACTGGGAGCTACAACAGCTTGATGTGAAGACAGCCTTCCTCAATGGGGATCTAGAGGAGACTATCTTTATGGAACAGCCAGAGGGCTTTGTGAAGACTGGAGAAGAAGGTAAGGTGTGCCTGCTACAGAAAAGTCTTTATGGACTTAAGCAAAGTCCTAGACAGTGGAATAAGAAGTTTGATGCACAGATGAAGAAGATTGGCTTCTCCAAGTCAGAATATGATGATTGTATTTACATCAAGAAGGCAGGCAGGACTCCCATTGCCTACCTATTACTCTATGTGGATGATATGCTACTTGCAGGCCCTTCTATGACAGAAATTCAGAAAGTTAAACAAGATCTGAAGTCGAGCTTTGAAATGAAGGATCTAGGAGAGTCAAGGAAGATCCTAGGCATACATATTCAGAGAGATAGAGGCTGCAAGAAGCTGTGGATGCTGCAAACTGATTATATTGACAAAGTTATGCAGAGATTCAGAATGGAGAATGCTAAACCTGCCTCAACACCCTTGTCCCAGAGTTTCAGATTATCAAAGGAACAAGCTCCTAAAACTAAGCAAGAGGCTGATGAGATGGAGGCTATCCCTTATGCTAGTGTTGTTGGGAGTATCATGTACACTATGATTTGTACAAGACCAGATCTTGCTCATGCTATCTCAGTGACTAGCAGATACATGGCAGACCCGGGGAAGGAGCATTGGAATGCTCTTAAATGGATATTGAGGTACATGAAGTCAACTAAGGACTGGGGGATTGTGTTCAGTGGCTGGGAAGGTGGATCTGAGGAGGTTGTGCAGGGGTATTGTGATGCAGACTATGCTGCAAATCTGGACACCAGAAAGTCTCAAACAGGTTATTTGTTCACCATGTTTGGAACTGTGATCAGTTGGAAATCAGGTCTGCAGAGTGTAGTTGCTCTCTCAACTACAGAATCAGAGTATATAGCTCTCACTGCAGCTGTACAGGAAAGCTTTTGGATCCAGGGAGTAATTTCTGATTTTGGTTTTGACCAAGAAACAATGGTGATTCATTGTGACAGCAGCTCAGCTATATGCTTGGCTAAACATCCGGGTTTCCATGAGAGGAGCAAGCATATAGACATAAAGTTGCACTTTATTAGAGATGAGATTGAAAGGGGAAGGGTGAAGGTGGTTAAGATTAACACCTTGCACAATCCGGCAGATATGCTAACTAAATCTCTAAGTAGAGACAAGTTTGATCATTGCAAGAAGTTGATCAATGTTTGTGCGCGAACTGAGATGAGCCCTCAGGTGGAGAATTGTAATAATGGAGTGCTCATTTCAGTTGGAAGAAGCTCGGCCAGAAAGGAGTTCGGTAAGCTCGGCTTACCGAGCTGGAACTAGCTTGGAACTAGCAGAAGAAGAAGGAAGCTCGGCTTTGAGCTCGGCTTTGAGTTTGGCTTCGAGCCGAGAAGACAGTTGGTCTTGAGCCGAGAAGCAAAGGAGTTCGGTTTGTGTACCGAGAAAGGAGTTCGGTTTATGAACCGAGAAGGGAGCTCGGTTGTGAGCCGAAGAGAGTGCTCGGTTGTGAGCCGAAAAGAAAGTTCGGTCTTGAGTCAAGAATAGAGTTCGTCTTGAGCCGGGAAAAGAAGAAGCAACAGTTCGGGCTTGAACCGAGAAGGAAGTTCGGCCTAGAGAAACTAGCCGTTGGTGCAGCAGTTAGTTAGCCGAGATGTAGCAGTTATTCTTCTTGCTTTCTTGATTCTTCTTGTAGTTAGTTAGTAGCAGTTGCTACTTGATTGTAGAGCTTTAAATAGCTCAAAACCATGTACGTAGTTAGTAGTGAAAATCAATAAAGAGTTTTCAAGTTTTCTCTCCAAGATTACCATCTTCGATACTCTAAGTGTGAGTGTGTGTTCTTCTGCATTGTGAGTGATCATACAACTGTGAGTGTGTGTGTGATTCACTTGAGTGTGTGAAAGTCTTGTGCGTATTGAATCCCAACAGTTGGCTTGTTGTAGTTCGTTTCAGACGAACTGCTTGTTAAGCTGAATTGTGGTCTTGTATCCTCCTTAGAAGCTTGGACTCACAATAGTCTTTAATAATCGATCTAAAAAGGGGATCAGCCTTTAAAGAACGATATACCTCGGTACCATTTGTAAGAGACGACAAGCACATAGAGACAAAACACATAGAGAAAAAATGAAAAAGATGAAAGAAAAAAAACTTTAAACTTTTTATAAAACGACAAGTAAAAGGTACAAGTAAAAAACAAACAAATAAAAACATGTACCCCTATGACCGAACTAGACATAAGACAGACTGACCGGACTTTGTCTCTTACAAGTGGAACTTCTTGAGGTTGGAGACGTGCCATGTTCGGGGTACTTGTTCTCCTGACATGTGAGTCAATTTATAAGACCCTTTGCCGAGGACTTCTGACACCCGATACGGACCCTCCCATGTGGGCTCGAGTTTGCCCAGCTTTTCTGCTCGGCTTACTTCGTTGTTTCTCAAGACGAGATCTCCCACTTGAAATTGAAGCTTTTTCGCCCTTTGGTTATAATACCGGGCTACTTGCTCCTTATACTTGGCTGCTTTTATGCACGCCAACTCTCTTCTTTCTTCGGCGAGATCTAGTTCTGCTCTCAGTCCGTCGTCATTCATTTCTGAGGAGAAATTTAGAGTTCGGGGACTGGGTACGCCGATCTCCACCGGAATTACGGCTTCAGTGCCGTACACCAGACTATACGGAGTTTCACCGTTGGAGGTTTTGGGTGTAGTTCGGTAGGACCATAGGACTTGAGGGAGATTTTCTACCCATTGTCCTTTGGCTTGTTCTAACCGAGCTTTTAACCCTTTCACCAGAATCCGGTTCGTTACTTCCGTTTGTCCGTTTGCTTGGGGATGGGAGACCGAAGTGAACCGCTGTTGAATGTTCAGCTCTTGGCACCAATTCTTGAACGTCTTGTCGGTGAACTGAGTCCCATTATCCGAGACGAGGATGCGGGGTATGCCAAATCGGCACACTATGTTCTTCCAGACGAAGTCCAATGCCTTTGAGCTCGTTATCGTAGCTAATGGCTCAGCCTCCACCCACTTCGTGAAGTAGTCCACGGCAACGATAAGGAATTTCATTTGCCGAGGAGCTTGAGGAAGTGGTCCCACTATGTCTATGCCCCATTGCATGAAAGGCCAAGGGCTTTGCATAGTGTATAGATCGGTCTGCGGCATCCTTGGGACATTTGCATGAATTTGGCACTTCGTACACTTCTTGACGAGCTGCACTGCCTCTTGTACCATGGTTGGCCAATAATATCCCCATCTCAGAACTTTTTTAGCTAAAGCTCTGGCTCCGATGTGGCTACCGCACGATCCTTCATGAACTTCTCTGAGGATGTAGTCCGTCTCTTCAGGTCCTACGCACCGCAATAACGGCTGGAGGTAAGACTTTCTAAAGAGGACTCCTTCATGAAGTTCGTACCGAAGTGCTCGGCACGTGATCTTCCGAGCATCTCTCTTATCCTCGGGCAATTGTCCTTGATCCAGATACTGCAAGATCGGCGTCATCCAGTTCGGCGAGCTGGATACTGAGTGTACCTCGGCTTCATCAATGCTTCGATGCATTAATTCTTCCGCCTTCGAGCTCGGATCTGAGGCCAACTTACTTAAGGTATCTGCTCAGCTATTTTCCGCTCTGGGAATGCGGATTATCCGAAAATAGGAGAAACTTCGGCTGATGCTTTGCGCTTTGTCCAAATACTTCTTCATTCTCTCGTCACGAGCTTCACTTGTACCCAACATGTGATTTACTATGACTTGTGAATCACAATGGACTTTGAGAGATTTGACGAGCAGACTTTGCGCTAACTGGAGTCCGGCCAGGAGGGCTTCGTACTCGGCTTCATTATTAGTAGTGGGGAATAGGAACCGAAGTGAGTAGGTTACCTCGTGTCCGTCGGGAGCGACAAGTAAAATACCAGCTCCACTTCCCATCTTGTTTGAAGCTCCATCTACGAATCCGCTCCAGCAGTCCGGCGGCTCTACTTCGGATTCCAGGGGCTGTGCTAGTTCGGCATTGGCAGAATTCTTCTGTTCGGCAATAACAGGAATTGCTTGATCGAACTTTGCTTCTGCAAGAAAATCTGCCAAGGCTTGTCCCTTGAGGGCTTTCCGAGGTAGATATTCAATTGTGTGCTCTCCCAACTCTATAGCCCACTTGGCGATTCTGCCTGATGCTTCTGGTTTGGTCAACACTTGCCGAAGTGGCAGATCAGTTAAGACGCATACCTTGTGAGCATAGAAGTATGGCCGCAGTCTCCTTGCTGCATTTACTAATGCCAGAGCAATCTTTTCCAGAGGTTGATACCTGGTTTCTGGACCTCTTAATGCTCGGCTTGTAAAATAGATGGGAAGCTGCTTTAGGCCTTCTTCTCGTACAAGCACCGCGCTGATGGTTTGATCCGATGCCGCTAAGTATAAGAATATTACTTCGGCTTCGGTTGGAGCAGAGAGAATAGGAAGCTCGGCTAGATAACTTTTGAGCTCGTCAAAGGCCTTTTTTCTGCTCGGCTCCCCACTCGAACTTTGGTGCCTTTTTCAACACCGTGAAGAACGGCAGTTGCTTTTCGGCTGCTTGAGAAAGGAATCGATTCAGTGCGGCTAGACATCCGGTTAGCCTTTGCACGTCATGTATGGACTTCGGCATCGCCATGTTTTGAACAACTTGAACTTTTGAGGGGTTTGCCTTGAGTCCGTCCTTTGAAACCCAACAACCCAGAAACTTTCCCGAATCTACCAAAAAGGTACACTTTTGGGGATTAAGTTTGAGGTTGGCTTTCTTGAGCACGTTGAGAGTGGACTTGAGGTTGTGCTCGTACTCCGAAGTGCTTTTGCTTTTGACGACTATATCGTCAACATACACTTCGACCTCCTTTCCAATCAGGTGCCGAAAAAGCTTGTCTACCATCCTTTGATAAGTGGCTCCGGCATTCTTTAAACCGAATGGCATCTTTTTATAAGCGAAAATGCCGAAATCAGTAATGAAGGCCGTTTTTGAAGCGTCAATCTCATCCATTAAAACTTGATGGTATCCTTTGTACAGATCAAGAAAACAAAAAATTTCAAAGCCTATCAAAGCTTCTACTTTTTTATCTATGTTCGGAAGGGGATAGCAATCTTTGGGACAGTGCTTATTTAGATCGGTGAAATCTATGCACATCCGCCATCCTCCTTCCTTTTTCTTGATCATGACAGGATTGGCCACCCACGAAGGATACTTCACTTCGAATAACACATCCGCCTTCAATAATTGACGGACTTCGTCATGGATGACTTGACTTCGTTCTGCCGCAAAGAGTCTTTGCTTCTGTTTTATCGGCCGGACTGAAGGATCAATATTTAACCGATGAGTGATTACCTCGGGGGGCACTCCGGTCATGTCCAACGGAGACCATGCAAAGACGTCTTTATACTCCTTGAGGAGCTGGATGGTTTTTTCCCGAAGTAGGGGCGTTCCCGCGAAGCCGATCTTAACCGTTCTGGATGGATCGTCTTCGTACAGCTGAACTGTCATCGAGTTCGGCTCCGGTATGACTTCGGTCATCGCCTCTGACTCCGGCTGCTGTGATTGCTATGCTTGGTGGTGCCGATCTGACTGCTCGGCACTTCTAAGCGCAATTTGCAGACATTCCTTTGCTCTCTTTTGGTCACCTCGGATGACCGCTATCCCTCCTTTAGTAGGGATCTTGATGGTGAGGTGATAAGTGGAGCAAACGGCCCGAACTGTGTTGAGCCAGTCTCTTCCCAGGATGATGTTGTACGGGGACCGAGCTTTCACCACGAAAAACTCAATCATCGTACTGGAGCTAGTAGGCGCTTTCCCCACCGTGATCGGAAGGCTGATAATACCTTCAGGGCGGGTGTCCTCCTGGGCGAAGCTCTTCAGGGGAAGCGGAGCCGGACTGAGCCGAGCTGGGTCCACTTCTAGTTTGTCAAAGCACTCTTTAAAAAGAATGCTAACCGACGCTCCTGTATCCACAAACACCCTGTGGATCAGTTTGTTTGCCACTCCGGCTTGGATGACAATGGCGTCTTGGTGAGGAGAGATGGCCGGGACGGGATCAGCATCCGAGAACGTAATCACTTCGTCCTGCTTCAGCCTTTTATGCGTTGGCTCCTCTCGATTGGAGCCTCTGCGCTCTGACTTTAGGGACGACTTGGTCTTCCCGGCAGGGAGAGCGTCAATAGTCTGGATTACTCCATCATATTGCGGCTCGTCATCGTCTTCGGGATCCGGCTGCCTTTTCGGATCCTGAGGAGCGCAGTTCGCACCACTCTGCTTCTTATTCTTCTTTGGCTGCTTGCTTTGGTATTTTTTCAATGTCCCTGCCTTCACAAGAACATCGATACCTGCAGCCAAGTTTCTGCACTCCTCAGTATCGTGACCGTGGTCTTGATGGTAGGAGCAGTAGTTATCCTGGGGTCGGCGCGCGGCTGATTTCGTCATCCGCTTTGGCTTTTCGAACAGGTCAGAGTGCAGTTCGAAAATTTCCGCTCTCGGCTTGTTCAGCGGTACGAACTGAGCGGGCGGCTTCTCGGGATTGAGACGGGGTCCCAATCTGTCTTGCACCGGAGCCCTTTGAATTCTTTCAAATGGAGTCCGGCGAGGATGCCCCTGATCGCTATGATCGGGCTTCCTTCTGTCTCCTCGGGTCGATGAGCTGTCTAACGACCGTTTGCGACGGTCTGCCTCATCGGCCCGGGAGTATTGGTCCGCAATGTCCCACATTTCCTGAGCTGTCTGCGGACCGCACTCAACGAGCTTCCTGTAGAGAGCTCCGGGCAGGATTCCATTTTGGAATGCCGAGATGACAAGCAGATCGTTGAGATCGTCTACTTGCAGGCATTCCTTGTGGAATCTTGTCATAAAGTCGCTGATTTTTTCGTCGCGACCTTGACGAATGGAAAGCAGCTGAGCCGAAGTGATTCGGGCTTCCGCTTTCTGAAAGAACCTCCTGTGGAAGGCATCCATTAGATCTCGGTAAGATCTGATGCTGCCCTGGGGAGGCTATCGAACCACCTTCTCGCGTTCCCGATGAGCAGCTCGGGAAACAGCTTGCACATGTGGACCTCGTTGAGACCCTGGTTCGCCATGTTATATTGATAGCGCCCCAAGAAATCGTGAGGGTCCACGAGCCCGTCGTAAGTCATCGACGGAGTTCGGTAGTTCTGTGGTAGGGGAGTTCGGGTGATGTCGTCCGAGAACGGAGTCTTCAGTGCTCCGTACACGGCGAATCCGATATCTCGTCGGTATGGAGGAGATTGAGTTCTCCTGTGATTCCGGTACCGAGGAGGAACTGGAACATGTTGGGGACGGGGATTCTTTCTCCTGGGAGATGCGACACTACTGCGGTAGTGACTTTCTTGTGCGGAGGGAGAAGGAGAATCCGCCGTTTTCGTCTTCGGCTGCTTTTGGCTTTTTTGCAGGAAGGTTAAGAATTCCTCCTGCTTCGCCGCCAAAAACTGCTTGACAGCCTCATTCAAATCGGGCTGCTGGGAAGACTCAGTGGGACGATTTTTGGAGCGGCTTGTTCCTTCGCCATGAGAACTGGTGGTGGATTTATCCCTAGGCTGTTTTCCAGACCTATGGGATGGATTGGCTTCCTCCTGGTTCTCACGGGCAGGAATACGGGTACTCTGCGATCTGGTATGCATTTTTTGGGTGGAAAAAATGGATCAAAAATTCGCTTTATCACAAATTTTGTTCTCTGTTTCCCACAGACGGCGCCAGTGATGACTCCGCGAATTTTTGATGTTAGTAAATGCTGGTAGAGAATAAAGACTACGACGCAATGAATTTACGTGGTTCGATTTACTGAAGTAAATCTACGTCCACGGGAAGAAGGGAGGGCAAGATTGTATTGCTTGATCTGGGATTACAGCTTACAACACAGACTTGCTATATGATATTTTATCTCTAGAGAGCTTAACCTTTTTCTATCTGATCTAAGTTCTATTTATACATTGAACTAGGATCGTGGTTTGCAGCCCCACTAACAAGATCGTGGGTGAGCAATAACTGCTCAATAACTGCTTCGTACCACTAAATAGATCGTGGGTATAGTGGAGGTCGTGGAGGCCTTTCATGAGTCCACTAACTCCTAGTTCGGTCGAATGCTGAGACCGAACTGCTGGACTTTACCGATCAGCTCTTGCCGATCTGAGAGGAGAGCTTGACTGGTCGGCTTTTACCGAGCTGTAGGCTGAGTCCGAACTCTTTGGTCGTGCCGAACTCTTTGGTGCCGAACAGATACTCTTTCTTGGGCTCTGGGCTGATGGGCCGTCACTGTTATTGGGCTTGCCATTAGGGTTTAGTTCGTACCCCATCAGAAGGAAAGGGGTTTGGCTTTGTGCCCCACCTTGTTTCCAACATCGAGCTTCCCTCGGATAGGCTGGAATTGAACGATAGGCTGAAGGTGTTGTTTCTCGAGAAATTGAAGGGGTTGAAGGAGGGTGTGTTGGTGGAGAAGTGGATGAAGAAATTGGATTATGTGGAAGATGAAATTAGAAGGATTTCTAGCGTCTTGAGAGATAAGGGAAGGTTGCGGGTTTTCAATGAGCTGTGTGAGAAAAGGGAGGTTTTGGTGGGTGAGACTACCTTTATATCCAACAGGATTGAGGAATTCAGAAATGGCATTAGGTTTATTGAGGAGGATTTATATGCTGATGATGAGGGAATGCAGGAGGCTCGATGACGGACTGCCTATTTATGCCCATCGCCGCGAGATCATGAAGCAGATATACTGCTAACAGGTTGCTCTAGCCTCATTCTCTTGTAGTATTAATTGTCACATTTCAAACATGGAAAATTATAATTATATGAAAGAAAGGGTGACAATTTCCAACTCAATCAACTTTTATGCAAGGATGGAAGTTAACATCATATAAAAATCATTGTATAAAGAAACAAAATTGATGTCTATTACATTTTAAGGTCATTTTGGAGGTTCTTATTTTAATAGGAATGATTGCTTATTGATGTTGATTATTTCATGTAGACTTGCAATTGTTGGTAAAGCATTCGGAATGTATTTTAATTGTTTCGATGGGAACTTTCACAGGTGACAGTACTTATAGGAGAGACCGGTTCAGGAAAGAGCACGCAGTTGGTTCAGTTTCTTGCTGATTCTGGAATATGTGGAGACGGTGCCATTATTTGCACGGAGCCAAGAAAACTTGCTGCAATCACATTGGCGGAGAGGGTGAAAGAGGAAAGCTTTGGGTGCTATGATGATACTCCAGTTGTGTGTCACCCGTCATATTCACCGCTTCAGGAGTTTGAGTCCAACATGGTGTTTGCTGCCTGTTGCAGCACTACATAAGCGACAATCAACTATCCATGGTATCTTGCATTATTGTTGACGAGGCTCATGAAAGGAGCTTGAACACAGATCTCCTTCTGGCTTTGCTCAAGACTCTACTCTGTCAGAGGCCCCGTCTCAGGCTTATCATCATGTCTGCTACCGTGGATGCAGACCGATTCTCTGATTACTTTTTTGGCTGTAGGACCTTGCATGTGTCTGGGAGAAACTTCCCTGTTGTTGTTAAATATGAACCCTGCCATTCTCAAGTGTCTAAATTAATGCCGTCGTATGTACATGATGTTCTAACTACAGTAGTGAAGATCAACAAGACTGAGAGGGAAGGCACTATTCTCGCATTCTTGACGTCGCAGAGTGAAGTAGAATGGGCTTGTGAGAATTTCCAAGCTTCGTACGTTGTAGCATTGCCCTTACATGGAAAACTTTCATATGAAGAACATCATAAAGTGTTTCTAACCTATCCAGGTAAAAGAAAAGTGATATTTTCCACCAATGTTTCTGAGACATCATTGACAATACCCGACGTCAAGTATGTGGTTGACCCTGGAATGGCAAAAGAGAGCATGTATGAACCTGCTACAGGGATGAACATTCTCAAGGTTAGCAGAATCAGTTAGAGCTCTGCTAAACAACGAGCTGGTTGTGCTGGGAGAACAGAGCCTGGGACATGCTATAGACTCTACTCTGAAGATGATTTTAAATCAATGCTACCACACCAGGAACCAGAAATTCGCAAGGTGCATCTTGGCGTAGCAATTTTGAAAATCGTGGCATTGGGTGTGAAGGATCTGCAGGAGTTTGACTTTGTTGATGCACCTAGTGCCAGTTCCATAGATATTGCAGTCAGAAATCTTGTTCAGCTAGGAGCAATTGTGCTGAAAAACGATGCGTATGAGTTAACAAGTGAAGGGAAAGACATAGTGAAGTTGAGTATTGAGCCTCGGCTTGGTAAAATAATTTTATAATCCTTCCGCCAGCGGTTGGGTAAAGAGGGTCTTGTTCTTGCTGCAGTAATGGCAAATTCTAGTAGCATATTTTGCAGAGTCGGAACGGTGGATGCTAAGTTGAAATCTGATTGCCTGAAAGTGAGGTTTTGCCATCCTAGCGGCGATCTTTTCACATTTCTTGGCGTTTACAGAGAGTGGGAAGCTGTTCCGCGTGAAAAGAGAAACACTTGGTGTTGGGAAAATAGCATTAATGCAAAGACATTGAGGAGATGCCAGGACACTGTTATGGAAATGGAAGCTTGCCTTAAAAATGAATTGAATATCATTGTGCCACACTATTGGCTTTGGAATGGTGAGCATGAAAAAAGTTTGAAAAAAGTAACACTCTCTTCCTTGCCTGGAAATGTGGATATGTACTCTGGCCACGATCAACTCGGTTATGAAGTGGCACTAACAAAGAAACATGTGCAGTAGCATCTTGCGTGTTCTTTGTTCAACTTCGACCAAAGGCCGGCCTGGGTGGTTTTCTCGGAAATATTATCTGTGTCAAATGAGTATTTGGCATGTGTTACAGCATGTGATTTTGATTGTTTTCCGACCCTGTCTCCTTCTCTACCATTTTGATTTCTTGGCAATGAACAGGCAACGGTTGCAGAAGAGGGTTCTATCAGGGTTTGGAAGTGCTCAGTTAAAAAGGTTTTGTGGGAAATCTAATAGGAATGTGCGCTTTCTTGAATCAAAAGTAAGAGAGTCGTGTGCTGATGAAAGGATTGGTGTTGTGGTTGATGTTGACCAGAATGAGGTGCTTGTGTATGCTTCTTCACAGCATATTGAGAGAGTGATGGGTTTAGTTGTAGAAGCATTGGAGTATGAAAAGAAGCTATTGCGGAATGAGTGTATTGAGGAATTTATGTATGGCCCTAAGGTCTTGAACTCCGTTGCTCTCTTTGGTGCTGGTGCTGAGATAAGGCATCTGGAACTTGAGAACAGATGCCTGTCTGTTGACATATATCATTCTAATGTTAGCGCACTTGATCGGAAAGAGCTTCTACTCTTTATTGAGAGTTTCACTTCGGGTTTGGTTTGCTCTGTTAGCAGGTTCTATGTCTCTAGTCAGGAAAATGAAGAGAAGGACAAGTGGGGAAGGGTGACATTTTTTATTCCTGATGCTGCAGAGAAGGCTTCTGCGTTGAATGATGTCGAATTTAGTGGTGGTTTGTTAAGGGTCGTTCCTTGTATAAAAAATCAAGACAGTGATCTCAGAATGATGTCGTCCAATCGTATCAAAGCCAAAATCTCGTGGCCTCGTCGGCGCAGCAAAGGGATTGCATTTGTGAAATGCAATCCAGATGATGTCGAAGCAATGGTGAATGATCTCGCCAATCTAGTTATTGGTGATACGCGTGTTTGGTGTACACCAAGTGCTAAGTTTCGAGACAGCATTAGAATTACTGGGCTTGACAGAGAGCTTTCTCAAGAAGATATACGTCCCGTCATAAGAGCTTCGACAAGTAGGCAAATCACGGACTTCTTTCTGCTGCTAGAGAATGCAAATGACGATCTTCTACCACCACCACCGGCTTGTGAGGATGCCATTTTGCGAGAAATTTCTCCCTTCATGCCTAGAAGGATCCAGGGTGCCCTGGTTAACGTTAAGGTATTTCCACCAGAAGCAAAGGACAATATCATGAGAGCCCAAATTGATTTTGATGGAAATTTATATTTGGAGACAGCCAGGGCCCTGGAGCATATCGACCGAAAAGTACTACCTTGGTGTGGCTCGTGGCAAAAAATTGTATGTCGTCCACTGTTTAATGGCTCTGTGTATTGCCCTCCCTCTGTATATCATGTTATCGAGAACGAGTTTCATCATTCCCTCAGAAGGCTTCATCGTGATCCGCGTTATCAAGGTACTAAATGCCCTGATTTTGATTTGTGGAAATGCATTTCATTAAAATGCCTTAAATGTATTGTTATGTTGCTGATGTTCAATTTTGTGCAGGTGTAGAATGGTGTATGGAGAAAACCAATAATGGTGGCTACCGAGTAAAGATATCGGCTAGTGCCACTAGACTTGTTTTCGAGTTGGAAAAGTCTCTGTCGGAGCTCGTTGGAGGGACAATTGTACATCATCCGGATATAACCCCGGCTGTTCTTGAGATTCTTTTTTCGCGGGATGGGGTAATGCTTATGAAATCCGTTGAGGGAGGGACTAGAACGCATATATTCTTCGATAAGCAGAAAATGACTTTGAGAGTCTATGGTCCCCCCGAAAAGATGGAGTATGCACAGCAGAGTTTAGTCAAAGGTCTCCTAACCCTATATGACAGTAGGCAACTCGAGATTCGACTTCGCGATGGAGTCTTCCCTTCTGATATGATGAAGAGAGTTGTTGAGCGTTTTGGGCCGGATCTTAACGGACTTAAAGATAAAGTGCCAGAGGTGGAGTTGTCTTTAAATGCAAGACGTCACACTATATCTGTTAAAGGTAGCAGAGCATTGATGCAAGAAGTCGAAAGCATACTGCGCGATCTTGCACAGCCAAGCGCGTTGCAAAGCCTGGAGAATGATCATGATAGTGCTTGTTTCCTCTGTCTATGTGAAGTGGAGCCGTGTGATTCTCACATGCTTGAGGACTGCCATCACAAAGCCTGCAAGTCATGTTTGTTGAGGCAGTTTGAATCTGTTATCCAAAGTCGCGGACGTTTCCCATTGCTCTGTTCTAAATGGGATTGCGAGGCTAAAATCGCGGTTGCTGATTTGAGGTCTTTGCTGTGGAAAGAGAAACTCGATGAACTTTTCGAGGCTTCGTTGGGTGCATACGTGGAAGCGAGTGGAGGTGCTTTGCAGTTTTGCCCGTCGACCGACTGTCCTTCAGTGTACAGAGCAGCGGGTCCCAGTGGCCCCGCTGCAGCCTTCAGATGCGGGGTGTGCTTCATGGAGACGTGTACCAAGTGCCACGTTGAGTACCACCCGCTCCTGTCCTGCTAGAGGTATCGCGAGCTGAAAGTTGATCCCGATGCATCGCTCAGGGAGTGGTGCATGGGGAAAGATAACGTGAAGACGTGCCCGGGGTGTGGGTTCACGGTTGAGAAGGTGGACGGGTGCAACCACGTTTCGTGTAGGTGCGGGAGACATGTTTGCTGGGTATGCTTGGATTCGTTCGACAGGGCCGAAGACTGCACCAGCCATATCAGCTTTGGACACCCAAACATGTTGTAAGATATGCTTCATGTAATATGAAAAATAGTGTTGGTTGCCATTTTTATTCCCTTTAATTGATAGTAATTATTATGCATTCATCACATCCTCAATTTACACACAAAATTATCAAATCTCTATCTCTGCACTATGCAATGCAACAAACTAGTAAAATCAGAACATGTGCAATGTTGTGTAAGAAGTAAGTAAACATCAGGGAGCAGTTTGCATCATTCTCTGATCCTTTTCTATTATTCAACATCTCTACATGAACACCAATCCTCCAACCACACTTAACAATATTATCTAATGATTATTCTGGAAACAATATTTTTCTCCTTAAAATCCAGACTGAGTCTTCAAAGGACAAAAGTAGAAAAACAAGTGATTTGTTAAAGATAGAAGGGTATCCAGAAGAACACCTACCGGAAGTCAATTATGAAGACTGAATTACTAGTATGTAGATCATAGATACAATATATAATAACTATATTAAAAAGATTAAATGTTAAATATATTAGTTTTTAAATTATTAGTATAAATACATGTAATGGTTTTAGTTTGTTGCATAGTTAATTGAGATAGGAACTCTAATATCTTAGAAAAAAAAAACTTCATAGCTTTAAAAATAATGAAACAAATGAGTTGGAAATGAAAACATGTCTTTATTTTTTTTTATCAAGTTTCTATGTAATACTTCAAAAATAAAGAATTAAAAGAAAATAAAATTTTCTAAAGTAAAAAAATTAAAATCAAAATTATGAAATTCATAAAATTGAAACCGTAAACTCACACTACAAAAAAAAGGCGCCGTTTGCTACCATTTTTCGAAATACTTTCTAGCACATTTGTGAGCATAAATGGAAAAACGACCATTTTTCGAAATATTGAAAATTTACCCACTAGTCAAATTTCCTTCCGTTTGCGAGCACTCGTATGTGCTAGCAAAAAATTTTCATGTAAAAAGGAAACATAATCATTTCCACCGGCTGTTTGCGTTCTTACAAAGTAAACTTACTGACGAAGATGTTAAACATATTGGCTGGAATTTCAGGTAATTGTATAAACCATTAGCATAAAGAATGGTCAAGGTTTTACTTATGTTCTGATTGTATCCTAGAATTTCTTGATGTAACTGTAATCTTATATATATATTTGATATGTTGTTCTAACTTTTTTTTTTTTTTAATTATTTTACAGAACCATGCTAACACTGAGCAATATAATCAAGACCACGTCAAATTTGCTTTTGGTAGAAGATGCAGAAACAAATACGGTGATCATATAAACAAATTGAAACATAAGAAAAAAAACCACCTTATTTCATTGAAGCTTTATGGGAGGCTTACTCTAATGCATGGGAGGATCCGGTTGCCAAGAAATTCTTAGAAAACCGCAAACAGGGGTATGAAAAGGCCCCGCCCACACATGCTAATGGATCTGTTTCATTTGAAGTCACTGTAGAAAGAATGGTAAATATTGCATTTTATAATTTAACTTGTTTACAGTTTGTAATTATTGTTAACTTTTTGAATATTGTTTGCAGACCAAAGAGAACAACGGGAAGTGTCCTGAATTTATAGAAGTCTATAAAAGAACTCACACGCTAAAAGGCAAAGATTCAGAAGAAGGGGTGTTGTGTTCGCATCGCGCCATAGAAACAATGGTAATTTCATATTCATATTAATATGCATACTAATTTATTTGTCTACAATTATTTTGAGTGACAACTGCTGGAATATTTATTGAAAGGCTTTTGTATTTCATTCTGATTGTATAGTTCTAGGATTTACACTCCTTAATATAGGAGATAGATCATACATGATTAAGGTAAAGATTTACCCTAATTGCTAATTGCCTATTACACGGAAAGTATTAATCACAATATCAATCATATATCTTCTTGATTTGTTCCCTTGTAATTTGATCTCTTTCCATGTAATTTGATCTCTTTCCAACACTCCCCCTCAAGTTAAGCAAGGGGATCGTCCATGCTTAACTTGCCCAATGCTTCACGAAAGCTTCTTGAGTCCACTGCCTTGGTTAGAATGTCTGCCAGTTGATCTTCGGATCTGACGAATGGTAGTTCCACTATCTTTGCCTCTATGTTGTCTTTGATGAAGTGTCGGTCCACCTCAACATGTTTTGTCCGATCATGTTGTACTGGGTTCTCGGATATACTGATGGCTGCCTTATTATCACAGAACAGCTTGCAGGGTTCTAAGGGCATCAACTCCAATTCGGTCATTAACCGTCTCAGCCACAGAATCTCTGTCAGCCCACTCCTGATTCCCCGAAACTCGGCCTCCGCACTTGACAACGCTACAACCTTTTGTTTCTTGCTTCGCCAAGTAACCAGATTTCCTCCAACAAATGTAAAGTATCCTGCGGTTGACTTTCGATCATTTGGGTTTCCTGCCCAATCTGCATCTGTGTACCCACATATGTCCATATGTCCGTGTTTTTCGAACATTACTCCATGTCCTGGTGTTCCCTTCAAGTATCGGACGATTCGTATTGCCGCCTCCCAATGAGCCGCTTGAGGTTTATGCATGAATTGACTCACTACTCCAACTGCATATGCTATGTCGGGTCTAGTGTGGGATAGGTAGATCAGCTTTCCGACTAAGCGTTGGTACCTCGTACGATGAGTGGGTTCTGCCCCTTCTACTATCTGTAAACCATGGTTTTGGACCATAGGGGTGTCTGCAGGTTTGCAGTCCAACATCCCAGTCTCTGCCAATAAGTCGAGAACGTACTTCCTCTGATTTATGAAGATTCCTCGTCGCGACCTTAGTACTTCTATCCCCAGAAAATACTTTAGTAATCCGAGGTCCTTCATCTCGAATTCCGAGAAAAGATTATGTCTTAACTGTTTGATTTCTTCTTCATCATCACCTGTGAGGATCATGTCATCCACATAGATAATAAGACATGTGATCTTCCCGTCCCTCTTCTTCAGAAACAGAGTGTGATCTGAGTTACTCTGTTTGTACCCGTACTTCTTCATTACCTCGGTAAACCTCCCAAACCAGGCACGAGGAGACTGCTTCAACCCATATAACGTTTTCTTGAGCTTGCATACGTTCCCACCTTCAAATTCCTTAGCGAAACCTGGTGGAGCCTCCATATAGATCGGCTTTGGGAGTTCACCATGTAGGAAAGCATTAGTGACATCGAACTGATGTAGAGGCCAGTCTTTATTTGCCGCAATGGAGAAGAGGACCCTGATTGTGTTCATCTTGGCGACAGGAGAGAATGTCTCGGCGTAATCGACTCCATAAGTTTGGGTATACCCTTTTGCTACTAATCTGGCCTTGTATCGTTCAATCGTCCCATCTGGTCTTCTCTTAATAGTGAAAACCCATCTGCACCCCACAGCTCGCACACCTTCTGGTCTGGCACACACCTCCCATGTTTTGCTCTTGACTAGTGCCTTCATTTATACCATCATCGCCTTTCTCCAATGGGGTATTTGCATGGCTTCTTCAGCTGTTTGAGGGATCTCTTCTTCTTCATACAAGGCGGTTGTGAATGCTTTAGCCATCTCTGCAAGATTGGCTTTAGCTAGATTTGCCATCGAGTATCTGCTTTTGCTCCCGATCTTTTCTGGACTGTATCTTTTTGGTGGAACCCCTCGAGTGCTTCGTGGGGGGAGAATATATCGGCCAGTATCCCCATCAATAGCCGTGATCTCATCTGTCTCAGCAAGGTTAGAGGCAACGACTGTATTTTCAGAAGTAGTTTCGGAGTCTACCTCGGATATCACTGGAGGAGGATTGGTCTGAGACATGGCTGGTTGAGGGGGATCCACATTGGATGTGACTTGCTCGGCGGAGGCACTAGCTTCCTCTGTTAGTTCCACTTCGGAGTTACTTGATTGGGGCACCAACCAACTTGGAGGTCCACTCATATCCCTTAGGGCATTCTTACTCTCCCCCTGACCGCTAAGTTGGGTTTGGTAGAAGTATTCACACTCAAGGAAGTTGCAATTCATGGTAGTGATTATTTTCCTAGAGGATGGATCATAACATCTATAACCCTTTTGATTAATCCCGTATCCCAAAAAAACACACTTAACGGCGCATGCAGAGAATTTAGTACGTTCATGTTTTGGAATGTGCACATAGACAGAACATCCAAAAATCTTTAGTGGAAGGGTAAGTGGTTCCGGTACCTTTGTGATTTTTGAAAGAACTTGAAGAGGTGTGGCCATCTCAAGAATTTTTGTAGGAAGTCGATTAACTAGGTACACCGAGGTAGCTACTGCTTCAGGCCAAAGAAATTTAGGAACATTTGAGTCAAAAAACAACGCTCGAGTTATTTCAAGAAGGATCCTATTTTTTCTCTCGGCTACCCCATTTTGTTCGGGAGTATACGGGCAGGTGGTTTGGTGAATTAACCCATTCTTCTTAAAAAAATCTTCCATGTCTTTATTAAGAAATTCTCTCCCATTATCTGACCTAAGAATGGAGATAGTTTTCTGAAACTGTGTCTGAATCATTTTGAAAAAGATTGTAAATTTTTCGAAAACTTCAGATTTATGCCTCAAAAAATACACCCATGTCATTCTAGTGCAATCAACAACAAACAGAAGAAAAAATTTAAAACCATGATCACCAGTAATAGGCGCAGGGCCCCACACATCAGCATGAACAATAGAAAAAATATCTTTAACACGCGTATTACTGGATTTAAAAGATTGTCTATGATTCTTAGCCAAAGCACATGACTCACAAGAAATGTCTTTAAGGTGGGAAAATTTTGGAAAAAGTAATTTGAAATAACCAGCGGAAGGATGACCCATTCGACGGTGCCACAACCAAGCTTCTTTATCTGCAGATCCGTGAGCAAGCATTGCGGCGCCCCCTTGGTGAGCTATCTCATCCACATAATAGAGTCCCTGACGCTCAGTGCCACGCCCAATTATCCTCCTCGTCCTGATATCCTGTAAAACACAGAAATTCGGGTGCATCAATAACGTACAATTCAGTTCCTTCGTCACATGACTGATGGACATAAGTTTGTGAGAAAGCTTGGGCACATAAAGACAATTCTTAAGTCTAAGGCTTGGGAATATTTCAATAGTTCCACTCCCATTCACAGATGTCAACTCCCCATCAGCGGTTTGAATTTGACTTTTCGTTGCATCATTAAAGGTAGTAAAATCTGTCTTATCATAAGTCATGGTATCCGTAGCCCCACAATCAAATATCCACTCACTCCTAGCATTACCCTGTATTTTTGTTGCCATGCAAGCAATGTGGGTGTTTTCAAGGGGTGCAAAATAATTTGGGTCGATAAATGAATTTTTTGAGGTCGAGGGGTCATTTCTCGAATTTTTAGTGTCTGGGGGACTAAACTGCATACACTCTTTATCATGGGGTTTATTATGCAATATAAAACAGTTGGGGGGTGCTAAATGGGATTTACGATTTGTGGGGGACTTAATTGCAAGATGTGAAATAGGGTTAGGGCTTTTATGCCCTAACCCGTTACCTCTCTCCAGTCCGCCGTCTCCAAACGTTCCTCCTCCTCGTCTGAAATCGGCTATTGCCGCCGCCGCCTCGCCGATTACGCCACCCCTGGTCTCCGGTCGGCCGTGGGTGTTGGTGGCCTCTTGGTTGCCCGCTCCAGTCACCGGGAATAGCCCTCCCCCATTCTCAGGAACTCCAATCGCCAATTTCGCCTTTGCTCTCTGGTTCTCGTCCCACCACTCCGGGAAACCGACGAGAAGGAAGCAGGTTTCTTTAGTATGTTTGTGCTTCCCACAATGTGAGCACCACAGTTTTGATTTGTCTGGTTTGAAGGAGCGGCGATTCGAGGGGTTTGGTGTGCCGGTTCGATGCGGTGGAGGCAGGGGTCCTCGTTGCTGGCTTCGGGCCGCGAATCCGAGTCCTATACCGCCCGATGATGAGCTGTCGTTGGTTGCGCCGGCTAGTTCAGGGGAAATTGCCGGCATGATTTTAAGCCGGGCGGTCTCTCTCTTTATCCAGCCGTACACGACCTCGGCTGAGGGCCACGGTCGCTCCTTGAGCACTTCCCGCTTCATCTGATCGTATCTTGGATTGAGTCCGGTTAAAAACTTGAAAAGGCGTCGGGTTTCGATGTATTTCCGGAACTGGCTGACCCCCTTGTCGCAACATGTGACGGGCTGGTCTTGGCATCGATCTACATCTATCCATGTCCCGTGTAAGTGTCGCCAATACGTCTCCAAGCTTTGTTCTCCTTGCTTGACATTTTCTGCCTTTTCCTCCAGGTCGAAGAGTAGAAAGGGATCGGATGTACTCTCGAATGTTGTGGCTAGGCTTTTCCACAAAGCCTCTGCCGTTTGATGATGTGCGAAGTCAATGACAATATCAGTTTCGATGTTGTCTAGAATCCATGAGAAGACGATTAGGTCCGTCTCCTCCCACTCCGTGTAGTCCGCCGCCCCTGGCTTAGGCGGTGGTGGATTGCCGTTGATGTGTCGGAGTACTCTCCTACTCCCAATTTGGATCTTCATTAGTCGCGCCCATATCGAATAGTTGGTTCCGTTCAGCTTCACAGCAACGGTGACGTTCTTGCTAACTCTAAGTTTGGTATCATCTGAGAGATTGGGTTTGGGGGTTTCGTCGTTGGCCATGGCTCGATCTGCCCTTGGTCGAGGAAGGTATATTCTAGGCTATGATGAATTTATTTCTGAGCCTTTGCTCTGATGCCATATTGAAAGGCTTTTGTATTTCATTCTGATTGTATAGTTCTAGGATTTACACTCCTTAATATAGGAGATAGATCATACATGATTAAGGTAAAGATTTACCCTAATTGCTAATTGCCTATTACACGGAAAGTATTAATCACAATATCAATCATATATCTTCTTGATTTGTTCCCTTGTAATTTGATCTCTTTCCATGTAATTTGATCTCTTTCCAACAATATTTACTAATATCTAATATCAAAGAAGATATGAAGCATTTCTTGATCTTGCATTTGGAATTTTAAATGAAGAAAATGGAAACTGCCTTGCATCTATGCTATGCTTCTATGGTTGATTCTATGCAATTTTTGAAAAACCAAGGCAGTTAGGAAGGGGGTTTACCATCTGTTGATATCGTATTTGCTCAATCAACTTTGGTATTGGTTGTGATTCTTGACATATGCGAATCTGCACATACTTGATTTGTTGATGATTTTGCATTTGGTTGTACCATAACATCTACTCGTGAGATTGTAAGAGGCTGTCCCAAAATTTATACTCCTTCCGTCCCACAAAAGATGTCACACTTTCCTTTTTAGTTTGTCCCACAAAAGATGTCACATTTCCATTTTTGAAAAAAGTTCTCTCTCACATTAATATAAAAATTATATTTTCTCTCTCCATTTAACACACAAAACAAAAACCTCATAAAATCTCGTGTCATCCCACAAGTGTGACATCTTTTGTGGGACGGAGGGAGTAATATATTAACTGATTTGAGAACAAGAATATGCCTTTGGAAGTATTCAGCTAGAATATTTAGACTTGTAGCATTGTCGGTAAGGTTATGATGCTATAGTCTAATGCTACTGCTTGGAATATGTTGAAGTTAAAGTAAAGTCAGATCTTAAATGTGTTTGTTTATATAGATCTATGGATATTTTCAATGTGGATTGGAAAAGCATATTTATTTCTGGACCTTGTAATTGTTTGTTCAGTTTTAGTTGATGGATTTAGTTGATCAGATTGTGAGTTCCGGATTACTTGAAAATTTTCACTTTTTTTCCATACATGGTAACTACTTTTGCTTCATTGTGTGGTATTTTACTATTTTTTTTTTGCATTCACCAAATGTTCTCGGCCTTAACTGTAAACCTATTTATTTTTTACACTTACAACTGTATACTTGATGGATAGTAGTTTGCTAATAAATAGGCTGTTTGCTAATTTAGAATACATAGTGTATACTTGATGGATTTAGAGAACATCATTTGTTACACTTTTACTTGATGGATAGAATTAGATTTATTTTCTAAATTGATTTGTTTGTTAATTTAGAATACTTACTACTATGTCTTTTCTGTTTAAAGGAGAAAGTTAGTGCAAGGGCAGATGAATTACGGGCCAACGGGATAGTAGATCCAGATTATGATGCCATTTACTTTGAGCTGTTTGGAAAGCTAAACAAGAGAAAGCAAATTTCTGGAGCCGGACAAACAACTAGCATCTATTTCCCTAATGCTAGCAGTTAGTCCGCTTGTGGCTCATTTGGAGTTAGTACGGAAGAGGTCCAGCGACAGGTACAAGCAATGCGAGAGCAAGTCACTATCGAGGTGCGCGAGGACTTGGAGAAGAAACATGAGCCAATGGTCGCTAAGATAGAAAGGCAAAATACGGAGTTGCGCTCGGATTTAGAGAGAGAATGAGAGGTTGTTAGAACAAATGATGAACTTTAGTGAACAATTTAACCAAATGAGAAGTCAAAAATAGGTTTAGTCTTATAAACTAAAAGTGTAAAACAATATTATTACTTTTATGTAACTTCTGAGTTTTTGTTATTTTTTATTTCATTTCGTTTTTTCATTTAATAAATTATCCAGGTAAAAATTTGTAGAAAAAATAATATTTGAATTTATAATAAAATACTGATTTGCATACTGTAAAATTTTAATGTGGTGCATGTTAGAGTGAATTTATCTAAGAACTCGAATAATTGGAAATAAAAAAGAAAAAAGAAAAAATAAATATTAATTTTACAACTTTAAAATACTAAACAAATGATTTTAAAACTTTATTCCTTCTCCTTCTTAACTCTCTCTTTTTTTTCATACTTTATTTCTCTCTCCATTTAAACTTTAAACAACAGCGGACATTTGCAACTTGCACATTACCAACTTGCACATTACATAGCTGAAATTGAAATGGATAATGAGAGATAAAATTTGAGAATGAATAATATAAATTAAAGATACATTTATTGATCGCATCGCTATCGAAATATGTGGAGATAATACATATTAACCATATGAGTAAATCATTAATCCAGACATTGTAGCTAACTTTTGCCCATATTAAAAGAATGAAAGCCAGCACGATTTGGAACATGACTAGAAAAATCACCACAATTTAACACCAAAATTGAATCTCATTTACTAATATTCAACAATGAAATAATTGATTCAACAATAAAGTCATACCAGCATTTTCTCATCTCACTTCATCAGTCAACATTTTCATCTGCTAAGACCATTCCATGTTCAGAGGAATGACTTCGATAAAACATAGTAAGATGCATAGTAATGGTCATATGTTTATAGATACACTCTCATACATTAATTGAGAGTTTGTAACAATTTCCTTTACAAGCATCAAAACATAACCAAGCATACATTGGTATTACAGTGATTCAAGCACACCTACAACCTCGGACATTTTTGGTCGTAGTCTTGGTTCTATACACAGATATTGCGGACAGGGTTTAGGGTTTAAAATAAGGTTTTGCAAAATCAATTAGATTATACTCTCCCGCAGGCTGTTTAGGGTCAATAATTCGATGCCCTGACATTATTTGGAGCAAAACGGCTCCAAAACCATACACATCAGATCCCGTAGTCAAGTGACCTGTACATAAAAAAACAGCAGCATTCAAAAAAGACAGCCAGACCAGTAGCTAGACATATAAACTAACTAGGTTTAGAGATGTGACTGAACCACAGATTGAGCTGAGTTCGTATATAAGGTGTAGAGTAGAAACCAAACGAGCTGAGTTTGAGCTCAGGCCTAGTTTGTTTGGTTTACAGCTCTAAATTCTAATCATTCTTTTCAATTAGTACTTAGAACAGAACCTGTTGTCATGTACTCCGGAGGATCATATTCGTATGTACCAATAACTGGACTTGATACATGAGTCGAAGGACCATCTATTGCAAGACCAAAGCCCGACAACTTGCTGTTAAAGTCCTACAATAGAGCCAAAATTGAGTTTTGATTACGTACGAGAACAGTTTAGAAAGATTCAAAAACTTCGCCAAACTTACGCCATCTAAAAGAATGTTACTACACTTAATATTTCGATGTATGACCGGTATTTCCAAGTCATGCAAGAAGGAAATAGCTCTTGCAGCACCTATAGCCACTTTGACTCTTGTTGCCCAATCAAGGAAATTATGCCCTCCTATCGAAACACAAAAATTGACATTTATGACCATGAAAATCCACATTGTAAAGAGTAACTCAAAAATTGTAATGGATATGTGCATATTTTGTTGATGCCATTTAGAATGCTTTTATCGAAAACAAGAGTCAAAGGGTTGTCTACTATAAAGTATTGAGAATATTCAAGATTGGATACTTTTATCATAAATCATGGAAATTAATAAGCAAGAGGCTTGTCATATTCCAAAGTTTCAATCCATCATAGTAAACAGCAGAGTAGACTTGGTATATTTTCCTTTTTGAGTTCTTCTATTAAACTTGGCTTATTTCTGTCTGGCTAATGAGGGCCACACACCTTTACACCATAATCTTACTCTAATGAGACAGAGGAGACGAAGGGAGTACTAATGTTTAATAATGCTATTTTTCGAGAGGAGACATCTAACAATTTTTACGAAGAAAATGGTGAGATGTTATGGAAGTAAGACAAGTATGCCAAATTTACTTGTGAACAAATGGTTGTCCAAGCTTCCTTTGAGTATGAACTCGTATACCAGAATCCTGTTGTCTGCACTGCAGATATATCCGACAAGTTTGATCAAATTTGGGTGATGGAGTTGACTCAAATAATGTATTTCATCCTGCAACAATTCTGAATGGTTGGTAAACATTGCACTGTAAAACTAAGCACTAAAGAGAAGTTAGAGGGGAAACACCTACTGCCAACTGCCTATTTCCTTGATAACCTCCGCGTTTCAACTTCTTGATAGCAACAGTAATTCCAGTTCCAGGCTTCACTGCGGTAAGATTGTGTTCATGGATCCATCCTTTATAAACACAACCATTTGCCTCTGCCCCTTTCCCCCACAACATGCCTGGGTGAATGTTTTTGATAGCTTTTTTTATCTCCCCATACTCTATGGCCTTCACATCACGGAAAACGAAAGTTTCCTGACTAGATAGATCTGCATGATCGAGTCTCTCGCCCGAATATCTATAATCTCATCAAGATCACAAGAGAATATTAAAAGATGCAAGTCAGAAAGTAGTTGTATGTAATCATATATCGACACAGAGAAACTTTGGGGACTGTAGGAATGGACTAAAAATTGCTCATTACATGAAATTACCAATTTATATATCTAAATAATTGACAATCTTCCCTGAGAATGGTGCTTTGATTACTACTTCACACAGTTTTATCACTTTCCAATACTAAAACCAACATTGTCTCTTTACAGAAATCAAAACATAAAATAATTGCAAGAACTTAGATATAGTACAAAATTATATTGAACCATATAGTGTTCAATATAGGGTGCGTTATAATGCTAAATTTTCTTAAATTGCAAAGTTGCTAACTCATCAACATTGTGTATTAAAATTGTCAACACGATCACATTAAAATGTAGTAACACATTTGTGTTGACATTTTGATGAACTATGTTGACATTTAAATATTAATGTCAACACAATGTATTAAAATATCAAATTAAGTTTATGTTGACATTTTTAATACAATACGTTAATGAGTTAGCAAGTTAACAATTTAAGAAAAGTTAGCAATGGATCACATCCCGTTCAATATAATAGCAAAAAATTGGAATCCTATTTGTTCTAAAACTTCATCAACTCTTCACAATAATGTAGCGAAAGAGAATGAACAAAATCAAGCCTTTAAGCCAAAATATAATCAATAAAAAAACCCCTAATTCCTCATCATCATATTTCTCATAACAAAATAGGGCACAAAAATTGATAACAAATGGAGTAATTGAATACCGAGAGGAACATCGGAATCAAAGCTGAAATTAGTTGAATTTGAGGTGCTGAAGCTGTCGCAGAGTGCAAGCCGCCGGAACTCTTCTCTCTTTAGAACAGCTGCAACCAACTTCTCCCAGTTATCATAGTTCCGATACATTGAATCTCAAAAAATTCAATATCTTTTTTGGATAATTGAGCGTAAAAGCTTGCATAATTGAGAACAGAATGTTGAGATAATCATCCACCACCGCAAGTGGAAACCGCCATCTTTGACTATCAATTTGTAAAATTCTACTGTGATAAATGGTGCACATGCCTTTGAAGTTTTGTCTTCCACAAATGCGGCCATTGGAGATGAAAATCTGCAGCTCAACTCCCATATATGTACCATCTGTTACTATGTCTTTTTTTTAATGCAGAGTTTAAGAAGTGGATGACGGAAAAATAAAAGTAAATAAAATAGGTAAGAGGATTAACAAAAAAAATATAAATAATGCATTTGAATTTATTTTAAAATAAAAAAATTATTAAATTAACATGTACTCTTTATTCCTTGACGGTACGAATTTTAAGAATTGTTAAGAAAAATAATGAAAAAAATTAATAGAATATGAGTCTTACTTGTATATGGACTAAAATAAAAAATGAAACTCATATTCACGGACGAAGAGACTTACATATGTACCCAACTTTGGCGCAGAACTAAACAAAATGAAATCTCAGTTCGATTCAATAAATAAAACTGATTCTATGATCGATGTAATTAAACATGTGTGCATTTTAATGTGCCGAATAAAATAATTAAAAGCTTCAGATGATTGGGCCCAACACCATGCTAAGTCGAGGCCCAGTAGAAATAAACCTGCTCAAACCCACGACCCGGAAACAAAAACTGTAAGTTCCTAAAAAGGTTTCCAGAGATTTTCGTTGATTACAATATACTTCCTCCGTTTTTTAAAAATAACAACTATTTTCATATTGGGTCGTTCTTTAAAAATAAAAATTTTAAAATCTTTTTATTTTAAGAGATGAACCTCACAATCCACTAACTCTGTTTTTCACTATTTTTTCTCTTCTCTCTCTTACTTTAATCATTATTCTTTTCCTCTCTCTTAATTAATTTACTAATTTTTCTCACTTACTTTGCCAATTGTGTATTAAAATCGGTGTCGTTTCAAATATTTTTATTTTTTGAATACAGAGGGAGTATGTTTTGAAAGATTATATTTTGTATCAAGAACATCTTCAATCTGGTTACTCAAACCAAAAGGAAAAATAAGGAAAAATGAATGGAAAAAATTGAACTCATTTAGGCATTTATTAAACAATTTCTACAGCCAATTCAAATCACAAACAAAATAAATATAATCTCCCTATTTCTTCGAAATTTTAGCCAAAACTTGTTGAATCCAGAAACTTCTAACAATTTTCACTCAAAGAATAAAAACCGAAGCCAATTCAACAACATAGAGAATGGCCTTACACATTTTATTGAACACTTTTTTCTCCCAAATTTTATACTCCCGTCTCCGTCCACAAAAAATATGGCATATTTACCATTTTTTGCTGTCCACAAAAAATAGAGCACATTCATTTATGGAAAGTTTCCACTAACACTACTTCTTTCTTATTTTTTTTAATTCTCTCTTACTTTACTAATTATACATTAAAACTCGTGTCATTCACCAATCACTCTATTTTCTGTGGATGGAGGGAGTACTATTTATAATACTTCCTCTGTCCCATCCTAAATGAGACGTATTCCTTTTTGGTAAGTCCCAACATAAGTGAGACGTTTCCTCTTTTGGCAACAATTAACTCACTCCCCTCTCCTACTTTTTCCTATCATCTCTCCTACTTTATTCACTCTCTTACTTTATTCTTTCTTTCTCTTTCTTACTTTATCATCTCTTTTACTTTTTTCTCTCTTTTTCTTTCTTACTTTACCCTCTCTTACTTTACTACTAATAATTTAATTCACTAAACACTACCAACTAAATTCTTGTGTTAAAAGTGAAAGGTCTCACTTACACCAGGACGGAAGGAGTAATCGGTTGATAATTAGGTGCATATTCATGCTAATTGCAAACACATACGAAAAAGTTGTCGGCAAGAATTGAGATACTGTATGAAAATGGGAGCCAACATGAAAGGCTGTAAAGTGTAAACTGTACTGCAGCAAACCATTCATCCTTATCCCTTTCTTTTCCTACTCTCTCCTTTAGTGCAACAAACCACTCATCCAGTCATCCTTATCCCTTTCTTTTTCTACTCTCTCCTTCAGTCCTCTCTATTCCAATTATCCATTTCTCATCCCGAATCAGTTACAATCTCAACCAATGGAAGGAGAAGCTGTCGCCGCCGTCGTTAAAGTTTTAGTTCAAAACCTCATCGACCATACCAAGAATGAGATCTCACTAATCCGAGGTCTCAACAAAGAAGCAGAAAAGCTAGCTTGGAGTTTAGATACGATCCAGCAATTGTTGAATGATGCTCCCGGTGGGGCTATCAAAAGCTGGCTGAGGAAACTTGAAGATGTAGCGTTTGATGCTGACAACGTTTTGGATGAACTCAATTACCATCTTCTCTCCAAACAAATCAACTCTATTAAACCCATGAAACAAAAGGTACTCTCATGCTTCTCACCCTTGAGTCATATTGTGCATCCCAGAAGTATAGCTCTCAAAATCCAAGATATCAATGAGAATTTGGAGTCCATTTACAAAGAGGGAGCCGGGCTTGTCCTCGAGAAGAGGCTTGCCAATGAAGGGCCCAATTTGCCTCATGCTGCTTTTGGAACTGATTCCTTCTCACATGATCCAATTTTCATTGGGAGAGATGAGTTGGTGTCGGAAATAGTTGAGGTTATTAACACTGGTTCCGCAACTAATGTACGTGTAGTTTCTATCTTTGCCATTGTGGGAATGGGAGGATTGCGGAAGACAACCTTGACTAGGAATGTCTTCCACCATCCAAAGATAAAAACTCACTTTGGTTCACATCTTTGGGTGCACGTTTCTCAAATTTTTGATCCTATCATTCTTTTCAAGAAAATCCTCATATGCTTAACTTCTACCGATCAAGTTAAAGTTGAGAGTAGGGAAGATATTATGAAAAAGCTTCAAGAAGCTTTGAGAGACAAAACTTATCTTCTCATTCTTGATGATGTTTGGAATCAAGATCGTCCCAAATGGGATGATTTTATCAATTCTTTGGTTGGCGTCACTTCGACCAAGAGGAATGCAATTGTTATTACCACCAGAAATATGGAAGTCGCTTCAACTGTACAGTCACTTCATACACATGAGCGTAAAGGATTATCACATGAAGATTGTTGGTCAATAATCAAAGCAAAAACTTTTGAAAAAGAGGATATTCCATCAAAGTTTGAGGCCATAGGGATGAAGATTGCAACAAGATGTCAAGGTTTGCCATTAGCTGCTAATGTAGTTGGTGGAGCACTATGCAATAAATCGGAAGAAGTATGGATCTCGATTGAAGAGAAATGGCTTTCACATGATGAAGGGGATCATATCACAAAGATATTGAAGTTGAGCTTTGATAATTTGTCTCTACCGTCACTCAAGAAGTGTTTTGTAAGTTGTTCGCTTTTTCCTAAAGGTCGTAAAATTAAAAGTCAGGAACTAATTGAGTACTGGATGGCAGAAGGATTCCTTGAAGCTAATGGAAGCAGTGAGATGGAGTACTTGGGCGATAAATTTATGAAAGTTTTTTACAAAACTCTCTACTACAAGTTGCAGAAAGAGATGACTATGGAAATGTATAGAGTTATGTGATGCACGATCTTGTGCATGATCTCGCATGTTCAATTTCGGGTTCCTCCAATAATACAAAAGTTGGGAGCTGAGTGAGATACATGATTCATGATGTAAAAAGTCGTATTCCAAAAGAAGTGGCAAAATATTTGCGTACATCATTGTTCGAGGGAAGCATTTATGGTAGCAAGTTTGCAGATTTCGAGCATCTACATGTTTTAGTTCTTGATGATGATGAATGTAGAATGTTTCCAAGTTCCATAAGGAAGTTGATACATTTAAGGAAACTTGATATTTCGTCGACGCGTATAAAATATTTGCCGAACTGGATTGGTGATCTCCATCACTTGCAAACATTAAACACAGGTACAAGAAAATTGAAGGAACTGCCTAGTTCTCTGAAGTACTTGGTTAATTTAAGGCATCTGTATATTAAGAAGTCGTCCTTGCCAGCCGGAATTGGGAGTTTAACTTCTCTCCGGACGCTAGAGTATTTTATAGTGGGTGCCATGAATGGATGCAAAATCGAAGAGCTCGGGAGTTTGAATAGTCTCAAAGGAACACTGGAAATTTCTAACCTTGGAAGGGTTGAAAACAAGGAAGAGGCTGAGCAAGCACGTCTATCTGACAAGTCAAAAATATTTAAGTTGCGTTTGACATGGAACATGCATAGAGAAGTTGAAACTACAAATGATGAGAATGTGTTGGAAGGACTCCAACCTGACTCTAATATGAAGAGGTTAGAGATTGAAGGATTCAAGGGAAAAAGATTTCCATCATGGACTGGAAATATGGTAATTGAAAATGTGTCTCAAGGTTGTTTGATACCACTTAACAAGTTGATTGATATAAAACTCTCCAATTGCTCAGAATGTGAAGAAATCCCATTGTTTGGGCAGTTGCGAAATCTCAAGTCTCTTTGGTTAGAAGGATTGAAAAATTTGAAGGAAATAAATTCTTCTTTCTATGGATTACATGCACAAACCTGCTCTTTCAAAAACATGTCATGAACTTAGCATGAAGAACTTAGAAACACGCATGCTTAGGGACACATTAGACCGAGTTGCCAATGATATTAAGTTCTTTCATCTTTAATTAAGTATGACTTGATGTTTTGATATGGTGGTTTGGTAAAAAGGTGCATAATTAATGAATTGCTTGTTCGCCTTGAATCATGCTTATACCTTATGAGATTTGAGCCTTAATTTCTTTCATGTGTGATTTATCTGCATTCATGTACATGTTTCTAGAACATGCTCCTAGTCTGCCTAAGTGTACATAGTGTTTAAGTTGATTAAGGAGGATGTTAGGCCATCTTTTCATAGCTACGTTTATATCCAAAATTTTGACCCGTTTCGAAAATTATTCTTTATCCCTTTGGAGTCAATTTTGAACCTTTAAGCCTATTCTTTAGAAGCCAAATTAATGGGGACAATTCCTTGGGTTAGTATAGTTTTTACTTTATCTTTGTAAAGGAATTGGAGAGATAAGGGGAAATTGTGAAAAATGAAAAGTAGTGTGCTTAATGTTAAAAAAGTGCAAGTGAGAAATAGAAAAATTCAAAGTGTGCTTGATCTTGAAAGGATGTTTATAAAAAAAAAAAAAAACTTGTGGAAGGATGTGAAAAAGAAAAATATCAAAAGTTTGGAGATGTAAGTTGAAGGAGCATAAGTTATCAAAAGTGTCTTGGGTTTATAAGAAAAGTGGAGTTTATTTTACTCTACTTGGGATTTTTATTTTTAGTCACTTTTTAGCCAAATGTTTTTCACCTACCAAAGAGCCTACATTACAACCAAAAATAAAGACCTTTCGGACTTTTGATGCTTAATCACATCTAATAGAGGAGGCATTAGACTTTGAGCAAGTTTATGGTAAACTTTGCATGATGCATGATTTGAGTGCTTATATACATTGCCTTATACACTTTTGTGGTGAAGTGAAGAACACGCCCAGCGACCGCTGGGGTGTATACAACGACCGCTAGGAAGAGTCCTCAAAGCTACTGGAGTCGGTGCAGCGACCGCTGCGACCCAGTGCAGCGGCCGCTATGATCCAGGGCAGTGACCTCTACCCAAGGGTCAGAGGCTACAGACCATTGTGCAGCAGCCCGCTAGCCGAGGTGCAGTGGTCCGCTACGAAAGAGCGGCACACGATTAGACCTACTTTCTCCCCATGATTTACCTAACTTAGCCAGAATTTACCTTATTTCCTGCTGCTCGAAAATCCCACAATAAATACCCCCTCAAACCTCTTCATTATCATCAACCTTTTTGCCTTCAAAGCCTAGAGCATAAAAGTGAGAGAGTTATTCATTGTGTAAGAGTGTGAAGAAGGATTCAAGAGAAGATCATCAAGGCTACAAGGATTCAACCTTTGGGTTTTATTGCTTTAGTTCTTATGCTTTCTTTGTTTTTCCTTCATTCTATGTTTTTGGTTTATACAAGCATGTGTAACTAAACTCATAGGATTCTAGGGATGTGTTAGTAACGACTTTGGTTATACAATTCCTTTTCTATTAATATTCGTTTTGTTTATACTTTGTTTCTTCCTTAAGTTGTTCCATAATACTACATGTTTGAGTGACACATTTGATGTTGATTTGATATAACTTGCTACATAATCGTGAGAGGAGGTTGGCGAGTTAGATCCACTTAATAGACACTACAATTAGCTTCCCTTAAAACGACACTGTTAATTGAGAGTGAGGACTTTTCAAGGGTCTTAGGAGCTTTTGGGAGTTGCATATCTAGGATTGACAACCCTAGTGTTAGCAATCTACGCTTGTACCGCATGGGCATAATTTGGGTGACTTGTTCTATCAAAGTACAAACTGTGCTAGGGTATTGTAGTTGGAATTTGTATAGCCATAAATGTGAACGCACATCATTGGAATTCTCTTATCTCTTATATTTTACCTCTTTGTTTTATCGCAATTATTTGTTTTACTACTTTGCAATTGTTCTTGTTTTCAAAATCTTTCAAATCTTTTGGTTTTCCAAATAGTGAACAAAGCTTAGTAGAAGGTAGCCAATTTGTGATTCTATTCCCCGTGTTCGATATCCCGGTACTGACCTTTAGCTATACTATTTCTACTATGTATAATTGCAGGTATTTATAGTGCTAATAAAATGTGCATCACTCGGTCTAGTAGTTAAAATCTCAACCCCAAGTTGCGTGGCAGCAGCCAAACATTCCTAAGTCCTCTGAATTCTTATTTTCGTCACATTCCTCCCTGTGGGATCGACCCTCTACTTCTCTATACAAATTCATAGTGTAGTGGGTTGAGGTTTAATTGAGGGTTGATGAGAGTCGGTCCAACGACCAAGCATTCCAGTTATTGAATCTCTAGACCCTGTGATATAGTGGAATCTCTTGACCTGGAATCTGTGAACACCAAAATGTATTGTGCTCTCATCCTGACCATCAACTGACTTTACATAACTAAGTCTGTTGCTAACTGGCTTCATCTCAAGTAGAAATTGTTCACTTTCGAGATTTCAGAAGCAAAGAGTATATTGGAGCAGCTTGAGGGTTTAGAGAAATGTATTGATGATCTTGAAAATATATATGAACAGATCAAAGATTGTAACAACCCCAAAAAATTTTGCGACTTTTATTTTAATATGGATGTCAAATAAAAATTTCTTTTATGAAATGTATTTGTTTCTATGTGATCGAGTTGGTTATGTGAAATAAATTAGCACGAGTGATGTGGAACGCAGTGTTATATACATTTTCCAATGTGGGGAATTAAATAAATGATATCATGCATTTTTGCTCTAGCCAAATTATTGAAAATTGTCGATCCCTTCAATTATTGGAAATTATATTCTCTTTCTTGGATTTAATTAATTGCTTTGGGATATTTATCCAAATTAAATTCAAACCAAATTGTCCCTATGTTATTCTACATGATTTTCGACCACTTGTCCATCCCTTTAAATTTTTGAAATTCTCCTATTAATTAGGAGAAGGAATTGTTTTGTAGATTTAATTGGTACTTTGTTTATTTCCTTGAATTAAAATCCAATTAAATCTTACCATATCTTGCCAAATCTTTCCTTAGCCTATTTAAATTAGGATTTAAATTACTTCCTTGTGGAAATAATCATAATTTTTTACCCCTCCCTATATTTTAAAGGGATTAATATTTTGTTCCTATTTTGTGGGATTCTTTCTCTCCAAATAAATTTGATTTGAACCATATCTCTAATTAATTAGTAAAAAAAAATCCCACAACCCCTTTCCTCTCAAAAGTACACGCCTACTTCTTAATTTCTATTCTCCTTCAACAATTTTTAATTGTTTTTTTTGTGGATGAATAAATCCTTGATTATAAATATATATAAAAAAACTAACCCTAATCTCTCCCACAATTCACACGCCTCCTCCATCCTCCCCAACACATTTTTTTCTCCCTCACTCTCCATCCTCTCCAAAAACTTCTTCCACCTTTGTTCTTGCTTCAATTGGAGTGGATTTTTCAAGAATTTCCGACGAATCGTGTCAACGTTTGTTTTTACCGTTCGTTTTCTTGATTCAAGAAGGTATAACTAAGTTTTTCTTCTCATCTCCTTCATTGAAACTTATTCTTGAATACTACATGCATATAGAGGGTGTAGGAATCATAGATCGCAAGTTAATCGGTGGGAATGTGTGTTTGCATGAGAATTTTGATGAATATGCGTTTTTGAATGAATTTATGTGAAGTTTGATTTGAATCCTTGGTGAATGATGTGAGTTTATGTGCAAACATGATTATGAGAACCTTTTTAAACATGATTGTGTGTTATAAGCATGAAAAAATTGGTATTTGGGATGAATGAAGAAGAAACCCTAAATTCGAAGTTGTGAGCCTGAAATCTGTGACGTTCGAACAGCGGTTTCTGATGTGTAATTGACCTACCGAACGATCGAATTTTGATATGAAATTTTTACTGAGTAATCTTGAAGGTGTCTTCTGTGTCTCGTGTGAATTTCAGCCTTTTTTTGTCGAAAAATGAATTTTTAATAAATGTTTGAAGTTGACTGCTCATTTCTGCCAGAAACTTGTGTTCTCGCCAAGAAAGTTTAGTATTCTGTTTGACCGACCAAATGACCTCCGTTTGATGTGATTCTTGAACTAGATGAAATTTTTAAGTGTCTTCTGAGTCGTGTAAAAGTTTCAGCCTTATTGGGCATTGGATGAATTTATGGTGAATTTTTCAAATGAACTGCGCACTGCCAGAAATTTTATGTTCCGATCAGAGAGTTTAATTATTTATTTGACTAACTAAACGATGTGATTTCAGTGTGAAAATTTGTCTGGATGAACTTGAATGTGTCTTCTGTGTTGTGACCAAAATTTAGCTTCATATGAGGTCGGGTGAATTTTTAGTGATTTTTATAACACGGTCGCGCAGTTCTGCCAGTTTTCTGCCTTGATAAAATGACACTTATTTCCAAGTTTAAAAGTATTATATGATGCATGTATGTCCAAGGAACGTGTTTAACGATGTGATCACGTGTGATACGTCGAAATATATTATGGTGTATTTTTCCACCTTTGTGACGAACGTTGGGTTGGGTAAATTGAGAATAACGATGAGAGAGAAACAATAGGACATGCATAGTAATATGATTTTGTGGAAGGCTAACTTGTGTTGTCGTTGACAAGGGTGATTGTGTATTCGTGAACTCAAGGAATGAGAGTTGCCATAAGTTGGATTGTGAACTGTTAAGCGAACGAGGTGGGCTTTCTTTTCAAACCTCTTTATTTTTCCGAAAATACTATGTGGCGTTATAAGGATGGTTTAACTTGTTATGTCATGTCATGTTGTTTTTGTTTATGAGATTGTTGTTTGATGCCTAGTTCGTCTGAGCTTGCTCCGTTAGGCTATAGGGCTGTGTTGTGAAACGAATTCGGGTCTGAGTAGGGCCACAAACCCTATCAGGCTGTGTACACTGGTGGGATCGTGAGCCGTCCTTGCTAGTCAGCCGTTTCGTGGGCGAATAGTGTGGCCACACTTTCGTCGCACTGTGATATGATGACTGTGATTGATGGATTCATGTGGAAAATGGGGAGATAAATTGTCTGGCCAGACTTGAAATATTTTTGTGTTCTCGTGATATTTCTTACTACATAAAACTCGAGATCACTGGTATGAATGACATAACTATTGTAAAATGTTTTCAGCATGAGCCCATTGAGTACAACAAGTACTCAGCCCTGCATATTCTTTTTCTTTATGTGCAGGTTGAGCGGGATGTTGCGGTGAATGTTGAGCTGGCCTAAGAACCTATGATGCGTTGTGTCTTCATACATAGGCGTTATCCTTGACTCTCTTTAAACCTTATTTTCCGCTGCTATATTTTGAACTATGTCTCAAGACTTTAATCCTTTCGTATTGTGTTTGAACATGTATGGTTGTGTTAGGTTTTAACCAAGTAATTACGTTGTCTTTTGAAAATGGTGTTTTCCGTGAATTAAATTAAATGTTTTACTTTAGAAGTTAATTGGTTTTCTTTAAGTTTATTTTCTCCGCTGTTTCTTTTAAAAGTATTTATCATAAGTCATTTCTAGTTAATAGCAAAATTTTAACCTTAAACTTCTTTAAACTAAAATGTTTTTCTGCCTTTAAGTTAATTAAGTTTTCATTTAAAATATTGTCCATGCATGTTGGTCACGATCGCCGCGTCCGTAGTACACCTAGTATGGGCAGTCGTGACAAAGATTAAGGCAAAGCACTCATGCTTCTAAATTCTTTGCCAAAATTCTATGAGCAGTTCCAGAATGCCATTCTTCTAGGGAGGGACTCCAAGATCACCTATGAGAAAGTAGACTATGCATTGAAGCTTAAAGAATTCCAAAAATCAGCTGGGAAATCTCAAGATCTAGCAGCAGAGAGCTTATATGTCAAGGCTGGAGGAAAGAAACATCAAAAGAACAAGAAAGCTAGGTATTAAAAAGGGAAGTCACAGCTACCTAATTTGCAAGAAGTCTGGGCACTTCAAGAAAAATTGCTATGCTTAGAAAAGGATGCAGGCAGAAGGTGAGAAATATATAGATACAGGTGACATCACCGAAGGTGTTGAAGTAGGGCAGATTCAGAATGTTGCAGATGATCAAATGTTGGGATCTTGGGTGATGGACTCTTGTTACAGTTTTCACAAGACATCCAATAGGGCATGGTTTTTTTACTTGGAGGATTCAGATGGATCAGTGTTGTTGGGAAATAATCACACTTGTGATGTCAAGGAATTGGCAGCATAAGGTTGACGATCAATGATGGATCAATTAAGATTCTTTGTGATGTAAGAAATATACCAGCCATCAAGAGGAATTTAATATCTCTAGGCACTCTTGAGAAGAAGGGACTGACATTCAACTCAGCTGGTGGAATCATGCAGGTTTTTAAGCTGGCTATGTAGTGAAAGAGGACATCGGATCAAATAACATGTATTATTTGAAAGCTAAAGTGATATGTGCTGAAGCAAATGTGGAGCAAAAGATAGACTTATCTACCTGGCATATGAGACTGGGGCATGTAGGAGAAGCTGGTTTGAACGATATGATGAAGAAAGGGCTCATTGAGTGTAACGAATCAAGTTTTGAAAAGGACTTGAGCAACTGTGTACAGTTATCAGTGGCGGAACCAGAAAATTGAGTAAGCCGTGGCTAATTTTTTTTTGTTAAAAATCTCCATAATAAAATATTTAATTTTACATGTAATGTCTATTCAACTTTTACAACACACTAGATGATAACTGTTTTCGACGAGTCGCCATGTTTTCTAATGTCTGTTTCCGTCTTGTCGGGTCACTATTTATGTTTTCCGCAATAGATTCGACACTTACAACATTAATTCTTTCTTGATTTATAATCGGATCCGGATTTGAAATACTACTATCATCTGGAGCACTTGTAATTGAATCGTTCCTTTGTATTTCTGAAAAATTCCGATGCATAACTATAATTCATAACAACAATATTAATTAGTTTAGATAGGGAGTTGTATATATTAATTCAGATGCTAATAAATTCACTAACTACAACAAGATTAATTATTTTTAAATAGTAGTAGTATATATTAATTCAGATGCTAATAAATTCACTAACTACTGCAGTACTACTTGCACAATACATCAGTTTTAATATAATTAAAAAACTATCAAGTTGTTCAAATCTAAAGACCAATTAAATTAATAAGCATTGAGGCAAACAAAGTATATCAAAAATCACGTATGCACTACACTATTGCTGCAAATAAGATAGAAAATTATTTTTACAATTCTTTCAAATAGTGAATTACTGGACTTAGGCAACATTAAAGCACAAAAGGCAAAACGCAAAAGGGAAAAAATAAAAACAGCCCAAAAATAAATTATTTGGCCCAAAACTAATAAGCCCAAAGTTGTCTTCTCCTTCCCTAATCCTAATTCAATATTCAATCCAGAAGAACGGCGCAGCGGCTGGAGTGCAGGGCTGCTCTGGGGCGGAGACCGGTCGGAGGGCGGCTGTACAGGCGGGGGTCGGGGTCTGGTGCCGGCTAAGCCCCCGCTGGCGCGGGGGCTTGGCCCTATGTAGTTCCGCCACTGGCAGTTATATTATCTAAGTGTAAGAAGCTAAGCCACAAAGCTGCTAAACATAGCTCACAGTCTCCACTGGACTATGCACATTCAGATATTTGGAGGCCATCTCTGACATAAAGCATAGGTGGAGGAAGGTGCTTTCTGTCAATAATAGATGACATTTCTAGAAAACTATGGATATATAAATCCTAAACATGAATTCTACGGTTTAGAGTTACCGATTTGATTCTCCAAAGAATCGTCGATTGCTCGCGCCTTCTGCACGATGATCTTCAATAATAAACCACGGATCTTCTGACTGGTGTCCCGAACTGTATTCCAACATCAGGGTGGGCTAATCTTATCGAAACACTACGACTCGAATAAAGAACACAGAACTTTCTCACGGAGGAGAGTTTCTAGAAAAAAATCATCCTCTTCATAAAATGAGAGTGGACGAAATTTTCATGACAATTAAATTGTGTTTTTCTGTCTCCTTTATTCTCCTATTTATAATAAGTTCATATTGGGCCCAGTCAGGGATCTATGGAAGGTTTTGGATATGGGCTCCCCCAATTAGCTTTTTACTAATTAAATTGAACCCACAATTTAATACAGGCTTATATTGAAATATTACGAGCAGCAACTACAGAAGTAATATTGAACTCCCCATCCAAATCCAAAATTACAAGTAATCCGGGTTTCCACTTTATTTATTATTTATTTCCCGCGCTTAAGATATAAATGTCCATTAATTAATTAATGTCTGCTATGGACTTAATTAATTAACATCTTATTAATTCCAAGAGTGGACTTAGCAAGAAACACTTATTTATTATTCATAGAGTAATAAAACTCCAACTGGCCAGTTTCCGAATAATAAAACCTTGTTCAAGCTCCTCTTGAGGACATTATCAAACGAGACTCACCTCGCGCACGATTCAACATAATAGCAATCCTAGCACCGCTAGATAATGATCACCACTACCCAATATACCTGGATCGTTGGGTGACGAAAAACCCGCACCTTTGGTAAGTCAAAGTAGTAGATACTCAATGTCGTATGCTCAATGCTAACGTATGTAGATTAAGAAATAGATATTTATCAAGACCTAGTCTCTCAGTAGATAGCATAAAGACACGTCTTGTTGTTAGATCCATTCAGTGCTATACCACACCAACGTCATCTTATTTCAATAAGGCTTAGAAATAATCGGACTGACATTGCAACCTTTCATGATAGGTAGCCAAAGCCTATCTAGGTTGTGAAATTCTTCTTTTCTTTTGCAAAGCATTTCTTAGAACTGACTGTAGTACCTTAAAGTGAGCGCAGCCCACGACCAGTCTACTAAGCAAAAGACTTAGGCTTTGCTTACTTCTTATGCATTTAAATGCTTATAAAGCATCTTATAAACGCACAAGCAAACACAATGTAATAATATACTAATTTTATTCGTGTGAAATGCTCGAATAATACTGAATCGGGTCAAAAGTAGATTGTAGAGTTTTTCCGTATACAAGCAAGATTCTATTTGCGCGAACTCGCTCGAAACATGGCGAACTCGCTCGAAACATGCTTTTCAGTATACTAAACCTAACAATCTCCCACTTATACTCAAAACATGCTTTCGAGTATACCCACTGCCAAAAACTCTCCCACTTATACACAAAGCAGGTCTTGGAGCTAGATATATCGAACTACCATTCATTTCACATCATGTTTGAAATATGTTGCCACAAAGGCATTTTCTGTGAAAAATCTGCTTGGTTGTTCTCTGATAATATCTTTTCCATTACTATGTCTTTGCTGCGTACTTTATCTTTAATTAATTTCATCTCTCTATGTGAATTCTTAGCTTATGATCTTGTGTGTCCCTTGAGTTAGCCTTTGCTAGAGTAAGGCATACTCAAACTTACGATCAAAGCTGCTAGGAGTATACTCCTAATGTAAACACATATAATGAGGATGAGTTACTCGATCACTGATTAGTCATAGGACTTAGTCAGTGTAACCCCAAGGACATTACATGAATGACTGGTAAACTAGAATATAGCGATTAGTCTTTCTCAAGTACTATGGTATATCCATTACCTCAATCAAAGTCCTTCGCCATGGTTAATATGATATATACTTGCTATGCAAAAGCACAACTAATATCAAACTTAGTACACATCATAGCATACATGAGACATCTATCTCCGAAATTAGTCTCATAATTCTTGTTCTCACTAAGTGTCAAATGACACTTGACTAGAGACAAGACAATTCCATCTTGAAAGGTAAAAACCTTTGCATGGAAATTCTAATGCTAAAATGTTCCAAGCTATGTATAGATATAGGATTCTTAAGAGGATCTCAACATTCTTTCTAGCAATCTTAAAGAATTAGATGCTTAGAATGTAATTAGTTTCTCTTTAATCCTTTATCTTAAACTGGGTAGACAACCAGTTTCCTACGCTAGATGCCAATCTTAGTTGTTTGCAACTTTTATAGATTTCATCATCGTAGAGTACCAATAATACCATATTTAATGCACTTTCAACTTCTTTGTGCTTACAACACACTTAAGGGAACATGTCAAATTCCAAACATTTGACAATTTGCTAAAACACATACTCTGATTTAGATGCATGCCTAAGACCACAAAGGTCTTCATAAGCTTCCAATCATGTGTTTCTTGCCCTTTATTACATACCCATTAGGATGTTTCATGTTGATGATTTCCTCAAGACTTCTATTAATAGAAAGTTGTCTTGACAATCATAATACATACATTCTAATTTATGTAAGTTCCGATATACAGTAGGATCGAATAAATCTTGGCACAACGACAGCGAGAAGATGATATTTCTCTTTGGGCATAGCCCATTGTCATTGTCTAGTCATTTGAGATCTATATTTATACTTGCAATTATACTAGCTCCCACCGACTGACACAGCCTGTAGGTAGTATTGCAAGTCTTGTAAAACATGCTGTCTATCTAAGATTGTAGTTTGGAATCTATCACATTTTCAAGGATGAATATCCAAATGAACCAATTCTACATTGTAGTTAAAGGGATTATGTTCAAGTTAATCTAAGATCGAGTCTTGCGACACTCTTAGACCCATGAACTTGTTATGTTCCTTAGGAACGCTCCCACTACGACATGGTTCTTACAATCTTAGGTTCTTAAGTTGATTTTATTAGTGCAAAATTTCTAATGGTATGATTACTTGGTAATGTGGAAAATTCGATATCTCTCTTTGTCCTGAGAGTTATCATGCTGTTAGGCTTTTAGTTCCTCTCTTGATCTTCATACAAGAATTCTATCTTTGAAGATTACAGAACTTATAATCTTACATCATTTGGGACAACCTAAAAACATACCATAGTACTCAACTCCAATTACTTGGATACCTTTCCAACACGTGTTGGAACAACATTACACTTTGAGATGTACTAGACTAGAGTCGCTCTAGTCCACAACTCGTGTTTTGTAGAAGGTACTGAAGTTGGTAGTTTCTATACGGTATATCTCGTTGTTTCTAACGCTTATCCCATCAATGACAAGATTTTAATGAGTACAACTCATCACTTAATCAAACTTGTCATAGAAAGACTTCGATTTCTTCCTACATAACTATCCCATTCTTTAGAAGAATGCTTGGATTTGTCAATGGAGATTAGACTCCCACTACTGATCATAATACTTTGCTCGTCTTCCTATGGTGTAAACCATTAAGACTTGCTAGTCTTTCTATGTCGCACTTCTATAAGTATTCTGAATCAAATGATTCTAACTCATAGTGCATCAAACAGACATTTTCGACTTTCAAGCTATTTAACGAACATATTGTTAAAATCTTGATGGTCTAGATCAGTTTGAACAATTGCTAAGTATTTTCTAGGCCTTAAGACTAAGAGCCATAAATACTTTATCATTCGTTGTTTAAGAAGTTGATGTGTTGTCGCATACTCAATCTTGTTGCATTTATATTGTTTCAATACTATGATGCCTTAAACATCGACCATAAAACAATAATTGAGCAAAAATAGCTCCCACTGCAACAAAAGCCTAACTGGATCAAGATCTCTTACTTAGAAGTTGCGTTGTCATGCATCTAAATCAGAGTATGTGTTTTAGCAAAATTGTCAAATGTTTGGAATTTGACATGTGCCCTTAAGTGTGTTGTAAGCACAAGGAAGTTGAAAGTGAATTAAATATGGTATTATTGGTACTCTACGATGATGAAATCTATAAAAGTTGCAAACAACTAAGATTGGCATCTAGCGTAGGAAACTGGTTGTCTACCCAGTTTAAGATAAAGGATTAAAGAGAAACTAATTACATTCTAAACATCTAATTCTTTAAGATTGCTAGAAAGAATGTTGAGATCCTCTTAAGAATCCTATATCTATACATAGCTTGGAACACTCTCAATTAACAGTGTCGTTTTAAGGGAAGCTAATTGTAGTGTCTATTAAGTGGATCTAACTCGCCAACCTCCTCTCACGATTATGTAACAAGTTATATTGAATCAACACCAAATGTGTCACTCAAACATGTAGTATTACGGAACAACTTAAGGAAGAAACGAAATAAAAACAAAACGGATATTAAATAGCAAAAGGAATTGTATAAACCAAAAATAGTTACTAACACATCCCTAGAATCCTATGAGTTTAGTTACACATGATAGAATAAACTAAAAACATACATTGAAGGGAAGACAATGAAAACATAAGAACTAAAGCAAATAAAACCCGGAGGTTGAATCCTTGTAGCTTTAATGATCTTCTTGAATCCTTCTCCAACCCCTTGCACAATGAAGCACTCTTAACTTTTGAACCTTGGATGAAAGATGAAAGATTAGGGTTGGAGGAGGAGCCTTGAGGGCTCCCCAATTTTGGAGGCTATGAGTTGGTGAATATTATGAATGAGGTTATGGGGTATATATAGGCTTGAAAAAGGTTTAAACATGGTAAAAGGTGTCCTCCAAGCAATAGGAAATATGTAATTTTCGTGCCCCATAGTAGAAGGAAAAGATTTGGCTTAACAAGGCAAAAGGTTCTTTCCTTCCTTAAATTTCCGCCTAAGTATGGCAGCATTGCGCGACTTTGGTAGAAAGGCCATAACTTTCTTCACAGAACTCCGATTGAAGTGATCTTGGTACCATCTTGAAACTCTTTTCAAGATGAAGAGAATGGTTTGTAGAACGCTCTGATCGGACTTCAGGAACGCCGGAAAATTGAGTTTGAAGTGACGCTGTCGCGCGTGAATAGGTCCAGCGGCCACGGGAAAGAGTCAGACCTCTCTGGAGTGCTTGCAGCGACCGCTGCGTTGAGTGCAGCGGCCCGCTGGGCGTCCCTTCAGTTCCAGCTTCCGGAAATTCACCTTTTTATGCCCTTTTTCTGCTCTATTTTGCACATTTCTCACAAAACACTTCAAAATACCAAAATAGATAAAATATACAAAATATGGACATGTAATGCAACTTTGACACTCAAAACGGACCAAATAATGACCTTAAAATAGTGCAAAATCCGAGCGTATCAACTCCCCCAAACTTACATTTTTGTTTGTCCTCGAACAAAACAATAAAGAAACGAGAATAGACGCACAGAATGCATAAGGACTAGACGTCATAATTGCCTCAAATTTTGGAAAAGATAGATTAAGCATGTATTAACGCAATCAAATCAAGTAGGGTTTATTAGTGCACTTTCATTACTAGCTCGTGGAACACCTTGAATTCAAGCACTCACATGTGGCAAACTTCCAAAGATGGGAAGTGTTCTCTCACTCTCAAAGTGTATAAGGTAAAGCATTTAAAAGCACTCAAATCATGCATCATGCAAAGTATACCATAGGCTTGTTCAAAGTCTAATCCCTCCGCTACTAGATCTTATTAAGCATCAAAAGTCCGAAAGGTCTTTATTTTTGGTTGTAATGTAGGCTCTTTGGTAGGTGAGGAATATTTGGCGAAAAAGTGACTAAACCCAATTGAAGGGAAGGGTCGTGATTATCGATCTTGGAGTAAGCAAGTGTGCACAGAGAAAATTAATGCAAGTGCTTGGTCAAGAAACCACGCTCCTTAAATCCACTAGATCACCAGGTCCAGGAACTCAAGAGAACATATAGTGTTTTTGTCATTGAACACACTCGACTCCCCTTCAAAAATAAATCCCTCAACCCGTAAACTATAAATTAGTATAGGGAAGTGGGGTCGATCCCACGAAGATGGATTCGTGAAGTAGTGCTAAGAGACTCTGGAAACAAGCGGCTGCTCCCACGCAAAAAGGGTTGAGAATTTTAACTACCTCTAGACCTAGGACACAGAGAATGTAATAGAATCAGACTTCAATACTGAGAGACACATTTTACTTCCTAGATTGAGTAAACGACTAACTAATTAAGACTAGACAGGGAGAATAAAACAGCGGGGACCATGATTCCAAATATAGCAAGTACGGCTAAAGCTGCAAGTAACAAACTCATGCTCCAACTAACAACGACATGCAATTTCCTAACCAGTTCAAACACGCAAATGGAGAAAACAGAGCATATATCTAGATTCGAGCAGAATATAGAGATTGGAATGCCGGAAACATAAATTGTTTCTTCACCCCACAGAAGGGCGGTGTTGCCCTTCAACTCCGAGGCTTCCTCCGTCAAGCAATTTTCCGCATAATGTCCACTCATTCGCCTATTTACTAGGTCCACGCAACTGTCCTCCTCCTTTCCCGGACCTGGCGAAAATCTTCACACACCTGGCTTAAAACGTGCGTTAGACCCAGAAATTTCACAAATTAAAACCCTAGACCTATGCATGAAATTAGCCTTATCAAACTGCTCACACTTAAACCATGCTTGTCCTCAAGTATGAAAGACAAGAAAAAGAAATAAGGCGAATTTCAATGCACGGTTCCCAAGAACGACTCTACAAACAAGACACTAACACAAAACAGACTCCTAAACCTAGACAACTACAGACTCAGAAAAGAAAATAACACATAAAGAACACAAAACACAACAAATAAGCATGCACTAGTTTCAACTTTTAGGCGACTGTCCCCACAAGCTTAAGTTCTCTCTGATCGTCTACAGTCTTCAAATCCTCCTTCTTCCTTCGTCGACCTAAACAGTCCGTCAGTTTATCAAGAAGCCTATGGATTTCCTAGCGGTTAGGTTCGCTCGATCACTCATTCCTCACCAGGGAAGTTAGGATCAAAACGCTCCAAAGTTAAAGTTACACCACTGATGCGTTGGGTTATGAGAGTTTCTCCTTTCTATCATCCCCTTTTTTTTTATTCCTGGGTCAGGTAATTTTTACTTCCTGTCCCTAAGTAATTAAATTTTTTTATTTTTTTTCCCTTTTCCCCTGGACTTCGTCCAGCTTATACCTCCGAATTTTATTTTATTTCTCCTCTGGACTTCGTCCAGCTTATACCTCCTTTTTTTGAACTTCGTCCAGCTTATACCACCAGTTCCTGGACTTCGTCCAGCTTATACCTCCATAACCCATTTTTTCTCCTTTATACTCTACTCCCTAAGCATCAAGTGGTTGCCCATTTTTTACATGTTAGCTCAAAGCGTTTAGGCTTATAACTCACTTTTATAGTAGGGCTACTCAGCTAGGTTATCTAAGGCATTTTCCATCGTCCTTACTTCATTCAGACCGCTTTTAGTTTATTAAGGAAAAATACATCAATGTTCACGTGCATCCTTTCTTCAATTGCTCTTACTAAGGGAATTTTTGCCTTATTGTATCCACTAGCTCATGCAACACGCAACACACAAAATAAAAAAAATGGAAGACTCTAAGACTCTCATTCACAGAAAAAGAAAAAAAAAACAAAACAAATACTCCACCTATTCCCTCCCCCTCCCACTTCACTCAAGCTTTTCCCCAAGCTATCCTAGTGAAGGGGGGAAATAGGGAAGTATAAACAACACAAAACAGACCATAAAACAAACAAACAACATGCTAAAACCAAAACAAACTTCTCACATTTAGACCGTACACCGGGCTAAGTGGGAGAAATCTCAACAACCAAAACCGAACATGCAAAAACAGCACAACCCCTTCTCACACTTAGACCAAAGATTGGGCTAAGTGTGGGAAGGTGCAATATATATATACAGAACGAAGCATGCTGGCACAGATAATCATAAACAGAAAGCAATAAAAATAAATAAAAAGAAAGTAAAAGTTACTTGGGTTGGAGGAAATCAATTCGGGGTCCGGCCCCCTCGGGAGCCAGACTTGGGCGGCACAGCCTGCTGGGTCACTTTAGCTTTCTTTCTTGCCGGCGACTCCGGCCTCTCTGTCATCTCTTCTGTCTGTCTGGGTATGGTCTTCTTCAAGATCACGGGTCCAGTAGAAGGCGGGGTGGTTAGAGGCTTGGTGGCTTGTGGCGGCTTCTGGATAGATAGATTTCCTGGACCTGGCGCCTTGGATCCGCCACTATGTCCAGGAAGTGACTTTGGTGCGTCCGGGAATTTCTCGCACAACCACTTCATCATTGTCATCATTAATGAGGTGGCCTCTCCCATCCTATCAGAGTGCCTCGACGACGCTGCCACCAGGTCAGTGATGCGCCCTTTTAAGGCCACAACCTCCTCTCTGCTCCTCCCGATCTCTCTTTTTATCTCTTCTACCTCCGTTCTTATCCTGGCGACCTCCTTCCGCACTCTCTCAATCTCAACACTGTCCTTTCCTTTAACCCGTAGGGCCACGATCTCTTTTCTCACCATTTTAATTTCGGATCTCATCCATCTGACCTCTGTTCTCATTTCTTCCCCGTCAATCCCTCTACCTGCTTCCATACTCACTGCTTCCTGTTTCACCTGCACATCTGACTTGCCAACTTCGTAAAAACAGACCTCCTTCCCCTGCGTGATTAGCAGCCCCTTGTTGAAGAAGTAATCCATGTTGAAGACCTCCGGGGGTAGACACATCTTCACTTCCCGACAAGACTTGTGGATCCTCATGATCACATTGCGCTGCAAATAAGCCCCTAGAAGATGGCATGTGTATAGGTGCCTGGAAGGGTTGGCCGTTACTTGGTGGCAAGCTTGGGCTAACCAGTAGCCCAAGTGGACACACACTTCCGTTGCCATACACCAAGTAAAGTACAAGTCGGGGGTTGTCGAGGCGTTGTTGGCGGTGCCCATCAGATTGTAGCTAATGAATGTCTGGGCAAACCTCAGGATCCTGTTCTCGATATGGTGGGCTTTCGAAAAGCTGGTCTTAAACTGACCCACCCTAGGATGAGTCACAAACTCCCATGCACTCTGTGTCTTGAAACCTGGTGTGAACTTCGGCGGACCAACCATTCTCTCGTTCCATAAACCTTCGTCGTCCTCTGTACGCGTCAGCAGATCCGTCCGTAGAGTCCACTCACGGATGCTCATCACATGCTCTTTATTGAAGAGGCGGAAGTTGATGGACTCGGCATCCAAGTCAGTGGTGGACTTAAAACGGAAGGTCGAAAAGAATTCCCGTGCCAAGTCTATTGGAACTTTGGAGGTGCTGTGCTTAAGCAACCAGTCAAAACCGATTGCGTCGATATACGCTGGGAATTCATCGTTGCTCGAGATCTCCTTGAGCTCGGCCGAATCGTACATCTTTCCGGATTTAGCATACTTCCCCACGACACTCTTCTCCTTATATATCACTGTGTGTTTTGGGTCTGTGAACTTTCTCATCTCGTCCAGCAGTTCCTTGGTGATCCAGATTTCTGTCGGCTCGAAGTTGAGCTCCTCTTTTTGTTCCTCGTCGGAGTCGCTGGACCCATCAGGGCTTTCGGACTCAGCAGCGTACGGTACCTTAGCAGGTGGAGGGAGAGAGGGTTCAACGGACTTCCATTTTGCTTACTTGGTCGAGGAAGGAGCAATCTGTTTTCCTTTCCTCTTCCTCTCGACCGCGTGGCGGCGCTCCTCCTCATCGCTCTCCCCCTCAGTAACATTTTCCCGGGCTTCGTCGCCCTCCAAGACAGTCTCACACACACCAGGAGTTTCCCCCTCTCCAAACTCCTCCAAAACAGGGGTTTTCCCCCTCAGCACTACTATCAGCAACAGCAGAAAGATCCACACCCACAGATTCGGGTAGGGTTTTTCTCTCAACAAAATCCACAGCGGCAAACACAGGGTTCACCCCCTCAGCAACTCCAACTACTTCATCATTTAAAACAGGGGTTTCCCCCTCAGCGACTGAATCTAACCTGGGTTCACGTATAGCCAATAATTCCCGCCCTGCCGCCAGATCTGCTTCTTCTTTGTGCTTTTCTGCGGCAGTTGTCTCCGGGACGGCAGTGGTGGGTTCTGCAACGGACTCTGGTTAGGGTGTTGAAACCCCTGAAGTTTTTGGTGGTGGTGGTACGGCAGATGTTGAAACAGCCGGTACGGTCCCCCCATTGCAGATGCGAGCATGGCAAACGCCTCCATCGCTTTTTCCGGCCCCCCAAGCTTTTGTAGTAAGTCAGCCATGAACGCCGCCGCGTTAGAATCGGCGGATCTTGAAGTGCTTCCGGTGCTCTGTTTGTTGTCCATGAAGAATTCTGCAAAATTTCCACAGAAACTCGGACGAAATTTTCTTGATTAGGGTTAAAGATAGAAAACCTAGAGAGAAATTTGGGGAATTTTGAATGTAGAGAGAGAGTGAGTAATGAAAAATAAAAGGCAGCACACGGTTATTAGCCGATAGGCATGGAAGAGGACGGTTTTGTAGGCATGATGCTAGCGACCGTACGCCTCCCTATAAAGGTGTTTTTTGAAATCCGAACCGGTGCCAACTCCCTCCAATATTTTGCTCCTCAATTCCCTGCCCCAGTAGATGCTTCCTGCAAAGTCACACTTAAAAAGACATCAAATTAAAAAAAATGGAAACGCCAGACTCCCCGGGTCTCGGGTATGACAGTATCAAAATCATTCCTAAGGAGTCTGGTATTCCGAAAATATTTTGGAAGATTTTTTTCTAATTTGTTTGGGTTTTTTTTTCTTGAATTAAAGAAAACAATTAAATATTTACAAATTATGTTCAGGTGCTCTCAAGATTCCCTAGGTCAGGTCATGGTAAAACTTTTTGGATACTGGACCTAGGAAATCTCTAAGAACACTTACTTCCCAGACCGATTAGGCGATATCAGGAGTGCGCGTAGTGGCATTTCGTCCACTACACACATCTCCGAGTTATCCCTAAATACCTTCACACGATGACCGTTGACAAGAAAAGGAATCGAGTTTGCAGCACTTCCCTGGATCTCTACTGCTCCATTTGCACGAAGACTCACAATAGTGTATGGTCCAATCCATTTGGACTTCAGCTTACCAGGCATCAACTTTAGGCGGCATTGGAATAGGAGAACTTTTTGACCTACTTTCAATTCCTTGACCCAGAGGTTCTTGTCATGCCAGAGTCTTGTTTTCTCTTTGTACCACATTGCTGATTCATATGACTCCAGCCTTAATTCCTCCAACTCCTGCAGTTGTAATTTTCTCTCTTCCTCACAGGACTCGGGTCTCATGTTAATCTCCTTGACCGCCCAATATGCTCGGTGTTCTAATCCCATGGGCAAGTGACACATTTTTCCGAACACAAGCCTATAAGGTGACATCCCAATAGGCATCTTGTACGCTGTCCTGTAAGCCCATAGTGCATTTCCAAGCCTCTTACTCCAGTCCTTCCTAGACGGATTAACCGTCTTCTCCAGTATCGCCTTTATCTCCCTGTTGGAGATCTCTGCTTGCCCATTTGATTGAGGGTGGTATGGTGTGGAAAGACGGTGGTGAACTCTGTACTTTCTCATTAGAGCTTCAATAGTCCAGTTACGAAAATGCGTTCCATTGTCAGATATTATAGCTCTGGGCACTCCATACCTGTTAAAGATGTTAGCTCTAAGGAATCTCGATACCTCCTTAGCCTCACAAGATGTGGTCGCCTTGGCCTCTATCCACTTTGAAACATAATCAACTGCCACAAGTATGTATGCGTTCCCGTATGAAGACGGAATTGACTAACTCCGCAGTAAGCATGTTTTAGGTTTCAATTACGCTAAAGCATGATTTAATTCATGTATGAGCATGATACAGATAAGAATTATATGAATAGAATTAGTCAAAATAATTTGCTAAATAGATCAGAATTATTATGTGATCAGTTATTTGCATGCTTCCGCTGCCAACCCCTTCAATAAAGGCCTTAAAATAGTGCAAAATTCGAGCGTATCAAGGTAGTATTGCAACTCTTATACTCCCTCCGTCCCGCATTACTTGCACTATATTCCTTTTTGGGCGTCCCAAGATACTTGCCCTCTTTCTATTTTGAGTATAAATTAGTGTTAATTAAACATACCCTTATTACACTTAAAATGTTAAATAATGGACATTAATTAATCACCCACCAACCCTACACCACTCATTTGAAAAAACGCCCCTCTCTCTACAAACTCATTCTCTCTCTAACCTAAACTCCTCCGCCTCCAACCTCACTAAACTCTTCAGCCTCTCTCTCTGAAAACCTTTATTCCTCCTCCGATTTCTCCATCAACTATCTTCTTGCAGATCTACCATGGCCAACAAAGAGAATCTAGATGGAGGGTGGATTAATCCACGGAGCTCTCAAACCCCAACCTCTTTTCCTGCCGGAGATTACGTGCAAAATAGTGGTTGGGTTAATCCACGTCGCTCCGGCTCGCCATTCAAACTTTTTCATCTGCCGCCATTTTGATTTGGGGGAAAATTTTGATTTAAATTTGAATTTACAGGGAGTACTTTTACTATTCAAAGTGTGTTACATTTTGTGTTTACTATTCAATGTATATACACAGAAATTTGTTTATTTCTATTTAAACTTTATTAACAATTTAAAAAAATTACAGATACAAAAAATTGGATAAAAAATTAAATTAATAATATAACTAAAACACCCCAATCACTTTACCTACTTTGTTACTCATTCTACTTAAAACACTAATTACTCATTCCTTAATCTTCGTGCCAAAAAGTAAACGTGCGACTAACACGGGACGGAGGGAGTAAAACATGTTGTCTATCAAAGATTGTAATACGGAATCTATCACCCTTTCAAAGATGATTATCCAAATTAACCAATGCTTAATTGTAGTTAAAGGGATTATGTTCATGTTAATCTAAGACCGAGTCTTACGACACTCTTAGACCCATGAACTTGTTGTGTTCCTCTAGAACGCTCCCACTACGATATGGTTCTTACAATCGTAGGTACTGAAGTTAATTTTATTAGTGCAAAAGTTTCTAATGGTATGATTTCTTGGTAATGTGGAAAATCTGATATCTCTCTTTATCTTGAGAGTTATCACGCTGTTAGGCTTGTAGTTCCTCTTTTGTTCTTCATACAAGAATTCTATCTTTGAAGATTACAGAACTTATAACCTTACATCATCTGGGACAACCTTAAAACATACCTCAGCACTCAACCTATAACCTTACATCTTTTCCACCATAATGTCTTGCTGCGTACCTGATTTGTAATTAATTTCATCTCTCTACGTGATTGCTTAGCTTTATTAGCTCGTGTGTCCCTTGAGTTACCGTTCACTAGAGTAAACATAACAAATTTAATACTCATAGGCATACTTAAACTTACGATTAAAGCTGTTAGGAAGATACTCCTAAGGTAAACACATATTCATAGGATGACTTACTCGATCACTGATTAGTCATAAAATTAAATCGTTGTACTTCCAAGGACATTGCATGAATGACTGGTAAACTAAAATATAACGACTAGTCTTTCTCAAGCGCTATGGTATATTCTTTACCTCAATCAAAGTCATTAGTCATGGTTAATATGATATACACTTTATTTTGCAAAAAACAAAGCTAATATCAAACTTAGTACACATCATAGCACACATGAGACATCTATCTTAAAAACTAGTCTCATAATTCTTGATCTCACTAAGCGTCAATAGACACTTGACTAGAGACAAGACAATTCCATCTTGAAAGGTGAAAACCTTTTTCATGGAATTTCTTATGCTAAAATGTTCCAAGCAATGTATGGATATAGGATCCCTAAGAGAATCTCAACATTCTTTCTAGCAATCTTAAAGACTTAGATGCTCAGAATGTAATTAGTTTCTCTTAAATCTTTTATCTTAAAACTGTGTAGACAACCAGTTTCCTACACCAGATGCCAATCTTAGTTGTTTGTAACGTTTGTAGATTTCATCATCGTAGAATACCAATACTACCATATTTAATGCACTTTCAACTTCCTTGTGCTTACAGCAAGGTTAAGGGCTCAAGTCAAATTCTCAATATTTGACAATTTTGATAAAACACATATACTCTGATTTAGATGTTTGTCAAAGACCACGAAGGTCTTTATAAGCTTCTAATCTTGCGTTTCTTGCCCTTAATTACATACCCATTAGGATGTTCTAGTAGATGATTTCCTCAAGACTTCTATTTATAGAAGGCTATCTTGACAATCATAATACATAAAATATAATTTATGTAAGTTCTAATAGACAATAGGATCGAATAAATCCTGAAACAACGATAGCTAGAAGATAATTCTCTTTGGGCATAACTCATTGTCATTGTCTAGCCATTTGAGATCCACATTTACACTTGCAAAGATACTTGCTCCCACTGACTAACACAACCTGTAGGTAATATTGCAAGTCTTGAAATATATGTTGTCTATCATAGATTGTATCACCTTTTCAAAGATGATTACCCAAATTAACCAATGCTACATTGTAGTTAAATGGATTATGTTCAAGTTAATCAAATACTGAGTCTTACGACACTCTTAGACCCATGAAGTTGTTGTGTTCCTCTGTACACTCCCACTACGATATGGTTCTTACAATCTTAGGTACTAAAGTTGATTTTATTAGTGCAAAAATTTCTAATGGTATGACTTCTTGGTAATGTGGAAAATCTCTCTTTATCTTGAGAGTTATCACGCTGTTAGGCTTGTACTTCCTCTCTTGATCTTCATACAAGAATTCTATCTTTGAAGATTATAGAACTTATAACCTTACATCATTTGGGACAACCTTAAAATATGCCTCAGTACTCAACTCCAATTTCTTGGACACCTTTTCCAACACGTGTTGGAACAACATTACACCTTGAGATGTGCAAGAATAGAGTCGCTCTAGTCCACAACTCGTGTTTTGTAGAAGGTACTGATGTTGCTAGTTTCTATAAGGTGTAACTCGTTGTATTTAACGATTTTCTCAGGAATGATAAGATTTTAATGAGTACAACTCATCACTTAATCAAACCTGTCTTAGAAAGACTTCGATTCCTTTTTACATAACTATCCCATTCTTAAGAAGAATGCTTGGATTCGTCAATGGAGATTAGACTCCCATTACTGATCATAACCCTTTGCTCGTCTCTATATGGTGTAAACCATTGTGACTTGCTAGTCTTTCTGTGTCGCACTTCTACAAGTATTCTGAATCTCTTGAATAATCAAATTATTCTAACTTATAGTGCATCAAACAGTCATTCTTAACTTTCAAGCTATTTAACAAACAAATTGTTAAAATTTTGATAGTCTAGATCAGTTCGAACAATTGCTAAGTATTTTCTTGGCCTTAAAACTAAGAGCCATAAATACTTTATCATTCATTGTTTAAGAAGTTGATGTGTTGTTTTAATACTCAATCTTGTTGCACTTATATTGTTTTAATACTATGATGCCTTAAACATCAACCATAAAACAATAGTTGAGCATTAATAGCTCCCACTGCAACAAAAGCCTAACTGGATCAAGATTTCTCACTTAGAAGTTGCATTGTCACGTAAGTCATTGTCCTTCTTTTAAAAGAGGCCAATCTAGCTTACAAAGCATCTTCACTTCGCTTTTAAACAAACAATGATGACAATTCAGGCTCCCCCATTTCCATATCTAGTCTTTTGTTCAAATGAACTAGGCCTTTAGGAAAAATGCAGCCTTTATGAATTCGTCATCAGTCATGTTACTTTCCTCTAGCAGTAATATAACGACTATTATTCTGAAGATTTGTTACTTTTCAGTTAATCCTTCTTTTGGTCATTTCTTATTACTTTAGGCGATGACTTGTGTCAGAAACAATTTGAGTGATCAAAAAGATCCTCAAAACATTCTGTCACTCTGGGATATTCCAATCGAATCATCTTGGCAAATTCTACAGATATCCATCTTTCATTGTCATTAACCAAGACTTGTCAAGCTACTTAAAGATAAATAGCTTGACCTTATTCCTCAAAGAGCTTGTCAAGTATATGCATAATGCATTCTCGAACATTCTTCATGGAATTATGTCGAGGATATTGAGGATATGAATCGATGAGTTTAAACTCTAAGTTTTCAGTGATGAGAATCTTATCCATTTACATTTCCAATTGATACGCTCGGATTTTGCACGGTTTTAAGGCTATTATTTTGTCCATTTTCAACGTCAAAATCACAATTCATGTGTAATGGCCACGAACCAAATTTCCGAGACTTATGAAATAAAGTTGGAAACGTGGAATAATTACATATTTTCAATTAATTAATGTATGATGAGCATACGATTCTCAAACCCGTTTTTGGGAAACGCAATTTATATGGGGTACAAATCTAAAAATTTAAAGAAAGAAGATAAGGATTGAATGAAGTGAAAGTGTATTCGTTTATTTCTTAAGTAAACGAAACGCAATGTAGAAATTTCAAGCTAAGTCTTAGATTACAAATACTCGACGATGAAAATGAAGGAAACGAAATACACACTAACTATTACAGATATTTGCATACATGTTGAATAGAAAAGGGAAGATTTCAAGTCGAACTACTCTATTCAATCCAAGATCTCTAGAAATTTCATCGGCGATTATCCTCAGACCATTTCGGCCCAACATCAGACGGCTCGATGGGCTAGGACATTAATGTGATGACCATATGTAGCCAGCCCTATTACCCTCCAAACACCAACGAAACCAACATGAGAAAAACTATTGAGACACTCAGGTCTTTGGCCAGCGAAATGAACAAGGAAAGGGGCAGCATTTCTTTATTTAGTGGAGACCAAAACCTCACCTAAATGAGTAGAAATGAAGGCAGCAAGGACCTGCAACAGCCTGCAGCGACCTGCCCTCTCAGCCGGTACCGAAGCCTGCTGTGAGGCAGTCCACCCGGCCTCTTTACCCCCAGCAGCTGCAGAGGCCTTTCACTTCAGTTCAACGGCCTCCATTCACGATTGTACTACACAAAATACAGTGACTTGGAGCGAGAGATAGGGGGGCTGAGATACCCTGCAATATGACAACAAAAGAGGTTACAATTCCAATTAATGCACGAGTACATCCCTGCACTACAGCAGGGGACTGCCACACAACCCAGGCCAAGGACTCTCTTTTTCTGCTCAACAAAACAGTCACCTTGCAGCTTTCATTTACAACCCCCCCTATAAAACTCCATGCCTCGGTTCCATCCTCTATCACACAACACATTCACTCAACTAAATAGCAAGTTGAAGAGTGAGGGAGATCAAGGCTAGAAGTAGAGCTCAACGAAACCTTTTGCAGTGAAGGTAACCCCCACTCTATTTCAAGCTCGATTAAAATGTCATTCCATTATGTGGTAGATCATCATGTTAAAAATCACGGCATGATAGTCATAGAGTTATCACAACATAAAGTGTATGCATAGAAACCACTGGAACCCTATTAGAAATGGTCTCTTGTTGAGTAAACAAATAGGCATCAGTAGCCATATCAACTTAAGTACCTAAGTTTCCCTAATCATATGCACTTATGAACACCAAATCAAAGTAATCCATACATGCTCACAAGCTTTAGCCAAGCTACTGCAGTTTCATTTGAAGAACAACCACAACCTACTAAACTCTAAAACTATGAAACAAGAATAGACTCTGCCCCAAAGGAGTCAACCAAATAGGCCGAGATAGGAGACTTAGCTTGAGGTAACATAGGAATCGGCCGGAGGAACTTCCGTCGACTGACTCAGCACTCCGTCGCCGACGATGACAGCTATTAGAAATGGGCCACTCACCCCTTAAAGGGCCTTATAAGGGGAAGGGTTATCCACACTTATATAGGTGAGCTAGGATCGTTACCAGGTCGATGTGGGACAAGAATTACGAATTTTAACACGCCCCCTCACGTGTGGGCCGGAATGACACATCGGACTTCCATCACGTGGGTAGGCAAGAGAAGAGATAAAGAGATATAATCCATCATCGACTTGGGCCCGCTCTGATACCATATTAGAAATGGGCCACTCACCCCTTAAAATGCCTTATAAGGGGAAGGGTTATCCACACTTATATAGGTGACCTAGGATCGTTACCAAGTCGATATGAGACAAGAATTATGAATTTTAACAACAGCCACGCCTCGAAAATCCGTCGGCCTTCTCTCTTCCTATCGAATCTGAAATTTTCAAATTAAGATTAAGAAAGCGTCATCAGCAAAATGTAATCTTGCGAGTAAATCAAAGAGGAAAAGACGAAATGGATGAACGGGGTATACCTGTTGACGGGACGGCCAACGACGCACGGCTGAGAGTCGACCACGCCGAGGGGCGGAGGACCTCATGGTGGTGGACTGGACGGCAAAGGTCTCAAAGAGAGACCGGAGAGACGGAGCGCACGGCGCTGCTGTTTCCCAGGGGTGTTCCTGTCGCCGCGGGAGACAACCAACGGGCATTGGACTCCGCCAAAGCGTCGGCGCTGTCCGCAATAGGGTCGACGGGCAACAGAGAGGGGGAAAGTTCAAATTCTATCCAAGCTAGGGTTTCACCTTCTGTAATTTGAGATTCACGTCAATTTTTGGATGGAAAGAAAGAAAGAAAGAAAGAGAAGAGGATGAAAGAAATAGAGAGATATCGAGAAGGGAACAGCGGTGGCGAGGCCGATCTGGGGAAAGAGGTTGAAGGGGGGGGATAGCCGACGGTGATGGAGGTTAGAAATTGGGCCATGCCCAATTAAATCTAGAAATTGGGCCTCTTCAAAAAAAGAGGGGAGATATGAAATTTGGGCCATTATACTAATTCTGGGTATTGCCTATTATTTTGGACCATTTAATTAAACCCCTTTGGGTCACCACTATTAAAATTAAATTTGGGCCACTATTATATAATTAAATTCGGTTAGGTCACCATCCTAGATAAATTCAGGATTTAAAAGAAAAATTTTAATTCCTTAAACCACGAAAGAAAAGAAAATGTTAGTCGTGTTGACCTAATGACCAATAAATAATTAAATCGGACTTTTATTAGTCAAAGTAAGTATTCCAATGTAATTAAATATTTAAATCCAAAATGATTTAAATGTGGAAATGAACCTCTTATAATTTAAATCATAACATGAATCGCGAAGTGAAACATCAAATTAATAGGCTCTCCTAACAAATTCAAATTAAATGGGGGATAGTCGCGACTTAGTTTGTTGTACTTAAGGAAAAATATTATGGGAATTTACTATACTTGAAGAGTTCGGCAAGATCCCAAATAAATTAAATCGTATGGTTTAATTAATGATTAAAGATTTATGAATTTAGAAATAAGGAAGTAAAAATAAGCACACGCTTAGGAATGCATACATGCTAAATAAATAATAACTTATGCCTAAATTAAGTATATTATTTGTTTATGAAGGGGCGTTATCGCACAAGTAAAATCAAGTCAAGGAACGCTCGTTTGAGAGTTTAAGCAAATGAGGTGGGCTTTTCTTTCAAAATGTGATTTTATGAGAAAACGTGAATATTTTTGAATGAGTTGTCATGCCATGTTTTATTTATGATTACCTATCTGTTGGCTATGCCAAACAAGTTAAATCGAATTCGGGTCCCAGTAGGGCCGTAAACCCTACTCAGACTAGTGTACACATATGGGACCGTGTGCTAGCGCTAGAGTTGGCCAGTCCAGTGACCGTCGTGGAATTTGGCCACAATCCCGGTTCACACAAGATCAGATATGGTATGTTATGAGATGTTATGTGACTGCGCAGTCAAACGTAAGAAAAGATAAAGGTTTTAATGACCGGGAATTATTTTAAGAAAAGCCCCGCGCTCATTCTTCGTAGAGTTGATTGATGAATTAAGATATCTCCTTTGTGAGTTTTTTCTTTTTGAGGATTGTATCCAAATTCCTTCCTTGAAGGTTGCTTGTTTCAATTTCATAGATTGATTCAAGTATAGGTATGCATCAATGGAGTTTATCCATTGAGTAGTGGAGCCAAGGGGTGATAGAGCTAATGAAAGTTGTCTAGGGTTGTCTCCATTTCTTTGGTTAAGGTCCTATTGTTGTAGCTCTTTTATCTCATCATTATACACACGTTTTTCATCTCTAATCTACCATCCTTTCTTGTTTGATTCAATTTTTGTGGTTGGATCTTCTGTTATCTTTGGTGTTTATTGTCAAATTGAAAATCAATCTCACAAAAATATCTAGATCAAACATCACAAATGGGTAATTCCTTGGGAGATGGATCTTTAAATCACATGGATCCACATCATTTGGTATCTAGAGCCTAGTACCCACTAGGTGTTTGATCTATTGCTTCTTTGTGAGTTTTTCCTTTTTGAGGATTGTATCCAAATTCCTTCCTTGAAGGTTGCTTGTTTCAATTTCATTGATTGATTCAAGTAGAGGTATGCATCAATGGAGTTTATCCATTGAGTAGTGGAGCCAAGGGGTGATAGAGCTAATGAAAGTTGTCTAGGGTTGTCTCCATTTCTTTGGTTAAGGTCCTATGGTTGTAGCTCTTTTATCTCATCATTATACACACGTTTTTCATCTCTAATCTACCATCCTTTCTTGTTTGATTCAATTTTTGTGGTTGGATCTTTTGTTATCTTTGGTGTTTATTGTCAGATTGAAAATCAATCTCACAAAAATATCTAGATCAAGCATCACAAATGGGTAATTCCTTGGGAGATGGATCTTTAAATCACATGGATCCACATCATTTGGTATCTAGAGCCTAGTACCCACTAGGTGTTTGATCTATTGCTTCTTTGTGTTTTCTTTCTTTCCTTGTTTTGCTCTGTTTTTGTAATAATGGAGTGCTCATTTCAGTTGGAAGAAGCTCGGCTAGAAAGGAGTTCGGTAAGCTCGGCTTACCGAGCTGAAACTAGCCTGGAACTAGCCGAGAAGAAGAAGAAGGCAGAAGTCGGTAAGCTCAGCGGTAAAGAAGCTCGGTATGGAAGCTCGGTAAGGAAGCTCGGCGTTGAGCTGGAATGAGCCGAGCAGGAAGAGTTCGGTTGTAAGCCGAGCCGAGAAGGAGTTCGGTTGTAAGCCAAGGAAGGAGTTCGGTATTAAGCCGAAGAAGGAGTTCGGTCTTGAACCGAGAAGGTAGAAGCAACCTAGCCGAACTAGCCGTTGGAGCAGCAGTTAGTTAGCCGAGATGTAGCGGTTATTCTTCTTGCTTTCTTGATTCTTCTTGTAGTTAGTTAGTAGCAGTTGCTACGTGATTATAGAGCTTTAAATAGCTCACCATGTATGTAGTTTAGAATATAGAGTTTAATCAATAAAGAGTTTTCCAGTTTTCTCTCCAAGATTATCATCTTCAATACTCAAAGTGTGAGTGTGTGTGTTTCCTGCATTGTGTGATCTCATACAACAGTGAGTGTGTGTGTGATCTTATTGAGTGTGTGAAAGCCTTGTGTGCGTAAATCCCAACAAGTGGCGCCGTCTGTGGGAAAGGGATATTGAAGCTGATTTGCAGAGGATCAAACGGTTTCAGAGATGGCAGCAAGGCTTGATGCAGAGAAGTTCACAGGCAAGAATGATTATGGCCTGTGGAAGATGAAGATGAAGGCGATCTTAATTCAACAAGGCTTGGCGGCAGTTCTTGCAAAACCAGATGAGAAAGGGAAGGCTCCAGTGCTTGATGAAAAAGCTCAGGCAAAGATGGAGGAGATGCAGCTCAAGGCACATTCTGCAGTGATCCTGTGCCTTGGAGATAAGGTCTTGAGGGAAGTTCAAGAAGCCAAGACTGCGGTGGAGATCTTGGACAAGTTAGATGAAGTTTACTTGGCCAAATCCTTGGCTAACCGGCTGTATCTCAAGAAGAGGCTGTATGCCTATAGTTTTTCTGGAGATAGGTCCATCATTGAGCAGCTAGAGGAGTTCAACAAGATCATCGATGACCTGGGATCTGTTGATGTCAAGATCTCAGATGAGGATAAGGCCATTCTCACATTGAATGCCTTACCTAGCTCGTATGACCAGCTAAGTGATGCAATTATCTATGGAAGAGATAAACCTATCACCTATGCAGAAGTCTATTCAGCCTTGATGGCCAAAGAACTCCAGAAGACAGCCAACAGAGGCTCTGCAAGCTCCAATGTTCAAGCTGCAGAGGCCTTGAATGTGAAGAAGTTCAAGAAGCAGAACATCAAGAAGAAGTTTGAGGGCCCTAAATCCTCAAGTTCTGATGCTCAGAAGGAAACCAGAGCTTGCTATTGGTGCAAGAAACCTGGACACTTGAAGAAAGATTGTCATGCATGGAAGAGAAAGATGGCCTCTGAGGGACACAATCAATCTGATTGTGTGGAGAGTGCTGATCCCCCGGCTCAACTCATGAATATCAGTGATAGTGGGGTCAGTCATAGGTGGATAATGGACTCGGGGTGCAGCTTCCATATGTGCCCCAATAGAAGCTGGTTTCATGATCTTCAAGAAGCATCGGGTACGGTTGTTCTTGGTAATAACCACATTTGTCAGATCAAAGGAATAGGGAAGGTAAAGCTAAGTCTACAAGATGGCTCTATAAAGATCCTAACTGGGGTGAGGTATATTCCAGAAGTAAAGAGGAACCTCATCTCATTGGGAATGCTGGAACAAAAAGGGTTCACCATATTGATGAGTCAAGGAAAATTGTTTGTGAAATCTGGAGATGCAGTGATGATGGAGGCTGACAGAGAGCATATTCTCTATTATCTGAAGGCTAGGGCTGTTGATGGAGAAAGCAATGCAGTGTCAGATGATTCCATAATGCTATGGCACAAGAGATTGGGCCACCCAGCCGAAGGAAGCTTGAAAGAACTCATCAAGAAGGGTCTGATCTCGGGAGATTTCAACAAGATGGACCCCTGTGAGCAATGTATACTTGGAAAGGCTAAGAAGGCACCCTATCCTACAGGTATTCACTCTTCTACAGCCCCTTTAGACTACATACATAGTGATCTTTGGGGGCCTTCACCGGTGTGTTCAATTGGTGGAGGAAAGTATTATCTAGCTATCATTGATGACTATACAAGAAAGTTGTGGGTATATATTCTTAAAGAAAAATCTGAAACACTCACAAAGTTCAAGATATGGTGTAAGGAGGTTGAGCTAGAGAAGGGTAGAAGTGTTAAATGCTTAAGGACAGACAATGGCCTAGAGTTCTTGTCTGCTGAGTTTGATCTGTTCTGTAAAGAGAAGGGTATGAAGAGGCACCGGACTGTTCCTGGTAATCCTCAGCAAAATGGTGTTGTGGAGAGGATGAATAGGACAATCCTAGAGAGGGTAAGGTGCCTACTTCTTGGGTCTGGTTTGAGCAGCAGATTCTGGGGTGAGGCTGTGTATACAGCAGCCTATCTCATCAATAAATGCCCATCTACTGCCCTGAAATCTGAAACTCCTGATTACATGTGGTATGGAGCTCACAGTGACTACTCAAAATACAAGGTGTTTGGGTGTGCAGCCTATGCTCATGCTAGGCAAAGTAAGCTTGAAGCTAGGGCTCTGAAATGTATCTTGCTGGGATATCAGAGGGGTGTTAAGGGGTATAGGCTCTGGTGTATTGAGCCTGGTAAGCAGAAGGTCTTGGTGAGTAGGGATGTGGTGTTCTTGGAGGATCAGATGCCATTCCTGAAAGATAAGCCGGACTCCAATGAAGATGAGGGTGATTTCTTCAAGGTGGAGCCTGTGGGGGTTGGCCTAGGAGCAGGTGGAGTCATTGACTCAGGGAGTGAGTCTGATTCAGATAAAGAAGAGGCTCCAACTCAGGGCAACCAGTCTGGTGAGTCTATATCAGACTCCATCAGAAACTATCAGCTTGCAAGGGACAGAGTTAGAAGAGAAACAAGGCCACCAACAAAGTTCTCTGATGTTGTGTATTATGCTCTGTGTGCAGCTGAAGGTATTGATGGTGCAGATCCACTCACATATAAAGAAGCTATGCAGAGTAAAGATAGAGAAAGATGGATTGAAGCCATGAATGAGGAAATAGAGTCTTTACTCAAGAACAAAACATGGATTTTGGTGGACAAATCCAAGCTGAATACAGATGGAAAGGAGAGGAAGCTGATCAGTTGCAAGTGGTTGTTTAAAAAGAAGGTAGAAACCACTGATAAAGACAGAATCAGGTTCAAGGCAAGGCTGGTGGCTAGAGGCTTTACACAGCAGGAGGGAATCGATTTCAATGAAGTGTTTGCACCTGTTGTGAAGCACACTTCGATTAGGATTCTATTGGCTGTGGTGAATCAGCTTGACTGGGAGCTACAACAGCTTGATGTGAAGACCGCCTTCCTCAATGGAGATCTAGAGGAAACTATCTTCATGGAACAGCCAGAGGGCTATGTGAAGATTGGAGAAGAAGGCAAGGTGTGCCTGTTGCAGAAAAGTCTTTATGGACTTAAGCAAAGTCCTAGACAGTGGAATAAGAAGTTTGATGCACAGATGAAGAAGATTGGCTTCTCCAAGTCAGAATATGATGATTGCATCTACATCAAGAAGGCAGGCAAGACTCCCATTGCCTACCTATTACTCTATGTGGATGATATGCTACTTGCAGGGCCTTCTATGACAGAAATTCAGAAAGTTAAACAAGATCTGAAGTCAAGCTTTGAAATGAAGGATCTAGGAGAGTCAAGGAAGATCCTAGGCATACATATTCAGAGAGATAGAGGCTGCAAGAAGCTGTGGATGCTGCAAACTGACTATATTGAGAAAGTGTTGCAGAGATTCAAAATGGAAAATGCAAAAGCTGCATCAACTCCTCTGTCCCAGAGTTTTAAGCTATCAAAGGAACAAGCCCCTAAAACTAAGCAAGAGGCTGGTGAGATGGAGGCTATCCCTTACGCTAGTGTGGTTGGAAGTGTTATGTACACTATGATTTGTACAAGACCAGATTTGGCTCATGCTATCTCAGTGACTAGCAGATACATGGCAGACCCGGGGAAGGAGCATTGGAATGCTCTTAAGTGGATATTGAGGTACATGAAGTCAACTAAGGACTGGGGGATTGTGTTCAATGGCTGGGAAGGTGAATCTGAGGAGGTTGTGCAGGGCTATTGTGATGCAGACTATGCTGCAAACCTGGACAACAGAAAGTCCCAAACAGGTTATCTTTTCACCATGTTTGGAACTGTAATCAGCTGGAAGTCAGGGTTGCAAAGTGTTGTTGCTCTCTCAACAACAGAGTCAGAGTATATAGCTCTCACTGCAGCTGTACAGGAGAGTTTTTGGATTCAGGGAGTGATTTCTGACTTTGGTTTTGACCAAAAGACAATGGTGATTCATTGTGACAGCAGCTCAGCTATGTGCTTGGCTAAACATCCGGGCTTTCATGAAAGGAGCAAGCACATAGACATAAAGTTGCATTTCATTAGAGATGAGATTGAAAAGGGGAGAGTGAAGGTGATTAAGATTAACACCTTGCACAATCCGGCTGACATGCTAACAAAGTCTCTAGGTAGAGACAAGTTTGATCATTGCAAGAAATGGATCAATGTTTGTGCAAGAACTGAGATGAGCCCTCAGGTGGAGAATTGTAATAATGGAGTGCTCATTTCAGTTGGAAGAAGCTCAGCTAGAAAGGAGTTCGGTAAGCTCGGCTTACCGAGCTGAAACTAGCCTGGAACTAGCCGAGAAGAAGAAGAAGGCAGAAGTCGGTAAGCTCAGCGGTAAAGAAGCTCGGTATGGAAGCTCGGTAAGGAAGCTCGGCATTGAGCTGGAATGAGCCGAGCAGGAAGAGTTCGGTTGTAAGCCGAGCCGAGAAGGAGTTCGGTTGTAAGCCAAGGAAGGAGTTCGGTATTAAGCCGAAGAAGGAGTTCGGTCTTGAACCGAGAAGGTAGAAGCAACCTAGCCGAACTAGCCGTTGGAGCAGCAGTTAGTTAGCCGAGATGTAGCGGTTATTCTTCTTGCTTTCTTGATTCTTCTTGTAGTTAGTTAGTAGCAGTTGCTACGTGATTATAGAGCTTTAAATAGCTCACCATGTATGTAGTTTAGAATATAGAGTTTAATCAATAAAGAGTTTTCTAGTTTTCTCTCCAAGATTATCATCTTCAATACTCAAAGTGTGAGTGTGTGTGTTTCCTGCATTGTGTGATCTCATACAACAGTGAGTGTGTGTGTGATCTTATTGAGTGTGTGAAAGCCTTGTGTGCGTAAATCCCAACAGTTTTTGTTGGGATGATCGGATCGATCAAATGTGCTTGGATTAAGCTAATTTTTGGTTTGTATGATCTATGCTATGTGTCCTAGCATTCTGCAAAATTTCATCAAACAATTCCTTCGTTTGCCTAGATAACTGGGGATTTACATCAATCTCACAAAAATATCTAGATCAAGTATCACAAATGGGTAATTCCTTGGGAGATGGATCTTAAATCACATGGATCCACATCATCCCACTTCACTCAAACTTGTCTCCAAGAAATCCTAGTGAAGGGGGGAACAGGGCAGTTTGTGCGCACAAAAAAAAAAAAAAAACAAGCATCACGAAACGTATACGTACAAAACAGACTTCTCAGACTTAGACCGGACACCGGGCTAAGTGGGAGAAGACACTATTGCTAAACAGACAAAAAACATGCTTTATAAACACAAACTTCTCACACTTAGACCAAAGATTGGGCTAAGTGGGAGATAACACATATATACATAACACACATGCTAAAACACATATTCACAGAAACAAACATGCAGAGAATAAACAAAAGACGAAAAGATAAAAATAGGAAAATTACTGAAATGTAAATTTACTTGGTCATTGGCCCTCGCGGGAGCCAGACCTGGGTGGTACCCTGGGGAGGTTCACTTTCACCTTCATCTTTGCCGGCGACTCCGGCTCTTCTTCATCGATCTCGGGTTGCATAGACATGGGTTTCCTTCCAGACAGGGGCGCTATGGGCTTGGACACAGATGGGTTTGCCACAGCTTAGACACGGATAGGGCCTTTGCTGGGTCAGGGGAAATTTCTTGCCTAGCCAATCGGCCATTTTCATGATAATTTTTACCGCGGCCGCCATGCGATCACTCTGCGCGGACGATTTCCCCACCAGGTCAGTGATGCTCCCTTTGAGGGCTTGCATCTCATCTCGGACTCCACCGAGTTCCTTCCGAATCTCCCCCATCTCTTTCTTCAACTCTTCATAGTCCATACTGGCCACCGCCTCTAGTCCATCCACTTCTCGCTTCACCACAGGCTCCGCCTTCCCTACTTCATAGAAGCACACATCCTTGCCATCCATGTAGAGGAGCCCCTTATTGAAAAAGTACTCCACGCTGAATGACTCTGGAGGCTCACACATGATCACCTCGGGTGCAGATTTGGCTATCTTCATGATTATATTGCGCTGGAGGTAAGCACCGAAGAGATGGAAAGTGTACATGTGGCAGGAGGGGTTGGTAGTCATCTGATGACACGCTTGAGCTATCCAATAGCCCAGGTGAACCTTAATCTCCTTTGCCATGCACCAGGTGAAGTAGAGGTCCGCAGTGGTGAGGGCAGAGTTGGCGGAGGAGGCGGTCGGAGATGTGGAAGCCCTTGGATTGGCTGGTCTTAAAGGTCCCCACCCTCTTATGGGTAATGAATTCCCAGGCTGACTGCGGCTTGAAACCAGGGGTGTACTTTGGGGCTCCAACCATGCGCTCGTTCCAGATACCTTCCTCATCTTCCGCGTGGGTGAACAAACCCATCATCAGGGACCACTATCTTATGCTCATCTCATACTCCTCGTTGAATAACCGGAACGTGATGGAGTCGGCGTCTAAGTCAGTTGTGGACTTGAGTCGGAAAGTGGAAAAGAACTCCCGGGCTAAAGTTGTGGGCACCTCAGCCGTGCTATGGTTCATTAGCCATTCGAACCCTATAGCACTGATGTACTTGAGGAATTCCTTGTCCGACTCAATCTCCCTCAGCGCCTTTGGGTCATATTGTTTCCCAGACTTGGCCAGCTTCCCAGGGGCGCTTCGTTCCTTGTACGTTTGTGCCCTCCGTGGGTTGTCAAACTCGCCCATCTCCTTTAGCAGCTTCTTGGTTATCCAAACCTCGGCCCTCTTGTAGTTGAGCTCCTCTTCTTGCTCCTCATCTTCTTCTTCTTTTGGCTCACTGTCTGGGCTGGGTCCTTTAAACTCCTTAGCGTAGGGGACCTTAGTGGCTGCGGTAAGTGGTTCCTTAACTCGCTCGACAGAGGGAGCTTTCCTCGACCTCTTAGGCGGGATGGTAGCAGCATGCTTACCCTTACGCTTACGCTCAGCGGCCAAGCGTCTTTCTTCTGCGTCCTTCAGCTCATTCCCAGACCCGGGAGTTTCATCCTCCATCTCGACTACTACCCCTGGGGCACGGAACTCCAATCTCCTCGGGTGGGTAGGCTCGTCCGCCTCATCCACCAAGCTTCTCCTGGCCATCCGTCTGGCCTCCCTATTTTTAATGGGTGTGTCCTCATCTTCTGGTACATTGACCAGATCCACGATCTCTGTAAGCCCACCTCCATCGGGCTCCTGTACTTCAATATTCATAGGGGTTTCCCCCTCAGCAACTTCACTCGGGGTCTCCCCCTCAGAATTTTTAACAACAGGGGTTTCCCCCTCAGCAAACACAATCGGGGTTTCCCCCTCAGAATTTTTAACAATAGGGGTTTCCCCCTCAGTAAACACAATCGGGGTTTCCCCATCCAGACCACCATGAACAAGGGTTTCCCCCTCATCAGATTCAACTGGGGTTTCCCCCACACCAACTCCAGAGACAACAGGGGTTTCCCCCTCGACCTCATTACCAGATATAGGGGTGTCCCCCTTCTCACCATCATCACCAGCAGTAAGGGTTTCCCCCTCAACCTCCTTTTCGTCCACCATCATGCGCTCCATCCCTCCACCAGTCCACCGTCGACCGCCCCTCCGTCATCCTTCTCTGAATTTTGTCCTTCCTTGTTCGCTCTATGGACTGCCTCTACATGCGGTTGACTTTAGGCAGAAGCTTCAATTGAAACCTGGGACTCCTCGGTGGGTAGGACCGGGACTTGGGCTGTTGTATCTTCGGAAACCGATTGTTGTGGTGGTGGTGCGGATGTGGCCTCGACTGATTTCTTCTTCCCTCGCATCGTTAAAAAGACGGCGAAGAACTGCCGACTTGACTTCTAACAATACCACACTTAGGAAACTATCAAAGGTAAAATGCCAAGTTCCCAGGTCAGGGGGTTATAGATAAGACAACATTTTCCCTGAGGATCTTGGTGTTTCGAAAATATTTTTGGAAGATTAAATTTTTCTTTGTTTAGATTTTTTCCTTTTTTAATTTTGAAAATGTATTTACATTATTTACAACTACATCTGAGTATTCTTGAGATTCTCTGGTCCAGTGCATAGATTAAAAATGCATTCCCATTTTCTTGACCCAAGAATTCACCGAGAATACTCAAATCACTTGTCACTAAGGCAATAATAGAGAGTGCGCGCAGTAGCACTTCCTCCACTACTCACAACTCCGAATTATCCCTAACGATTTTTACTCTATGACCATTTACAAGGAAAGGAATAGAGTTAGAAGTGCTTCCCTAGATTTCCACAGCTCCATTCACTCGAAGATCGACAATGGTGTATGGACCGATCCATTTGGACTTCAGCTTGCCAGGCATCAGCTTGAGCCTGGACTGGAAAAGGAGCACCTTCTGACCCACTTGCAGTTCCTCGACCCGGAGGTTCTTGTCATGCCACAACTTTGTCTTCTTCTTGTACCACATCGCAGACTCATATGACTCAAGCCTTAACTCCTCCAGCTCTTGGAGTTGCAATTTCCTTTCTTCTTCACAGACCTGGGGCTTCATATTGATCTCCTTTACCGCCCAATATGCTCTGTGCTCCACTCCTACGGGAAGATGACACATTTTACCAAACACTAGCCTGTAAGGCGACATCCCAATAGGTGTTTTGAATGCAGCCCTGTAGGCCCATAATGCGTCGTCAAGTCTCTTGCTCCAATCCTTCCGTGAAGGGTTCACAGTTTTTTCCAAAATTGCCTTGATGTTCCTGTTCGAGATCTCTACCTGTCCATTAGACTAGGGATGGTAAGGAGTAGAAAGCCTGTGGTGGACTCCGTATTTCTTCATCAGAGCTTCTATGGTTCGGTTACGGAAGTGCGTTCCTTGGTCAGATATAATAGCTCGGGGCACACCGTACCTGTTAAAAATGTTAGCTCTAAGAAATTTCGCCACCTCTTTTGATTCACAAGAAGTGGTTGCCTTGGCTTCTATCCACTTCGATACATAATCTACGGCCACCAGGAAGTATGAATTTCCGTACGAAGATGGGAATCGACCCATAAAGTCCATCCCTCAGACGTCGAAGATTTCGCAGACAATTACTGGGACCTGTGGCATCTCATCTCTCTTTGAAATTCCCATCTCTCTTTGAAATTCCTCCCGTTTGCTGGCATCGTTCACAATTTTGACAGAATTCAAAGGAGTCCTTATGTAATGTAGGCCAATAGAATCCACTATCTAAAACTTTCCTTGCGGTCTTCCTTGGTCCAAAATGACCTCCACATGCCAATGCATGACAATGATTAAGTATATCCCTCTGTTCCCATTCTGGGATACATCTCCTGATTACCTGATCCTCTCCCATCTTCCACAAGTAAGGATCGTCCCAAAAATAATACTTAGCCTCGCTTTTGAGCTTCATCTTCTGGGCTCTGGAAATTTCTTGTGAACTATACCCTCTCTTGTGACCAAGTAATTTGCCAGGTCGGCGAACCATGGTTCTGTTTTCAGCGGATACTTCTCCTTTTCAGCATCTCCTGGACTGGTTATCGCCATTATTTCTTCCCAACTGATGTGTCTAGGAGATTCTCCTATGTAGTACAGATGTTCCTCTAGGAATGCATCTGGTATAGCTTCCTCAGTCTCTCCTTGAAAGATCCGACTTAGATGGTCAGCCACCTTGTTCTCTATCCCTTTCTTGTCCCTCACCTCCCAGTCAAACTCTTGTAGTCTTGTAGAAGCAACACCCACCGGATTAACCTTGGCTTTGATTCCTTCTTTGCCAGTAAGTACTTGATAGCCGCGTGGTCGGTAAAAACTATCACTCTCAAACCCAGTAAGTGCGGCCGAAATTTCTCGAATGAATACACGACTGCTAACATTTTCTTCTCCGTGGTGTCGTAGTTCTTCTGGGCCTGGTTGAGCGTCTTCGATGCATAGAAGATCACGTAACTCTTCCCATCAAATATTTGACCGAGTACTGCTCCCACTGCAAAGTCGCTTGCATCACACATTATTTCAAACGGCTGACTCCAGTCGGGTACCCAGATGATAAGAGCAGATACTAGTTTATCTTTCAAGAGCTGAAAAGCTTTTTTGGCAGACTTCGTTGAAATCGAATTCAACGTCATTTTGCAGAAGGAGGGTAAGTGGATGTGCAATTTTTGAGAAATCCTTGATGAATCGCCTGTAGAACCCTGCATGACCTAGGAAATCTTCTCACTTCCTTTTGATTAGTTGGGTGAGGAAGTTTCGAGATAACGTCCACCTTCGCTTTATCCACTTGTATTCCTCTCTCTGAAACTACGTGACCAAGGACAATCCCTTATTGTACCATGAAGTGGCACTTCTCGAAATTAAGGACCAGATTCTTCTCCTGGCACATTCTCAACACTAGGTCCAGGCTGGCCAAGCAAGAATCGAAAGAGTCTCCATACACGGTAAAATCGTCCATAAATATCTCAATACATACCTCCAGCAAGTCCGAGAAGATGCTCATCATGCATCGCTGAAAAGTACCCGGGGCATTGCATAGGCCGAATGGCATCCTCCTATAGGCGTACGTCCCGAAGGGGCACGTAAATGTGGTTTTCTCCTGATCTTCCGGGTCTACGTAAATTTTAAAATACCCGCTATACCCATCCAGAAAGCAGAAAAACTGTTTGCCTGCCAACCTTTCCAACATTTGGTCGATGAAAGGCAATGGAAAGTGATCCGTTCGAGTGGCCTCATTCAATTTCCTGTAGTCGATGCACATTCTCTACCCCGTGACAAGTCGCGTGGGAACAAGTTCATTTTTATCATTCTTCACCACCTGGATCCCTGACTTCTTCGGCACAATGTGGACCGGACTAACCCACTCACAGTCTGGAATAGAATAGATGATGCCCAAAGACAGTAATTTTAACACCTCTTTCAAGACCTCTTCTCTCATATTCGGGTTTAACTTCCTCTGGGAATCCCTGTGGGCTTTCGCACCCTCCTCCAGTATGATGTGATGCATGCAGACATCAGAGAGAGTCCATCCAATAGCTTTCTTGTTTCTCCGGATTACTTCCAACAACCTTCCCTCTTGCTCCTGGGTCGAGTTGCTGTTCACAATGACTGGGAACATCTCGTTCTCCTCAAGATACGCATACTTGAGACCGGGTGGAAATGTCTTCAATTCCTTCTTGGGTGTATTTGTTTCCTGGGGCAAGGGATTCTTTTCTTCGGCTCCTTTCATCAAGCCATCAGACCCCAGAGCATTTTCCATGCTGGCAACCTGAGCTGATTCCCTTGACCTGACAGAATCGGAATTCTTAAAAAATTTCACAATTGCCTCGGCTAGTTCCTCATCGGTCAGCTCGAAAGTGTTCATGGCTTCACACCATCCTGCAACTTCTCTGTCGATGTTGTGACTCAACTCTGAATTGTCAATCTGCTCCTGCATTAATTCAGTCTCAAGATATTCTTGGACCAGGGGGTTAATTACATCGACAGCATGCAATTTCTCAACATCCAAAGGTTTTTTCATAGCCTCATCAATGCTAAACGTGTACTTTTCCCCATGATAATCCAGGCGTATAGTTCCATCAAAGACATCAATAATCGTCTTAGCGGTACGTAGGAATTGTCTACCTAAGAGTACGCCGCTAGACTCAGCAGATTCGTTCTCACTCATCTTTATAACATGGAAATCAGCCGGGTAGATGAATTCATGCACCTTAACTATTACGTTCTCAAGGACACCTTCTGGGCATATGCATGTCCTATCAACTAATTGGATTACCACCTTTGTGTCAACCATCCTAACCCCTACCAACTTTCTATAAATGGGAAGAGGTAACACATTAATTGAAGCCCCTAAGTCACACATGGCATGCTCGATCATGATATCACCAATAGAGATAGGTAGAGTGCACATACCTGGGTCAGAACGTTTTGAGGGCAACCTCTTCTTCTGAATCACTGCTGACACGTTATCTCCAATCAAAATTTTTCCACTAAGCTTAGTATTCCCGGCGATAAACTCCTTGATGAATTTGCTTAAGATAGGCAGCTTCAGGGCCTGCAGGAACGGCAGGTTGATCACCAGCTTCCCGAAGATTTCCATGAAGTCTACTATGTCCTCTTTCTTCTTCTTGGTTTCTCTTAGAAGATTCCCCAACCTCTTTCCTGACTTCTTCGACTTCCACCTCAGGTTCTGGGTCTAGGAAGAATGGATCGGTCATTTGAGGTAGTGGTTGTTCCAAATCACCAGTCTGGATGTCATCCCCTGTTTCCATGCCATCTCTGTGGGGGACTGGGCTCTCTTTCTCCAATGTCCTTGGAGATATGCTTTCATCAATCTTTATTGTCGGCCCTTTGTACTCGCGCCCAGACCTCAGGGTAATCTGACTAATGTTTGCCCTGTCTGGCGGCTTGACTATGGCAGGGATCTTCTCTTCGTTCCCTCGTATCTCACTTAAGGAGGTTGCTATCTGAGATAACTGTTTCGCCATCATGTCCATTGCCGCCTTGTGCTCCATCTGAGCGTCCTTGTCACGACCGCCCATACAAGGGGTACCACAAACGCGGCGATCGTGACCGACATGCATGGATTTCAATTAAAAAAAAAAAACTTAATTAATTTTGAAGAAAGGAAAACAACTTAGTTTAAAGATTTTAACGTTATTTTTTTTTTTGAAAGGACATAAGATAAAAGAATACTTTTAAAAAAAAGGACAACGGAAAAGTTAGACTTAAGAAATACATCAATTAAAAGTTTAAGTAAAACCCGCATTAAACTTAAATCTCAGAGAAAACCATTTTCAAAAGACAACGTAGATGCACGTTTAAAACCTAACACCACCATACATGTTCCAACACCAAAACGAAAAGCTTAAGATCTTAAGACATAAATTAAAACATAGCAGCGGATAAAAGGGTTCAAGGAGAGTCAAGGATCACGCCTATGTATGACGACACAACGTATCCTAAGTTCTCTAGCCAACTCAACATCCACCGCAACATCCCGCTCAACCTGCAAAATTTTAAAAAGAAATTGCAGGGCTGAGTACTTGTTGTACTCAATGGGCTCATGCCGAAAATATTTATCAAGTTATGTCATCCATACCAGTGATCTCGAGTTTTATACGCAGTAAAGAAAAATATCACGAGATCACAAAAAGTTTCATAGACTGGCCAGTCAAATAATCTCCCCACTTTTCACATCAATCCAACAATCACAATCACAGTGCGACGAAAGTGTGGCTACACTATTCGCCCACGAGACCGGCCGACTTGCAAGGACGGCTCACGATCCCACTAGTGTACACAGCCCGATAGGGTTTACGGCCCTACTCGGACCCGAATTCGTTTCACATATACAGCCATATAGCCTAACGGAGTAAACTCATACGAACTAGGCATCAAGCACACAATCTCATAACAAAACAGTCCATGGCATGACATAACAGTTAAACCACCCTTATATCTCCACATAATATTTTCAGAAAAGTAAAGAGGTTTGAAAGAAAGCCCACCTCGTTCTCTTAGCAAAATCACAACCCAACTTAGCAACTCTCGATCCTCGAGTTCACGAAAACACAACACCCTTGTCAACGACAACACAAGTCAGCCTCACACAAAAACATACTACTATGCATGTCCTATCGCTTCACTCTCATTGTTCTCATCAATCCCAAAGCCCAACATACATCACAAGGGTATAAAACACACGTAACACATTTCAACTTATCGCAAGTGATTTCAACATTTAAACACGTTCCTTGCACATACATGCATCATATAGCACTTTTAAACTTGAAACTAAGTGTCATTTAATCAAGGCAGAAAACTGGCAGAAATGCGCGACCGTTTTGTAAAAATCACTTTAAATTCACCCGACCTCAAAACATGCTAAATTTTGGTCACAATACAGAAGACACATTCAAGTTAATCCATGAAAATTTTCATATCGAAATCACGTCATTTAGTCAGTCATATCACATATTGAACTCTCTGGTCGGAACATACGATCTCTGACAGTATTGCGCAGTTCATTTGAAAAATTCACCATAATTTCATACGATGCCCAAAAAGGCTGAAAATTTTACACAATACAGAAGACACATCAAATATTCATAACGTTCAAGAATTACATCAATCGGAGTTCATTTGGTTAGTCAAACAGAATACGAAACATTCATGACGAGAACTCGCGTTTCTGGCAGATTTGCGCAGTCGACTTCAAACATTTATTAAAAATTCATTTTTCGATAAAACAGGCTGAAATTCACACGAGACACCGAAAACATCTTGAAGTTTACTCAGTAAAAATTTCGTAGCAAAATTCGTTCGTTTGATGCGTCGACTACAGATCATAAGTCACTGGTCGAGCATCACAGAATTCTGGTTCAAATCCGAAAATAGGGTTTTTAAATTTCCACAACGAAAACACCGATTCTTCATGCTCGAAAACACATCATCATGCTTACACATTCCTCAAACACATATTTGCATACCAACTCATATTTTTCACAATTATTTCGATCCAATCACATGTGAATTCAACCAACAACGCAAAACCAAACAAGTTCATACGAACATACAATTCCCTCCCGTTAAAACTTTCGATCTATCGAACCTACGCTCTCTACATGCATGTAGGACTCAAAACATGGTTCAAAAACGGAAGAGGAGTAGAAGTGAGCAATTATACCTTCCTTTGACAAAAACCAATCGGTAGAAGCGAAGAACAAGGCGATTCGTCGGATATTCTTGAAGGAAACTCCAATGGATGCAAGAATAAGCTTGAATGGAGGTTTTTGGAGATGGGAGAGTGGGAGAATGGGAGAAACCGTGTGGGAGAGGAGAGAAGAGAGGGTGGCGTTTTTTTTGAAGAATGGGGGCTAGGGTTTTAGCTTTTAATATTTATAGTTTAGGTTAAAATCCATGAATTAAATGAATAAATTGTGGGGAATAAAATATATAGACCAATGAATAAGAATCCCACAATTTTAAAGAGCCACATTTTCGAAAATTGGCTGAAAATTTAATAAGGAAATATAGCAATTATTTACTTGGAGAGAATATTCATAAATTAGGAAATAAAGGTGAATATTCCATAAACAAGGGAACAAAAATAAATTAAATCTCCAAGTAGGAATTAATATATTGGGGGCCGAAAATTTCAAGAGGAATTTGTACAAAAATTATTTAAATCCCCAATTAAATAGAATAGGATTTAAATTTGGTAATTCCTTTATGGAAAAAGGCTCCCATAAAAAGGCAATAATTAATTAAATTCCCACAAGGAAAATAAATGCCTAGGGGCGTGTGATATGGAGGAACAATAGAAGAAAAATATTCACATCCTCAATTAATTAGGCATAGGAATTTATTTGAATAAAAAGGGGATCCCACAAATTAGGAAACAAATAAATTACTCTCCAACTTTATTGGAGGGGGCCGAAATTGATAGGCTAAATAGCCAAGGAAAAATACCCCAACTCTCTATTTATTTTGGGTGAAGAAATAAATTATCACATGATTTAATTGGATTAAATTCAAAGGAAGGGAGTCAATAAAGCACCAATTAATCAAGGGATTAATTCATTCTCCTATAGGAGATTTTCGAAAACTCCCAAGGAAAAATAAAATGGAGTTCGAATTTCTTGTAGTATAATTTACGGTCCATGGGTTTGGATTTAATTTGGATTAAAGTCCCAAAATAATTTAATTAAATCCACAAAAGAAGTACTATCTCAATAATTAGGAAGGGCCGAATATTTCAATAAATTGACTTGAGAAAGAATAAATGCATGATCCTATTAATTATTTCCCCATATTGGAATGACATAAAGTCTCAAGCTCATCATTCACATTAACCACGACAATTTATTTCACGCAAAGCACTTAATCACATAAAATCAAACGTTTCAAAATTCCAAAATTCCAATAACATAATAAAAAGGGTCACAAAAGTTTGGGATGTTACATCCTTCCCCTCTAAACAGAAATTTCGTCCCGAAATTTAATCGTCTCACATAAACAGCTCGGGAAACTTTTCTTTCATCTTATCTTCTAACTCCCACGTAGCTTCTTCGGGGCCATGGTGCTTCCACAACACCTTCACGGACGCTATCGACTTGTTTCGTAGCTCTTGTACCTTTCGATCTAGGATTGCTTCGGGCCTTTCCTCGTAGCTCATGTCGGGGGTTAGGATCACTTCCTCTTGGTGAATCACATGTTTGGGGTCAAACACGTACTTGCGCAACTGCGACACGTGGAACACGTTATGCACGTTTCCAAAGCTGGGAGGTAACGCCAAACGATACGCTACAGGACCTACTTCGTCGATGATCTCGTACGGTCCCACAAAACGCGGTTTCAGCTTGCCCTTCACTCCAAATCTCACAACTCCTCTCGTCGGGGACACTTTCAAGAACACTTTGTCACCAACGTCGAATTTGATTTCCGTTCGACGTACGTCCGCATACGACTTCTGTCTATCTTGAGCTTCCTTGATCCTTGCGCGGATTTGATGCACAATTTCAGTCATCTCCTTTATAGCATCGGGCCCTAACATCTTTCTCTCGCCGACTTCATCCCAGTAAAGTGGGGATTGACACTTCCTGCCATACAAGGCTTCGTACGGGGCCATATCGATCGTCGCTTGATAGCTATTGTTGTAGGCGAATTCAACCAAAGGTAGAACCGTTTCCCAACTTTCCCCTCGATCTAAGACGACAGCTCGCAACATATCTTCAAGTGTCTGAATCATCCTCTCTGATTGCCCGTCCGATTGCGGGTGATAAGCAGTACTAAAATTCAACTGTGTGCCCAATTCGCGTTGCAAACTCATCCAAAACTTTGATGTGAACTTCGTATCGCGGTCGGATACAATGGTCTTTGGCACTCCATGCAATCGCACAATCTCGTTCACGTAGAGCTTTGCTAGTTTGTCCGCGCCATAAGTAATCTTAATCGGTAAGAAGTGCGCGCTTTTAGTAAGTCGATCAATGATCACCCAGATCGCAGTGTTGCCCTTCGGTGACCTTGGCAAACCCGTCACGAAATCCATAGCTAGATGCTCCCACTTCCATTCAGGAATTTCGAGCGGTTGCAACTTCCCATATGGCCGTTGGTGTAAGGCCTTCACTTGTTGGCATGCTAGACATCGTTCCACAAAAGACGCTACGTCTCCTTTCATTCCATTCCACCAAAACCGTTGTTTCAAATCCCGATACATCTTCGTGCTTCCGGGGTGTGCGGTGTAAGGCGTGTCGTGCGCTTCACTCAAAATCTCCTCTTTTAGTACCTCATCGCTCGGCACACACAATCGTCCATCGTACGTCAAGGCATTATCCGCCTCCTCACGGTAATGATCAAGCTCCTCGGCTCGCACCTTCGCACGTAACTCCTCCAACTTTCCATCACGTCGCTGGGCTTCTATGAGCTTGGTTCTCAAATCTGGCTCAATCACTAGCGTCGCCAAACTTGCACCTACTGTCTCGGGCGCTTTTACTATCTCCAAACTCATCTTGTCGAACTCGTGAATCAACGCTTCCTCTTGCGTTAGGAAATAAGCTAGTTGAGGTTGGTTCTTCCTACTCAAGGCATCGGCGACCACGTTCGCCTTGCCCGGATGGTAATTAATACCGCAGTCATAGTCCTTCACGACCTCTAACCAACGCCGTTGTCGCATGTTTAGCTCCTTCTGCTCGAAGAAGTACTTGAGACTCTTGTGATCCGTATAGATTTCGCATCTCACTCCATAGAGATGATGTCTCCAAATTTTCAGCGCGTGCACCACTGCTGCTAACTCCAAATCATGCGTCGGAAAATTCAACTCATTTGGTCTCAACTGTCGGGAAGCATATGCTATCACCTTCCCATCCTGCATCAACACGCATCCTAGTCCTACTTTTGACGCGTCCGCGTAGACGGCGAAGTCCTTGTCGGGTTCTGGTACCGCTAGGACTGGTGCTGTAGTCAATTTCTCCTTCAACAGTTGGAAACTCGCCTCGCACTCTGGCGTCCAAACTACCTTGATTCCCTTCTTTAGTAGTTGCGTCATCGGTCTCGCAATCTTAGAGAATCCTTCAATGAAGCGTCGATAATATCCCGCCAATCCCAAGAAACTGCGGATTTCACTTGGCGTTTTCGGCGATTTCCAATTCTGTACGGCCTCGACCTTTGCTGGGTCTACTTGAATCCCATTTGCCGTCACAATATGGCCAAGGAAGTTCACTCGAGTCAGCCAAAACTCACACTTACTAAACTTGGCATAAAGTTTCTCTCTTTGCAACGTTTCCAACACTGTTCGTAGGTGCTGTCCATGCTCCTCCTCGTTCTTCGAGTATACCAACACGTCGTCGATGAAGACTAACACAAACTTGTCAAGATACTCGTGGAAAACTCGGTTCATCAAGTCCATAAAAACGGCTGGGGCGTTGGTCAGACCAAACGGCATCACGACGAACTCATAATGGCCATAACGAGTGCGAAAAGCAGTCTTAGGCACATCCTCTCGTCGGACCTTTAGTTGATGATACCCTGATCTCAAATCCATTTTCGAGAATACGCCCGCTCCTCGAAGTTGGTCAAACAAGTCGTCAATCCTTGGCAGTGGGTACTTATTCTTCAAAGTCATCTTGTTTAGTTCACGATAGTCGATGCACATTCTCATCGTTCCGTCCTTCTTCTTAACGAACAGAACTGGCGCTCCCCATGGTGACACACTAGGTCGAATGAAACCCAAGTCCAACAGTTCCTGCAACTGGACCTTCAACTCGGCCAACTCCTTAGGGGCCATTCGGTATGGCGCCTTTGATACTGGCGCTGATCCTGGTTCTAAATCAATGATGAACTCCACCTGTCTGTCGGGTGGCGGTCCTGGTAAAGCTTCGGGGAACACCTCGGGAAAATCTCGCACCACTGCCACGTCTTCCACCCTCAATTCTTTCTTTTCTTCCCCATTCAAGTATACCAGATACGCCGGACGTCCTTTCCTTATCATCGTAGTTGCTTGCAATGCGGAGATTATGGAGGTTCGTCGGTTCATGGAGATCTCATACAAGATAGTCGGCTCTTCGCCCGGGGCTTGAAAGGAAATCTGCCTCTGTTTACAGTAAATCGTTGCGTGGTTCTCGGTAAGCCAATCCATTCCCAAAATTATGTCTACGTTCTCCAAAGGCATAACGTGCAAGAGTTGGGCCACTACTTCTAGTTCTCCTAACACAAACTCTATGTTCGAGCAAGTTCTCACAATATCAATCAATCCTCCAACCGGTGAGGACACATTCAAACTCGATTCAAGCATAGCAGTAGGGAGTTCTAAGGCATTCACACATGACATGGAAATAAAAGAATGCGAAGCACCCGTATCAAACAGCACAATAATAGGCAGTTGTTGGAGCTTTCCCATACCTGCCAAATTCTCTTTGCCCTTGCTGGCTTGGGGTTCCTGTCCTTGATTCCCTTTGAGTGCATATGCCCTTGCTTGCTGTGGGGCCACTTGTCGGATTGGTTGAGGCTGCTGTGGTGGTCTCTGTCCTTGCCCATTCTTCACTCCACTTTTGTTATTGTTTGGGCATTCTCGAGACATGTGCCCGTTTCCACCGCAGGCATAACACCGAATGCCTCCAACTCGGCACTCCCCAACATGATGCTTGGAGCACCGATTACAGTAGGGTGTTCTCTGTGGGTTTCCCCTCTGATGTGGCACAATTTGGCGCCCATGATTCTGTGGTTGCCGAAAAGTGGAGAAACGCCTCTTGTTGTCAAAAGAAACTCGGTTTCCCTCCCATTTCCTCTTTTCTCTAAAGTTCGCTTGGGGTGCAGATGGGGTAGGGTTTGTTGTCCTCTCATTCTTGGGCAGTGCTTCCTCCACATCTAAGGCACAGCCCAGCACCTCGGAATAAGGAATTCCCCTCCGACTAGCCACTGCGACCCTTATCTCTGTCCTAAGGCCAGAACGGAACTTCGCGGCCATCTTCTCGTCTGTATCCACCAATTCTGGCGCATAGCGAGTCATCTCACATAGGGCGCGGTCGTACTCTGTGACCGTCATACTTCCTTGCTTCAACGTGTGGAACTCCACTACCTTCGCCCGCCGATAACTTTCCGGAACATACTTGTTGTACACCTCTTCCTTAAAATCCTCCCAAGTAAGCGTCTCACGGCGAGCGGGGTCCATCGTTCTCTTCTTTGTTTCCCACCAAAAGTCAGCGGGTCCTGTCAGCTGATAAGTCACGCAGGCCAGGCGTTCTCTGTCCGTGCATCCCATGAACTCAAAGATACGCTCAATATCGCGCACCCATGCCTCCGCCTTTGGGGGCTCTCCCAATCCATCAAACTTAGGTGGGTTCTCTTTCCGAAAGGCTTTGATGTACTCCCTTTCGTTTGGTTGGGGTAGAGGTGGTGGTGGAGGCGGGGGTGGATTGCCGACACTTCCTTCCGTCTGCTCCCCCACATTGTTCTCCACACGCGGACCACGTCTACGTCTCGGGGGCATGTTGATCTAAAACACAGGTTAGCACCGTTGTGAGTACATCGTTATTAAAACATCATCGCTTTCATGCACGCGTACGATACGATAAAACACAATTACTTAAAAGCACGTGAAGAGGGAAACTTCCACAAACAACGTGGAAAGGAAAAACAAAAGCATTCGTTCGGAAAACAAAAAGGTGCTACTTCCACTGTCTTAACAACTTAAGGAAAAGAAAACAACATCACACATCTATCTAGTGCTAATATCCTCTTCCGGGTCTTCTTCCTCTTCCGGGTCCTCTTCCTCTTCTACGTGGTACTCATCAATCATACGGAGATCTTCTTCGTCATCCATACTATCATCCGTGTTAACATCCACGTAGTCATCTTCAAAACCCGGGACCATGCCTTCTTGTGGTACGGCTTCTCCTACTGCCGTTGGTTTAACCTCGATCACATCTTTGTCTTCCCAAAAGGTCTCATCTTCTTCTTTCTCTGTCGATGGTGGTCGCTCGGAACATGAGTCAATCAAAGCACAGGTTAAGGCCTTTAGAAAACCTTTCATGTCGCCGGCCATCATCTGGTTTCTTGGTTCGTACCACGTGAACCGACTGGCTGTTGTTTCCAACCAAGACTCCCAATTGTCGGGCATCAACTCAATTAGTCTTCTTATGCCACCATAAGCCGTTACATGGTACCCGTAGACATCTCGCCATAGGGTCTCAAAACGGGCGACAACCTCTCTCAAAGCCTTGCCTTCCTCTCTCTCATAGTGGTCGTAATCGTAAATCGCTTGTCGCATTCTAGCACTATACTGACTGCTCTTAAGCGCGGTTTGTTTCGTTCGTACCATCTACGCGGAGACGAAAATTTCTTTTAAAACACCAAATTGTATTATTGTTTGAAAAAAGTTGTTAAGTTTGTCGCGTAGTTCGAAAGTTTGTCGTTGTCTTAACGTTTCATATCTTTGCATGCTATCGTTGTAGTATTTTCGCGCATAAAACACATTTAGCAACATCACTTAGTTCATACACACAAGTATTCATGCCATATCGGTATCACCTTTGCACATAAAATACATGTCTCAATTATCATGCCAATCATACTTGTACTTCCACGAAACCATGCTATTACAACATCATAATCATAAACATAACACATGCTCAAGGTATTATGTCAATCATGCTCGTATAACCATTCCATTACAACTCATCCTCATGCATATCATTCACTCCCATGCATAAACTTGTCAATGTCATATCATATCATCATACATTTTCATGCACTACTCTTCCATACTTCCAACAATTTAAACATACCTCACTTTCATCGGTTGAGCGTGATGCCTGGATGTTAAGCCTTCATGACACTTCTAGTCAAATAAGGGTTCACTAACTTAGACTTAAAGTGAAAGAAGACTCTCGGACCAGAGCGAAAGAACAAAGCTCTGATACCACTCTGTCACGACCGCCCATACAAGGGGTACCACAAACGCGGCGATCGTGACCGACATGCATGGATTTCAATTAAAAAAAAAAACTTAATTAATTTTGAAGAAAGGAAAACAACTTAGTTTAAAGATTTTAACGTTATTTTTTTTTTTTTTGAAAGGACATAAGATAAAAGAATACTTTTAAAAAAAAGGACAACGGAAAAGTTAGACTTAAGAAATACATCAATTAAAAGTTTAAGTAAAACCCGCATTAAACTTAAATCTCAGAGAAAACCATTTTCAAAAGACAACGTAGATGCACGTTTAAAACCTAACACCACCATACATGTTCCAACACCAAAACGAAAAGCTTAAGATCTTAAGACATAAATTAAAACATAGCAGCGGATAAAAGGGTTCAAGGAGAGTCAAGGATCACGCCTATGTATGACGACACAACGTATCCTAAGTTCTCTAGCCAGCTCAACATCCACCGCAACATCCCGCTCAACCTGCAAAATTTTAAAAAGAAATTGCAGGGCTGAGTACTTGTTGTACTCAATGGGCTCATGCCGAAAATATTTATCAAGTTATGTCATCCATACCAGTGATCTCGAGTTTTATACGCAGTAAAGAAAAATATCACGAGATCACAAAAAGTTTCATAGACTGGCCAGTCAAATAATCTCCCCACTTTTCACATCAATCCAACAATCACAATCACAGTGCGATGAAAGTGTGGCCACACTATTCGCCCACGAGACCGGCCGACTTGCAAGGACGGCTCACGATCCCACCAGTGTACACAGCCCGATAGGGTTTACGGCCCTACTCGGACCCGAATTCGTTTCACATATACAGCCATATAGCCTAACGGAGTAAACTCATACGAACTAGGCATCAGGCACACAATCTCATAACAAAACAGTCCATGGCATGACATAACAGTTAAACCACCCTTATATCTCCACATAATATTTTCAGAAAAGTAAAGAGGTTTGAAAGAAAGCCCACCTCGTTCTCTTAGCAAAATCACAACCCAACTTAGCAACTCTCGATCCTCGAGTTCACGAAAACACAACACCCTTGTCAACGACAACACAAGTCAGCCTCACACAAAAACATACTACTATGCATGTCCTATCGCTTCACTCTCATTGTTCTCATCAATCCCAAAGCCCAACATACATCACAAGGGTATAAAACACACGTAACACATTTCAACTTATCGCAAGTGATTTCAACATTTAAACACGTTCCTTGCACATACATGCATCATATAGCACTTTTAAACTTGAAACTAAGTGTCATTTAATCAAGGCAGAAAACTGGCAGAAATGCGCGACCGTTTTGTAAAAATCACTTTAAAATCACTCTAAATTTTGGTCACGATACAGAAGACACATTCAAGTTAATCCATGAAAATTTTCATATCGAAATCACGTCATTTAGTCAGTCATATCACATATTGAACTCTCTGGTCAGAACATACAATCTCTGACAGTATTTCGCAGTTCATTTGAAAAATTCACCATAAATTCATACGATGCCCAAAAAGGCTGAAAATTTTACACAATACAGAAGACACATCAAATATTCATAACGTTCAAGAATTACATCAATCGGAGTTCATTTGGTTAGTCAAACAGAATACGAAACATTCATGACGAGAACTCGCGTTTCTGGCAGATTTGCGCAGTCGACTTCAAACATTTATTAAAAATTCATTTTTCAATAAAACAGGCTGAAATTCACACGAGACACCGAAAACATCTTGAAGTTTACTCAGTAAAAATTTCGTAGCAAAATTCGTTCGTTTGATGCGTCGACTACAGATCATAAGTCACTGGTCGAGCATCACAGAATTCTGGTTCAAATCCGAAAATAGGGTTTTTAAATTTCCACAACGAAAACACCGATTCTTCATGCTCGAAAACACATCATCATGCTTACACATTCCTCAAACACATATTTGCATACCAACTCATATTTTTCACAATTATTTCGATCCAATCACATGTGAATTCAACCAACAACGCAAAACCAAACAAGTTCATACGAACATACAATTCCCTCCCGTTAAAACTTTCGATCTATCGAACCTACGCTCTCTACATGCATGTAGGACTCAAAACATGGTTCAAAAACGGAAGAGGAGTAGAAGTGAGCAATTATACCTTCCTTTGACAAAAACCAATCGGTAGAAGCGAAGAACAAGGCGATTCGTCGGAGATTCTTGAAGGAAACTCCAATGGATGCAAGAATAAGCTTGAATGGAGGTTTTTGGAGATGGGAGAGTGGGAGAATGGGAGAAACCGTGTGGGAGAGGAGAGAAGAGAGGGTGGCGTTTTTTTTGAAGAATGGGGGCTAGGGTTTTAGCTTTTAATATTTATAGTTTAGGTTAAAATCCATGAATTAAATGAATAAATTGTGGGGAATAAAATATATAGACCAATGAATAAGAATCCCACAATTTTAAAGAGCCACATTTTCGAAAATTGGCTGAAAATTTAATAAGGAAATATAGCAATTATTTACTTGGAGAGAATATTCATAAATTAGGAAATAAAGGTGAATATTCCATAAACAAGGGAACAAAAATAAATTAAATCTCCAAGTAGGAATTAATATATTGGGGGCCGAAAATTTCAAGAGGAATTTGTACAAAAATTATTTAAATCCCCAATTAAATAGAATAGGATTTAAATTTGATAATTCCTTTATGGAAAAAGGCTCCCATAAAAAGGCAATAATTAATTAAATTCCCACAAGGAAAATAAATGCCTAGGGGCGTGTGATATGGAGGAACAATAGAAGAAAAATATTCAAATCCTCAATTAATTAGGCATAGGAATTTATTTGAATAAAAAGGGGATCCCACAAATTAGGAAACAAATAAATTACTCTCCAACTTTATTGGAGGGGGCCGAAATTGATAGGCTAAATAGCCAAGGAAAAATACCCCAACTCTCTATTTATTTTGGGTGAAGAAATAAATTATCACATGATTTAATTGGATTAAATTCAAAGGAAGGGAGTCAATAAAGCACCAATTAATCAAGGGATTAATTCATTCTCCTATAGGAGATTTTCGAAAACTCCCAAGGAAAAATAAAATGGAGTTCGAATTTCTTGTAGTATAATTTACGGTCCATGGGTTTGGATTTAATTTGGATTAAAGTCCCAAAATAATTTAATTAAATCCACAAAAGAAGTACTATCTCAATAATTAGGAAGGGCCGAATATTTCAATAAATTGACTTGAGAAAGAATAAATGCATGATCCTATTAATTATTTCCCCATATTGGAATGACATAAAGTCTCAAGCTCATCATTCACATTAACCACGACAATTTATTTCACGCAAAGCACTTAATCACATAAAATCAAACGTTTCAAAATTCCAAAATTCCAATAACATAATAAAAAGGGTCACAAAAGTTTGGGATGTTACAGTCCTAAAGTTTATGCATGTTGTTTTGCATATGTTGTTGATTACTGACTAGGTCGTGCACCATGTCATCCATACTTCTCTATGGCTTGGAATTCAGTTGACTATTTCCTGATCCTTGACTGTGATTAGATCCACTCCCCTGGTTCGGGCGGAAATTCCCTTGACCTCCTGGGTTATTGTTGTACTGGTTTCCTGGCCCCTGATTACCCTGATAATTGGGTTGGGAATTCTGATAATTCCCCTGGTTACTCCTCTGGTGTGGTGGTACACAGGAGTTTCCTTGGTTGTTCTGGTTCCTATTGCCCCGATTAGATTGGTCCCCTTGATTCTGGTTGCCCCAGTTGTTCTACCCCTCCTGATTTCTCCCTGACCAGTTAAACTGTCTCTCTGGTGGGTGCGAATAATCTCTGGTGTTCTGCTGTGGAGGTGGCTGGGTTGGATCATTGTCGTACCATTTAAAGTTTGGGTGGGTTCTCCATGGTGTCTCCCTCTGTTTCCCTTGATTCCAACTCCCATCTGGATTCCAGCTACCTATTGAATTCACCTGGGCCTGGTAGTCTCCCTCTTGAGGGCCATAGTATTGCTGGGGTGGAGCTTCTCCTGGGCCTGAAGTTTTCTCTTTCTCTTGTGAGGCAGGAGGGTTGCTCATCTCGATTGCGCTCAAAAGCGCTTTCTCAAGCCTATCAATCCTTGCCTCTACCCTTTCTTCCCCCTGCTCCATCACTGCATTAGCCGAACCTCTTCTCATAATGCTCTACGGGTTGTCGTATGCCTTCTTGGCATCAATCAACCTTCCCAAGGTTTCTCTTGCTTCACTTGCTTTATTCTTGGTAAAATTTCCCCCTACTCGAGGAATTCATCAGATCCTTTGACTCAGGGGTTGCTCCCTCATAAAACAGGTAATAAGTTTCAGCCTCTATCATTCTGTGATTCGGGCAAGCATCTAACAACCCCTTGAAACGCGACCAATATTGACTCAGAGATTCATCGTACTCCTGCTTACACTCCACAATCTCCTTCTAGAAGGCATTCGTTTTGTTTGAGGGGAAAAAGTAGTATAGGAACTCCAATTTTAAATCTCTCCAGGTACGGATAGAATCATGAGGTAGCCTCAACAACCGAATCATGAGGTAGCCTCAACAACCATGTGTTGGCCTCTCCCTTCAAGGCAAATGGAATTGCGCGTAGGCGATAGTCTTCATCCGTCGCATCGTTGGGCCTTTTCTGAATGCTGCACAGCTTGCTGAACTCGTTCAGGAACTCTTATGGACACTCGTTCCTTCGCCCAGAGAACGTCGGTAGAATGCTTAGCACGTTTGTCTTGGTATAGATGGACCTCTGACGCTGATTTGTAACAATAGCCTGGGCTGGCTCACCATTTAGATGGGCAGTGAGCGAACCGATCTCAGGATCGGGATCGACTACTTGTGCCATGTCACCGATCTCTCTTTCCTCTATATCTGAATATGGCTCAAACTCCTCCTTGACTGACGACTTGTGATCCTCGTCACTATCTTAACTCAACGGTTCCGGATCTCCTATAGTTAGCCCCGATCTGGTGATAACTGGGAAAGTTGTTTCCTTGACCTGCCAACTAGACTGGGCGCTTCTCCAACCAGGTGCGTAATTCCAGTGTCCGAACCTTGAGCCCTTGCTCATAAACTGAAAAGGAAAGAAAACAAACAATTCAAAATGAAACTATATCAAGCTTATATCAAGCTTATCGGGTCCAGAGGATTCGCCATCCATCCCCGGCAACGGCGCCATTTGAAAAGACATGGAAGTGCAGTGTGTTCAGTGTGTTATATCAAGCTTATCGGGTTCAGAGGATTCGCTAGATCACTAGGTCTAGGAACTCAAGGAACCTTCAAATCTAGGTCGTCGGACACATAATTTCCCGTTTAAAAACCCTCAACCCGCTACACTATTGGCTAGTACAGGGAAGTAGGGATCGATCCCACGAAGATGGATGCGCTCGAATGCATTTAGAGAGTTTTGGAAAAGGTTTTTGGCTGCTGCCACGCAACTTTGGGTTGAAAATTTAACTACTAGACTGAAAACGAAATTTATCTACCAGCTAGACCTAGGAAATGGAAAACATCATGCACGCATGCATCAGGACCATAGCTTCTCAAACAACTCATGAAAACAGTACGAAAATTCCTCGACCTTGCAAACATACTGCTTAAACTGGCGAAACAGAGATCAAACCTGCAGTGGGGACCATTTTCCCAAAACAGCAAGGTATGAATGAAAAGCTGCAAATAACTAACTCTGGAATTTAACCAACAACGACCTTCATACCTTCAAACGATTCAAGCATAAACATGGAGAAAACAGAGCATAAACCTAGATCAAAAAAGAGCATGATGATTCGAACGTCAGAAATAGCGATTAACGGGAAAATGAACAGATCTACATCTACTAGACGAAGCAAACCGAAGAACATAAACCAAACATCAAAAACCATGCAGAATCCAACCACTCTGCTCCAGATCCATAAGTCGAACGCTTAATCCACTCCGGATCCAAGCAATCTGAACCCAACAACGATCAAATCCAACTCCATTAACTCCGATTCAACAAATCTACTCCGATCAACAACAATTAAACTAATATTCAACTCCAAACCATCATATCAAGTGCGAAAAGCATCAACAACAAGTAAATCAACTCCAAACTCAGAAATCAACATCAACCTCAGAATCAAACATAACAATAACAGAAATTAGAACTTTCATAACCACGAGAATTACGCTTCACAAAAGCAAAAGAGAGCTGAGCTTCGAACAGCGAAGTCTCGGACGAATTCCACACAGAAATTAACTAAAAAGCGGTAAATTGTTTCTTCGCCCTTCACGAGGACGGTGGTACACAACAACTAACAACTAAAAACCCCGATGAACCCCCATGAATCGCATTTTCCCCAATTGTGTGTGGATTGTGTATGAAAGTGAGCGAAGAGCGAAAATGTGATGTGAGTGATGATCCTCCCATGTGTGTCGCGTGCTCTCTATTTATAGATGAGGAGTCGATCTTCTAGAATCTCCTTTTGAATTCTCCACTTTGCCCTCCGTCTGGTGATCTCCTCCGTCTGGAAATTTATTCCTTTTCTGCTCTCTGTTCTGCTGAATTCCTTCACCAGGCAATTATCTCCTCCACTTCCTAGATCTGGCGATTTTCCACATACCTGGCTTAAAAAATGCGTTAGGCCCCGAAAATTATTGAATTTAACCCCATAACCGATGCATGAAATTTGCCTTATCATATTCCCTTGTCCTTGATCATCCATCCGTGTGGGCGGAACTTGGATAATCAACAAATAGCTTTGAAGATATCTAGGAAAACCAAATACTAAACACGAGATTGCCTCGATCTAATCCTATGAATTAGGATAGATCAAGAACAAAGATGAAAACCATAATTTATTGTTGGCGCATCCGCAGCGGAAGACATGGAACCCAAACGGGTCCTCAAAACGGATCTATTTAGGTGACTATGCATTCAATTCCAATTTCATGCAATAAACATAGATCTATAGATTACACATCAAATAAACACATAATCCTGCAATTTGACGTGTAGATAATTATGTTACCTCTTGATCCATCATTGGATTGATGTTGTTCGCTTCACCACCCGGATATCTTTGGTTTATCGACCACGAATCTTCCATACTATTCCCTTGTCCTTGATTACTCATCCGTGTGGGTGGATTTTGAATAACCAAATAAAAGTGATATGAGATCTAGGGAAAACCAATCACAAACACCAGATTACCTCGATCTAATCCTAGGAATTAGGATAGATCAAGAACAAAGATCAAAACCCTAATTATCCCACGTGCTAGGCACGAAATTCGAGACCAAGAGGGAGAGAGAGAGACCGCCGACTTGGCAGCTAGGGTTTAGGAGGAGTGTGTTGTCTTGTGGTCTATGGTGTGCTAGGGTTTGCCCATCTCTTCACTATTTATAGACTTAGACTTATTGGGCTAGGATGGTGGTCCATGGAATGAAATATATGTTGGGCTCACCCATTAGATAAATAACTAATTAAATTAAATGACCCATGATTTAATATATTATCAATGGAATATTATTTTGTTCTACTAAAGAATAATATTGCACTCCCATCTAAATCACCAAATTACAAATAACTTGGGTCCATTTTATTTTATAATATTTTCCGCGTCTAAGATTATCTTAATCAATCAATTTAATTCTTTCGTCTGCTATATGACTTGAATTAAATTTATTCTCCAAAGAGTTTTCTAGTTTGAAACATTATTTATTATTCGTGGAATAAATTCCAACTACGCAGATTTCTGAATAATAAATTCATTTTTCAAACACCTCTTGGGGATTTAATCATACCACACTGGGCCCGCGAATTCTATGAAATAATATTCCAATACCTTCATGTTATTCAATTACTACCACCCAAGATATCATGAACAAATTCTCACATATTGATAAGTCAAAGTGGCGTATGACTGAATAAATTACGTACAAATTCTCACATATTGATAAGTCAAAGTGGCGTATGACTGAATAAACAATATTGATATTAATTCCATAGACTAGAAAATAATAAACTTTCTGAAATATATTCTTACTGTAGATAGCAATAAAGAATACAATTCGTATTAGATCCTTTCAGTGCTTTACCACACCGGTGTTACTAATCTCGTCTTAGGTAAAAGAGAATTATCACAAACACCGCAACCATACCAATAAGTAGCCAAAGCCTATCTAGGTTGTGAATACGTTTTTCTTCTTACTAGATCTGGCCAAGTCCCCTACTAGAAAACTAATGAGGAGATTCATTCAATAACCCTAGTTGACCTTCTTAGTAAAAAGCCTTAGACTTGTTTATCATATTTCAATAATAAACCATTATATTATATTATTTATTCTCATAAATAGGTAAACAAGTGGACGTGGCGTTTCTCGTATACATGCAAAAGCTGACTGAAAAAAAAATACACTAGAACATTTAGTGTCTTAATACCTTCATAAATAACTTTATAGCGCCTAAATAAACATTTTATTAAGCCAAAACGTGTAGTTTCTTCATAGCCTCCAATAAATATAGTATAAATTCTCAATTGATCCTTGATTAACAATCTCCTTTTCATTAGCCGTTGCATATTTGTTATTCTTTCTACATCATTGGGTCGAAGACTTGAAGCACAACGACATAAGCTTGATTCTGGCGGTATTCATGGGCCGGCGGTGGGGTCGGTCGGCCCCCCTCGACCCCAATCGTCGTTCATTCCTAGATATGGTTATATGTCTTGGCCATATTAAAATACTAATTTTGTTAATAACTAATGGTTAATTAATCTCATTTTGACTTGATGAATGAGTTAAATATGGATTGACTTGATTAACATGTTAAATATGAATTGAAATATATAGGTTAGGACCAGAAGCGAAGACACTTAATTGATTATTATTGTATAGGACAAAATATGTTTTTTAATATACGAGACTAATTTTGGACTTTAAAATACAAGTGCACTACTAATTATTAATGTATAGGATAAAATATTTTTTTTAATATACGAGCCTAATTTTAGACTTTAAAATAAAAGTACTCTACCTAGTTGACAAAATCTATTAATGTATAGGACAAAATATGTTTTTTTAATATACGAGCCTAATTTTGGACTTTAAAATACAAGTACTCTACTAATTATTAATGTATAGGATAAAAATGTATTTTTAATATAGGAGCCTAATTTTAGACTTTAAAATACAAGTACTCTATCTAATTGACAAAATTTATTAATGTATAGGACAAAATATGTTTTTTTAATATACAAGCCGAATTTTAGACTTTAAAATACAAGTACTCTACCTAATGGACAAAATCTTTAAAGAGTGGATCAAAATATCTTTTTAAATAAATATGCGAGACAAAATTTAAACTTTAGTCAAACTAAATAAATAATAAGTCTAATATTGTGTCGCATTTTTACGAAAAATTGAAAGTATTGAAAACAACTTAATACCTAATGACCTATAAATACAATAAATTTTGCCAGCCATAACCTAAAGTCATAAAAGAAAATACAAACTGAGACTCGTTCAGTTTCCCTTATATGGCCTGGTGGGCCCACGTAATTGGATCTTTTTTCAAGTGTTCAGTTTTGGAAAATTGCGGCTGGTTAGGGGCTTTAGGGTTAATATTTGTTTTTTAATTAAATGGTTGATGAAGAAAATACCCCCGCCTATTATAGAGTAGAAGGAATATTTTTTTTAGTCCATGAACTTTGTCAATGTATCATTTTAGATCCGTGAACTTTAAAAATATCATTTGAAGTCAGTCAACCATGAGTTAATATCAATCGAAATATTTTTTTACTATTTTCAAGTTTTTTGGATGAAAATACCCTCAATACCGGGTACATATTTTTAATAAACTTATTACATACCCATATTTTTTTATACATATTTTTATTACTCCCTTCGTCCCTGAAATTTTGTCACATTTCATTTTCTGCACTCGTTTTGAACAAATGATACTTCCTCCGTCCGCAAAATGTTGTCCATGTTTGACTCGGCACGTGTTTTGAGAAATGTAAAGAAAAGTGAGTGAAAGAAGTTAGTGGAATGTAGGTCCCATATTTATATATTGAATTTATAAAAGAATGTGAGTGTAATGAGTTAGTGGAATATGAGAACCATTTACCAAAAAAGTAAAATAATAGCAAAGTGGACAACATTTCTCGAACGGACCAAAATGGAAAAACTGGAAAACGTTTCACGGACGGAGGGAGTAATAAATAATTAATGAAGAAAGGATAAAGTAAGATAGAGAATAATGTAGATAAGACTCTCTTCTACGTTATTCTCTCTCTTACGTTATTCTCTCTTTTTTACATTATTAAGCAGTACATTGCCATTACTCGGTTGATTACATCCATTATATATGTTGTGTTTACGACATCAGACACTAGTACCAAAATATGCTTCTGTTAGCAAGAAGTTCCGCATACTATGTATGGATCAAAACAGACATGGCAACAAGTCGTTTTTTTCTCAACCACAATGAGTTATCCAAAAAAAAACATAGTGTTAAAAGTAATATAAATAGCGTTTCCAATGATTATCCGTATAATCAATCCAGTTCATTCACGGCTTCCTTCTGCCGTGGAGTTATGCTTTTTATACAGGTAATGAACTCGGTGGGGGTCTGTCGACAGTAGAGGTGGTCGACTTTCTTTCCCCTCGACTTCCTCTTCTCTGCGTGTTCATGAGACGTACTAGCCTAGGCCCCTTGCTGTTCAGCCAATCTCTCCCTGAACTTTTGGGCAATTGCAAGTGGAAGAACATCATCCACTACTTCGTCAATATCCAACCTTGGCTGCTTCGCTGCTGTCCAAAAATCAGTAATGTATCGCATTAATGCACAACACTAACTGTATAATGTACAAATTTAATCAAATAATGCACCAATGAATTAATGTATTGCATTTGTGCATTAATGTATCGCATTAATGCACAACACTAATTGAATAATGTACAAAGATAATCAAATAATGCACATGAATTAAAACTAAAATCATAATGTACACCAGTCCCTACAATAATGTACATATAGCAACAAATAATGCACAAATAAAAATAATAATGTACATATAGCATCTGACTTAATCAGATGGATGTAACTTCAATCTAAAAAATAATGCACAGAACTACATACAATAATGTATACATTTCAGCAACTAATGCAAGACATAATATAGCATTCACTAAACCAAAATCCATAATGTATACCAAGTAATGCACAAACGAATATTAAACCAATAACAAATTTTGTTAACAACTCCCTACAGTACTGAACAAATAGGATCAAATAATGCACAGATGATAACAACATTCACTCATTTACAGGCTTTTTATCAAACTGATTTATATAGTTTCAAACAAAAACATAATGCACAACAATTCATACAATAATGTACACATTGCATCAAACAATGCACGAATAAATACAAGATACACTTAATTACAGGCTGTCCAAAATCGCCCAAAAATTACTTGCAGTCTGGGTTGGTTGGCTTCTGAAGGGCCTTCCTCGTTTCGTCATACTGGATCTGTGACACAAACCAAAAATCAAATCGGGATACAATCTTCTCTCTAAAATCGCCCAATACACAATTGTAAACCAGTTATTAACTACAAACTTCAATAATGAACAGAACCCTAGCACAAATGAACACAATTTTACGATTTACGAAAAATTGACCAAAACAAGTGCGAAAAACTTGAAACTATTTGGTAGAAAACAATGAATCTACGATTAGGTGGTGTGTCGTCGGTGATAATCGCCACTTAACAGTGGTGTCGTCGGTGATAATCGGCTATTAATAACAAATTGAAGCATAAAAACCCTACCTTGATGTCTACTTGAACCGGAAGTCGGGCGCCAAGGGAGTACGTTTTCGACAGTGAAACGGCGTCGGAGGCTTGAAAAAATGACGAAAATCAACTTTTGGATATAAAAATATACAACACTTCATTCCACATCACTCATGGCAATTATTTCACATAATCAACTCAATCACATAGAAACCAATAAATTTCTTAAAAGAAGTTTTCACTTGACATCCGCATTAAAAAAAAATAAAAGTCACAAAATTTTTCGGATGCTACATCCTACCCCTCTTAACAGAAATTTCGTCCCGAAATTTGATCGTCTCACATAAACAACTCGGGGTACTTTTCTTTCATTCTATCTTCTAGTTCCCACGTGGCTTCCTCGGAGCCATTGTGTTTCCACAACACTTTCACAGATGCTATCGACTTGTTTCGCAACCCCTGTACCTTTCGATCTAGGATTGCTTCGGGTCTCTCTTCGTAGCTCATGTCGGGGGTCAGGATCACTTCCCCTTGATGAATCACGTGCTTGGGGTCGAATACGTACTTGCGTAGCTGCGACACGTGGAACACGTTGTGCACATTCCCAAAACTGGGAGGTAACGCTAAACGGTATGCTACGGGACCTTCTTCATCGATAATCTCGTACGGCCCTATAAAACGCGGTTTCAACTTGCCCTTCACTCCAAATCTCACAACTCCTCTCGTCGGGGATACTTTCAAAAATACTTTGTCACCAACATCGAATTTGATTTCTGTTCGACGCACGTCAGCATACGACTTCTGCCTATCTTGCGCTTCCTTGATTCTCGCACAGATTTGATGCACGATTTCAGTCATTTCTTTGATGGCGTCGGGTCTTAACATCTTCCTCTCGCCAACTTCATCCCAGTAGAGTGGGGATCAACACTTCCTGCCATACAAGGATTCATACGACGCCATATCGATCGTCGCTTGATAGCTATTGTTATAGGCGAATTCGACCAACTGTAGAACAGTTTCCCAACTTTCTCCTCGATCTAGGACAACGGCTCGCAGCATGTCCTCAAGCATTTGGATCGTCGGTCGTCCTCTCCGATTGTCCGTCGGATTGCGGGTGATAAGCCGTGCTAAAGTTTAACTTCGTGCCTAGTTCCCGTTGCAAACTCATCTAAAATTTCGACGTGAACTTCGTATCGCGATCAGATACAATGGTCTTTGGCACTCCATGCAGACGTACAATCTCGCTCACGTAGATCTTAGATAACTTGTCCGATCCATAGGTAATCCTAATCGGTAAGAAGTGCGCGCTTTTAGTAAGTCGGTCGATGATCACCCAAATCGCAGTGTTGCCCTTTTGTGACTTTGGCAAACCCGTCACGAAGTCCATGGCTATGTGTTCCCACTTCCATTCGGGAATCTCGAGCGGTTCTAGTTTCCCATACGGCCTTTGGTGTAAGGCTTTCACTTGTTGACAAGCTAGGCATCGCTCCACAAACGATGCTACGTCTCCTTTCATTCCGTTCCACCAAAAATGTTGCTTCAAGTCTTGATACATATTTGTGCTTCCAGGGTAAGCTGTATAAGGTGTGTCGTGTGCTTCACTCAAATCTCGTCCTTTAGTGCCTCGTCGTTCGGCACACACAAACGTCCATCGAACGTCAAAGCATTGTCCGCCTCTTCACGAAAATGGTCATGTTTCTCGGTTCTCACTTTCACATGTGTTTCTTCCAATTTCTCATCATGTCGCTGCGCTTCTATGATCTTGGTTCGTAAGTCTGGCTCGATCACTAGCGTCGCTATTCTTCCTCCTACTGTCTCGGGAGCTTTTACTACTTCCAAATGCATCCTCTCGAACTCACGTATCAACGTTTCTTCTTGAGTTAGTAACAAAGCCAATTGAGGCTGGTTCTTCCTACTCAAAGCATCTGCCACTACGTTCGCTTTGCCTGGATGATAGTGAATACCATAATCATAGTCTTTTATAATCTCTAACCAACGTCGCTGTCGCATGTTTAGCTCCTTCTGCTCAAAGAAGTACTTGAGACTCTTATGATCCGTATAAATCTCACATCTCACTCCATAGAGATGGTGTCTCCAAATCTTTAGCGCGTGCACTACAGCTGCTAACTCCAGATCATGAGTCGGAAATTTCAGTTCGTTCGGTCTCAACTGTCGGGAAGCATATGCTATCACTTTCCCATCCTGCATCAACACGCATCCTAGTCCTACTTTCGACGCGTCAGTATAGACGGCGAAGTCCTTGTCGGGTTCTGGTACCGCTAGGACAGGAGTTGTAGTCAATTTCTCTTTTAACAGTTGGAAACTCACCTCGCATTCCGGCGTCCATACCACCTTAATTCCTTTCTTTAACAGTTGTGTCATAGGTCTCGCAATCTTAGAGAATCCCTCTATGAAAAGTCGGTAGTATCCCGCCAATCCCAAGAAACTATGGATTTCACTCGGCGTTTTCGGCGATTTCCAATTCTGTACAACCTCGACCTTTGCGGGGTCTACTTGAATCCCATTAGCCGTCACGATGTGGCCAAGAAAGTTCACTCGAGTCAACCAAAACTCACACTTACTGAACTTGGCATAAAGCTTCTCTTTTCGTAACGTCTCCAACAAGGTTTCCAGGTGCCATCCATGCTCTTCCTCGTTCTTCGAGTATACCAACACATCATCAATGAAGACTAAAACAAACTTGTCGAGATACTCGTGGAAAACTTCGAGTATACCAACACATCATCAATCAAGTCCATAAAGACTGTCGGGGCGTTAGTAAGTCCAAATGGCATCACGACGAACTCATAATGGCCATAACGAGTGCGAAAACAGTCTTAGGCACATCCTCTCATCGGACCTTTAGTTGATGATACCCCGACCTCAAACCCATTTTTGAAAATACGCCCGCTCCTCGAAGTTGGTCAAATAAGTCGTCGATTCTTGGCAGTAGGTACTTATTCTTCAATGTCAACTTGTTGAGTTCGCGATAGTCAATGCACATCCTCATCGTTCCATCCTTCTTCTTTACGAACAGAACAGGCGCTCCCCACGGTGATACACTAGGCCGAATAAATCCCAAGTCTAGCAGTTCTTGCAACTGAATCTTCAATTCAGCCAACTCTTTAGGGGCCATTTGGTATGGTGCCTTTGATACTGGCGCAGATCCGGGTTCCAAGTCAATTGTAAACTCCACTTGTCTGTCGGGCGGCGGTCCAGGTAAGTTTTCAGGGAACACATCGGGAAAGTCTCGCACTACTACCTCGTCTTCCACTTTCAATTCCTTCTTTTTTTCTCCGTTTAAGTACACAAGATACGCCGAACGCCCTTTTCTTATCATCGTGGTTGCTTGTAAAGCAGAGATTATGGAGGTTCGCCGGTTCAAGGAAATCCCATGCAAGATGGTCGGCTCGTCACCAGGAGCTCGAAAAGAAATCTGCCTCTCCTTACAGTGAATCGTTATGTGGTTCTCGGTCAGCCAATCCATTCCCAAAATTATGTCTACGTTCTCCAAAGGCATAACCTGCAAAAGTCGAGCTACTACTCCTAATTCTCCTAACACAAACTCTACGTTCGAGCAAGTTCGTGCAATGTCAATCAGACCTCCAACAGGTGAAGACACGTTCAAAATCGGTTCAAGCTTAACAGTAGGAAGTTCTAGGGCATTCACACATGACATTGATATAAAAGAGTGCGAAGCACCCGTATCAAACAGCACAATAATAGGGAGTTTTTGGATCTTTCCCATACCTGCCAAGTTATCTTTGCCCTTATTGGCCTGTTGCTCCTGCGTTGGATTCCCTTTCAGTGCATACGCCCTTGCTGGTTGTGGGGCGACTTGCCGGATCGGTTGTGGTTGCTACGGTGGTCTCTGTCCCTGCCCGTTCCTCGTTCCACCCTTGTTGTTGTTCGGGCACTCTCGGGACATGTGGCCATTCCCACCACAAGCAAAGCATCGGGTACCTCAGACTCTACACTCCCCAACGTGGAACTTGGAGCACCGATTGCAGTAAGGTGTCCTTGGCTGATTTCCTCTTTGTTGTGGCACAACCTGTCGGCCAAAATTCTGAGGCTGGCGGAAAGTAGGATGGTGTCTATTGTTGTCATACTGGGCTCGGTTTCCTTCCCACTTCCTCTTGTCCCGATAATTTTGTTGTTGTGTGGGTGGTGTAGGATTTGTCACTCTCTCATTCTTAGGAAGTGCCTCTTCTACGTCCAAGGCGCAACTCAAAAGCTCGGCGTAAGGAACTCCTTGTCAGCTAGCCACGGCCACTCTTATCTCAGTCCTAAGGCCAGAGCGAAACTTCGCGGCCATCTTCTCATCCGTGTCCACCAACTCAGGTGCATAACGAGTCATCTCGCAAAGTGCGCGGTCATATTCCGACACTGTAGAGATTCTTCACCAAAACGGTGCCATCGCAACCGCTGGGAATTTTGATCTGAATTTTGGAAGTTCTCAGCGATATATCGGATTCTTTCACAGATGTTTTGACATAGTTGCTGAGTATCACTTGCTTGTTGCTAATTTCCTCACCCATTTTACCGTTAATTCTGGTGGAATTCTGGTGTTCAGCTTCATTGTTTTATATCTGAAAATCCCTAGAAAAGCTCTTGGCTAATGGAGTAGAAGTTCTGGGTTGTGTGTAGTAGCGGCGCCTCTGCTAGGTGAGAATCATAGGGAGCTCTAATATTCTATGGAGGGACATCTTTTTTTTATATTATTTTAGATCCGTGAACTTTAAAAATATAATATGAGGTCTGTGTAGTAGCGGCGCCTCTGCTTGGTGGTTTTCTCAGCTGATTTACCAAACTTCGAGGTTTTTTGCTAGTTTTTTTGAAATTTGTGTTGAATACAAAAGGATTCTTTTGTTATATAAGAACATAAATATGTGTATTGTGTGTTAAATTACTAACTATTCTTCAATGTTAAATAAGTATACACATTTTTATAGCAATGATAGAACCTCTTCAACGCTGCATTATAGTCTTGCTCTTCTTTGTAGTTGAATGCTTCGTCAAACCCGAATTTGTTCTTCAAGAGATCGACCTTCATCAATGCAAAAGCCGACTTGTTCATCAAATGTGAAACATAAACTTGCCACAGAAGAAAAATATCACATAAATCGACAACCAATCTAGCCAACAATCTAATAAGATTTCGATAAGCCATTAGATTCTGACCTTTTCTTTGCTCCCCCACTCCCAACAACGTAACACCCTGCGATCTTTGCAAACTGACCAACGAGCTGACCAACAGCTCCGGATGCAGCAGAGACATACACAGTTTCCCCCTTTTTGGGAGAGCAAAACTTGAAAAAACCAACATAAGCTGTCATGCCAGGCATGCCTAAAATGATAACGCGAAACACGTTGATTTTCAGTCTCAAGTTAGTACATCTCCTACTGTTGTTTTTCAGAAACTATCAAGATAAACGCTACAAATCCAGCATTTCCCAATCTATTAATTCAAGCATATATAGTTCATCAACAACTCGTTTTCGTTAACAGTTTAACTGCATACATAATTCTGCAGAATAACAAACAACTAGTTCTAGATCAGACAAATAGCACTAGGAAGCAGGAATCAAGCGTGAAATTTGAAGTCGATAATCACAAGGGGCTCGAGAAACTCACCAAGAATCCCTATATAATAAGAGAGGGGCAAATCTTTATCTTGAACCTTAAACAATTGGTCTGGATCTTTAATAAGGCTATACTCCTCCCAGCCAGTAAACCCCCAAACTAGCTCGCCCGTCTTGAAATTTGGATGAGACGAATCCAGTACTTTCGACACTCCAAATCCATAAATAGGCTGTCACCAGAAAAAGGTCAACAAACACAAAAAAGATGCAACCAACATTGCATCAATGGAAAGATAACATTTTTTATTTCTTTCCCCAAAATCTCAAACTATTCATCAAACAAGACCTCTGCAGAAACATCAAAAAGACATAACAAAATTTTATCAATAGAAAGATACAGTTTATATTTTTCTCCCCGAAATCTCAAACTATTCATCAAACGAAAAAAATGTCACGACCACATCTCCCTAGTCAAAGAAAGTGTAGCTATTTCGCGACTAAACATACTGAACTGTCTTAACTCATCATAAAAGTTACTTAATTTAAGAAAACATTGTCTGAATGTTATAAAGATAACAAAATACTGAATCAGAGTGAATTCTGGGACATTGTCTTTACTAAAACAAGTCTAAGTCTGCGCATCGGAAGAGTTCCAAGACAGGTATAATATGTATGAAGACATACTACACCAGCTATCCTTCTACTTATTTAGCCTTCTATCCCAACACCTCCTCTGCCTCGATCGATCAACCTGCACATTAAGGAAAACAATATGCAGGGCTGAGTACTTGATATACTCAGTGGCTTATGCCGAAAACTGTTTTCTTTTCATTGTCAGCCAAGCTGAGTGAACGCGGGGTTTTTCTGAAAACAAGTCCCGGTCACTAAAATCTTTTATTTCTTTCTGAAATAGACTGCAGTCTTTTAAACTTCTGATGATATGCCATATCAGCTGTGTGAATCGGGAATGTGGCCACATTCCACGACCACTGGGCCGGCCAACCTGGCGCTAGCTCACGACCCCTAGACCGGCCAACCTGGCGCTAGCTCACGGTCCGTACGTGTACACTAGTCCGAGTAGGATTTACTGACCTACTAGGACCCGAATTCGATTTAACAGATAGGCAATCACAAAACAAAACATGGCATGACAACTCACTGAAAATATTCATGCTTTTTCACATAAATTCTGAAAGGAAAGGAAGCCCACACATAATGTAGGATAGAAAAGCCCACCTCGTTTGCTTAACTCTTTCAAACGGGCACTGTCTGACTTGAGATTTACTCGTCGAGCGACGACGTCCCTTTTCAAAAATAATATACTTAAATTAGGCTTTAAGTAATCATTGATCTTGCATGAATGCATGCCTAAGCGTGTGCTCATTATTTTAATTTCTGCCTTCTAAAATTAGAAGTCTTAAATCTTTAATTAAATCGGTGATTTAATTTATTTTGAATCGGGCATTAACATTTCCCGCATTATCTTAAGTATTTTAAAAAAAATACCTTCTGTGACCATTAAAGTCCGCTTAATTATTTTTAGCTTTTATTTCACTCACGGCTTATAAGTTCTTTTCTTCCGCGACTTAAGGAATTAATTCCAGAAATAAAATCTTAGGCCCATAGAGATTAATTATTCTGGCCCAGACTATTTTAATTTTCGGCCCAGCTTAACTAATTGGTCCATTTCTCTCCTCCTTCTAATTTAATCTGGCCCAACCTAGTTAATTCCAGGCCCAAGTGTTTTAAATTGGGAAGGCCCAATTAATCATACTCCATTCCTCCATCAGACGATTCCATCCTTATTTTCTCCTTTACAAAATTCCCAATTCGAAAATGGGGAACCCTAGCTCAAACCCCCTTCTCTTCCCCTTTCTTCTCGGCAAACCGCCGCCACAAGGTCACCGGAAACGGCTCGCTTCACCTCGCCGCAACATCTGGCTGCCGGCTCGGCGGGTTTGCGCTGTTGGGGCAGAGGGGCGTCGCTTCCATCCACTGACACGGTTCAGCACCGCCGCCGCGGCTCCTCTTCACGCCGATCCACCTTTGTCGCGGGGTAAACCACCGGCGTTCTGTCGTCACCGTCGCACTCCCCTCGGACAACGCCTCCTCTCGGCTGGAGCCCGTCATCGAACTGGGCTCGGCCGCTGTTCGGCGTGCTTCGAGGTGAGGCCCCGGTTATAGCGGTGCCTCGCGAGGCTTCCATCGTCGTTGCTGATTCGTTGCTGGTCCGAGACTCACGCCGCCGCTGCCGATCTTCTTCAGCGGTGAGCCGTCGCGTGTCACGGTTGTCTTGCGGTCGACTTCCGGCTTCACCGTCTGGTCGCCGCCAACTCCGACTACCTCTAAGCTAAGCCTTCTATTCGTTCGTTACTTAGATTGGTTTCTAATCGGCAGAAGCTTAGTTCTCAAACTCTCTAAGTTCTCGTGGTAGATTCACTATGTTCCACCGCTTATGTTTTGATTACCGAGTGTGAGCTCTAATTACGGTATCCTAGCATGCTTGTGATGTCTACATGATGCTATAACTTGGTTAACTGAGTTTGAAGGGGATTGAGGTTACCTTCACTGAACTTGTGCTGCTATTTCTCACTTCTGGCCTTGTTCTCCCTTGCTGCCTCGGCTCCTCTCACTCTTTGACTCACTGATTTGCGATTGCTTTGTGATAACGAGGGAGGCAGAGGCTGAGGCCTTTTATAATTGTTGCATAACTGAAAGCCTGAAACAGGCTGTTATCACTGGCTGGGGAGCAGTCCTTGCTGAGCTGTTTTGGCTGTTACCTCTGCAGCCATTTTGCAGAGTGTACTCGTGAGACTGATGAGCTTACAGCTCCTGGTTGTGCTTTGATATCACAGCTGGATATATGCATTATTCCCTACATTCCTTTGCTTGTACACTTAACTGCATTTGTCTCCATATGAGGTGTAGTACTAGGTTTATTTATTGTTCCTGTTGGTTTGTGACAGGTGTATAAAGGAGATGGTATCTCATGGCTGATTCCTTGACTATAGCAGAGACACGAGCTTCTCATTGGGGTATAGGCTGGCTGGAATTGCTTCATTTGTTCAAGCAACTTTCCAACATCCGAAGTAGTCGTTAGGGATTTCTAAAAATGTAATCGTGTAGCTCGACTTTTATTTTCGTCGCCAAAGATTGTAATTTTAGTTTGAGATTCTGAAAAATGTAATTTGTACCCTTTCTCAAGAAATAAAAACACTCTTTCATTCGTCAATAAAAGTTCTAGTATTTTATTTCATAACTCCCGAGAAATCTAAGTCTCGGCTATTACAAAAAATACTACTGTTATATTCCAATGAGATCGTCTACACAATATTGTATTATAAGTCTATTTTTTTAATAAAATAAAAAATTAAGGGCCCCAATTTAAATCAAGACATGTATAACAAATTCTATTCCAACCAGAAGAAAAATTAATTTCAACAAGAAAAATTTCACTTAAAAAAACTAAACTTACAGAATCCAGCGTGAAAGAAGGTAAATGAGAATCATAGGGAGCTCTAATTTTCTATGGAGGGACTTCTTTTTTTTATATTATTTTAGATCCGTGAACTTTAAAAATATAACTTGAGGTCCGTCAACCGTGAGTTAATATCAATCGAAGTACTTTTTTACTATTTTCAAGTTTTTTGGATGAAAATACCCTCAATCATACTTTTAATTAACTTATCACATACTCATATGGTTTTTGTAAATGATAATAAATAGCTAAAGTGGACATATGATAAAGTAAGAGAGAGAATAACGTAGAAGAGAGTCTTATCTACATTATTCTCTATCTTATTTATTCATTAATTATTTATTACTCCCTCCGTCCATGAAACGTTTTCCAGTTTTTCCATTTTAGTCCGTCCGTGAAATGTTGTCCACTTTGCTATTATTTTACTTTTTTGGTAAATGGTTCTCATATTCCACTAACTCATTACACTCACATTCTATTATAAATTCAATATATAAATATGGGACCTACATTCCACTAACTTATTTCACTCACTTTTCTTTACATATCTCAAAACACGTGCCGAATCAAACATGGACAACATTTTGCGGAAGGAGAAAGTATCATTTGTTCAAAATGAGTGCAGAAAATGAAATGTGACAAAATTTCAGGGACGGAGGGAGTAGTAAAAATATGTATAAAAAAATATGGGTATGTGATAAGTTTATTAAAAATATGTACCCGGTATTGAGGGTATTTTCATCCAAAAAACTTGAAAATAGTAAAAAAAATATTTCGATTGATATTAACTCATAGTTGACAGACTTCAAATGATATTTTTAAAGTTCACAGATCTAAAATGATACATTGACAAAGTTCGTGGACTAAAAAAAAATTCCTTCTACTCTATAATAGGCGGGGGTATTTTCTTCAGCAACCATTTAATTAAAAAACAAATATTAACACCTAAAGCCCCTAACCAGCCGCAATTCTCCAACACTGAACACTTGAAAAAAGATCCAATTACGTGGGCCCACCAGGCCATATAAGGGAAACTGAACGAGTCTCAGTTTGTATTTTCTTTTATGACTTTAGGTTATGGCTGGCAAAATTTATTGTATTTATAGGTCATTAGGTATTAAGTTCACTACATTTGACTAATTCACGCACAACATTTGTAAAGTTGTTTCAATACTTTCAATTTTTCGTAAAAATGCGACACAATATTAGACTTATTATTTATTTAGTTTGACTAAAGTTTAAATTTTGTCTCGCATATTTATTTAAAAAGATATTTTGATCCAGTGTTTAAAGATTTTGTCAATTAGGTAGAGTACTTGTATTTTAAAGTCTAAAATTAGGCTTGTATATTAAAAAAACATATTTTGTCCTATACATTACTAAATTTTGTCAATTAGATAGAGTACTTGTATTTTAAAGTCTAAAATTAGGCTCCAATATTAAAAAAACATTTTTATCCTATACATTAATAATTAGTAGAGTACTTGTATTTTAAAGTCCAAAATTAGGCTCGTATATTAAAAAAACATATTTTGTCCTATACAATAATAATCAATTAAGTGTCCTCGCTTCTGGTCCTAACCTATATAGTTCAATTCATATTTAACATGTTAATCAAGTCAATCCATATTTAACTCATTCATAAAGTCAAAATGAGATTAATTAACCATTAATTATTAACAAAATTAGTATTTTAATATGGCCAAGACATATAACCAGATCTAGGAATGAACGGCGATTGGGGTCGAGGGATTATTAACATAAATTATTAACAAAATTAGTGTTAGGAAAATTAGTTGGGTAGGTGGAGGAATGTGAAGTTAGGTCGGATTAATTTGGTTGTGCTTCAAGTCTTCGACCCAACGATGTAGAAAGAATAGCAGATATGCAACGGCTAATGAAAAGGAGAGTGTTAATCAAGGATCAATTGAGAATTTATACAATATTTATTGGAGGCTATGAAGAAACTACACGTTATGGCTTAATAAAGTGTTAATTTAGGCGCTATAAAGTTATTTATGAAGGTATTAAGACACTAACTGTTCTAGTGTATTTTTTTTCGTAGTCATAACATAATTACATCACTTTATCTGTTTCATGGATTAATGTGAAAATCACATTTTATGTGAGAATCGAGAATAATATTTTGAATGTATAAACTTAGATAATTCACGGCAAAAATTAACCGTATGAAAATAATATATTTATTCGTGACTAGTGGGATTTTAATTCATATCTTTCACTTAATTTAATATATAAAAACGGCAAACTATAAACAAAGTTCAAGAAACAAAAGAAAAATATAAGTAGGGTTGAATTTATAATACATCACATTTATTAAAAATCCCTTCTATGGATGTGCCTCTCTCCTATTACACTGGAATTCTAGGTAAATTTGTTTGTCAAATTAGCCGCCGTATGTATCGTGTCAGTGCATATTATTGTAGGATAATTTACCTATAAATTTATAAATTTTCATCAAAATATAGTTTTTGCATACAGACTTTACAATTCATATGTAAATTATCAAACTATTAATTTGTTCTATTTTGCAACCAAACTATTAAATTCACATGTAAACGATCAAACTATTAATTTGTTCTGATTTTGCAACCAAATTACTGATTCGATTTGATTTTGCATTTTAACTATTCAATGTGACATCAACCAAAATAATGTTAAATTTTATAGTTAAATAATTCATTGGTTGAATTATGGTTATAGAATTATATCAAACCATTTTAAACTCAAAATCTTAATCGGAAGCAAAATCAGAATTAATCAATTGTGAAATACGTGTTTTAAAATGTTAACAATAATAACACATAACCACATCATACACGCATCGCTAACAAAAGTATTAGACTTAAGTAATAATCTTTAAATGAAATTTTCTGCGTCTATCACTGCATTTTTTGACGATCATTTTGTGAAGGTATGGCCGGTATCACTGCATATGTTGGATTTTACGAGATTTGCTCTCCAAAAAAAGGGTGAACTCGTCTTTATATCGGCTGCATCAGGAGGTGTAGGTTAGCTTGTTGGCCAATTTGCTAAGCTATTTAGGTGTTATGTCGTTGGAAGCGCAGGATCACAACATAATTTCTTTTAATTACTCTTTTAAATTAATTTATAAAAATCCATTCACCAACTTCTTTTTTCAATTTGAATTTGCGTAATTTGTTGGTGATTAAATGAATATGGAACATAATAGTAATAATTAACATAAATAACCATACAGTCAAAAGTCAACTCTAATTCAAGGTTTAAAATATTCAATAAGCATTATCTTTAATAAAAAATATTAATAAAAATAACCTCAGCAATTATCTTCATACTGAAGCAGCAATTTTCTTTTTGGGGTTGTAATTACTTTATATTTTTTAGAGTTAATTTATTTATATATATTACTTTGTTCAAGGTTGACCTTTTGAAGAACATATTGGGGTTTGATGATGCATTCAACTACAATGAAGAATCATACCTGAATGAAGCCATAAAGAGGTATATATATAAAGTGACAAAATTAATTAATTTCTTTTACATATATAATTAACTAATCCGATTATATAGATTATGGGCCAACAAGATATTGGGTCGGGTCGGGCCGGTCCAATCCAAAGATATATATATACATATAGCCCATATGGCCCTGGCTAGCCACATAAATAAACAAAATATATCCCTCGGCCGTAGAAATATAAAAATCATCTTTATTAGTTTTGAAACATCACTTGAAAAGACTAGTTGAAGACATAATTGATTTATGTTTCATAGGTGAAATAATTCTGCGACAAATTCAACCATCACACTAATAAAAATATGAAACATCTATGTTACTAATAATTCCGCTGGTGGATAACTTCGACCTAAGGTCGATCAGGATGGTTATGCTAGGGGCGGCGCCGCTGGGGAAGGAGCTGGAAGCGGCTCTGCTCAGCCGCGTGTCGCATGCGGTTTTTGGACAGGTGAAAAGTGAAAAATAACTGATATACCTAACTTCATTTTTCATATCCTTCAAATGATCATTTAATACCAGAAACACTAAATTCAATTTAATTACTCCCTATATTTGTGTTGAGATTATAAGAATTATACTACTAATTGATTTACTTTGTTTTACTCTAAATTCAGTGTTAGGAAAATTAGTTGGGTAGGTGGAGGAATGTGAAGTTAGGTCGAATTAATTTGTCATTACTCCTCATTGATGTGATGCATATATATCTAATCGATTCGAATCTTTATCATGGTACCACTTGCATCTAATACTTTGACAATTTTGGATTATAATATAACTAAATATTACTTACGAAAAAATATAGTATGGACAAACAGACTAGGAAATTTATTTTTATTATTCAGCCCATGAATTTATTATTTTTTCCAATAACATGAATTCCCTGTGGTCTATCTAACCCACCTATAATAATGTACAAACGGGCTAGGATGTTTATGTTTATTAGTCGGCCCATGAATTTATTATTTTTGTCTAATATCTTTGAATTCCTCGCGGTCTATCTAACCCACCTAGAATAAAAAAAGGATATAAATTATGATAATAATATTATTATTATCATACATGGCTAAGTACATAACTTCGTGTACAAATTTTTAACATGCATGTTACGTGGTAGCAACTGCAGAGATTGGCAGTCATTCTATAATTAATTAAACAATTTATTGAAATTACCCGACAAAGACGGGAGCATCACTATAAAAAAAGGGTTAAATAAAATGAAATCAAATTAAGTATGCCATTCTATTGTTCAATAAATAAATGTTGAATTTGTTGAAAATTCGGTGCAATATCTCTCTCTAGGAACCGTGCATTTAGTTATATTATAAATCAAAATTGACAAAGTATTAGATGCAAGTGGTACCATAATAAGGATTCAAATCGATTAGTTATATATGCAATACATCAATAGGGAGTAATGACAAGTTAATCCGACTTAACTTCAAATTCCTCCACCTACCCAACTAATTTTCCTAACACTGAATTTAGAGTAAAATAAAGTTAATCAATTAGTAGTATAATTCTTATAATCTCTACACAAATACAGGGACTAATTAAATTGAATTTATTGTTTCCGGTATTAAATGATCATTTAAAGGACATGAAAAATGAAGTAATGAATATAAGTTATTTTTCACTTTTCACCTATCCAAAACCGTCTGCGACTTCCAGCTCGTTCCCCAGCAGCACCGCCCCTGACAGAACCATCCTAATCGAGCTCAGGTCAAAGTTATCCACCAACGGAATTATTATTGACATAGATGTTTCACATTTTATTAGTGTGATGGTAGAACGTGTCGGCAGAATTATTTCACCTACTGACATAGATCAATGTTGTAACACCCCATATTTTGTATTTACATTTACATATATATATATATATTTAGGGGAGATGATCAAAATAAGTATGTGTTAAAGTCCAGAAATGCAGCCCAAATCTTAGCCCTACGATTAGATGATCTAATGGTCAATAATTAACCAAAAACACGGAAGGTCATAATTAAGCATTTTAGGTCATATTATAAGATTTGAGTTTAATGTCATGTTAAGATCATTTTAGGTCATACTTGGTTAGTATGACCTAAAAATACACTAACCATGACCTAAAAATGCCCTACGCATGATATTATTCTGCGTTTCTGTATTTAAATATGGTTTTGCATAGATCAAAACCCTATATATATATATATATATATATATATATAATATATATATATATATATATATATATATATTATAGGGATGTATTCATATCCAAATGCTAAGTATAAGTGAAAACACAAAACACATGCAATCCATTGGTTTTGTGATCTAACGGTTAGATTAATGCCACGTGTCATCTAATAATGTAGATTTTTAGCCTAATAATGTACCTCGGCTAATAATGTAGCATTTTGTTTAAAAATGTACAGTTTTAGTCTAATAATGTAAATTTCTAGTCTAATGTACCTCGGCTAATAATGTAGATTTTTAGTATGATAATGTAACTAATCACAATCATCCAATCTAATGATCCAAGGGTTGTGATTTGTGTTATGTTTTGCACTAAGATGATGTAAGGACCCTAGCGCACCCCATTATATATATGTATATATATATATAGATTGCAGTAATTACTCCTATTTAAAATCCTCCAATAAAAAAAATCACCAAATATTCTATTACTATTCACAGTTTTATTTCGTCAACTTAATACTAATTTAAAATATTAATAATCACAGATAAATTTCAAGATCAATTAAATGCGTTCCATATACTACGCATTTTATCTATCCATTTCATGTGTGTTTCATGTCTTTTATTCCCTTAATCAAATTCTAAGTTACTATTTCCACTAGTTACTTTATACTCCGTAATTACTATCTTACTTAGTAAATCCTCAAATTAGTTAACATCCATAGTCATTCTAAATCATATTTCTTTTACCAAATCTTATAAATAAAACTCATTAACCCTTATCAACTAAATTTCTTTAATCTCAATTATTTGCAAGTCGTTAGAATATGCTTCAATCATCAATTCTAGTCTCATTTCTATGGTTAATCCACTTACATAATCACACTTAGTTATTAGTCATTACCATATTCAATTCCTTACTCAAAAAACATCTTTCACTTCAATATTCCAATCAATTTTCCAAAATATATCAAATGACCATTATAAATTCTAATAAATTTATTTTAGTCACTAAATAAGATATATTATTCATTTTCAACAACACTTTGACCAATTAAGATTCATGGATTAAAGCAATAAGATAGTCAGTTCATACCCAAAATCATACATAGGTTCAACTCAATTTAGTTCAATGGAAAAACTTATGTTTCCGACGTCTACGGACAAGGATTGATAGATAAACTCAAAACGTAACACACACCTTATTTGACAACCAACGAGGTCAGAAATTTTTTACCTCATAACCTATAATAAGTTTCAAATAAAAGAAAAATAGGATAAAAGAGAGCCCTACCTTGATAACCATACGTTGGTTCGACTGTTTCAAAGCGTCAACAAATAGGATAAAAGAGAGCCCTACGGACAAGGATTGATAGATAAACTCAAACGTAAGACAAACCTTATTTGACAACCAACGAGGTCAGAAATTTTTACCTCATACTTATAATAAGTTTCAAATAAAAAAAAATAGGATAAAGAGAGCCCTACCTTGATAACCATACGTTGGTTCGACTGGTTCAAAGCGTCAACACAAATTAAGTGAAACTTTCATAGATTGCAACTTCTTCTTCCTCCTTTGATTACTAATCGGTTGATTCTCCAAAGTGGGGTGAATAGTAGGCTAGTAGCTATATTTTGATTTTATAGCAAGAGCCACATTATTTAATTAATTATGAATAGCAAATGACAAATGACACTATTTTGATCATTCATATTCTTTCTAAATGATTCCATGTATAATTGTCTGATTGTAGTAAAAAAAATTACAAACCTAAAAAAATCGTGCCTCTCGAAGAGTTTTGGAGATAAAATATATATAGCATCTTTTATGCAAAATGACCATTTCTCCCTTCTATTGTATACGCTATATAATTTCCGATTTAATTCTATTTTCTTGCTCAATCTTACTGACGTGATACTGTGTAACCCCAATTCTATATAAAATAACATTCAGTGTTGTGCACAAATTATAAAAATTTCAGCCTAAATTGACAATTTGTGTAGAAAGGAACTTTCCAACTAAACCCTGATTTGGGGTGTTACAATTATGTCTTGAACTAGTCTTTTCAGCACAACTTTTTCGAAGCGGACTGCTATTTGTTCAACAATCGTTGGCCGCCAGCGGTCCGCTGGGCGGGTCGAATGCTCCAGATTTTCATCTTCGAGTTTTAGCTATCTTTTTAGGCTCAAATTTGCACATTTTTCACAAAACACGTCAAAATACCAAAATAGATAAAGTATGTAATTATTGGACATGTAATGCAACATTGATACTCAAAATTGACCAAATAAAGGCCCTAAAATAGTGCAAAAACCGAGCATATCAAAGAGTATGACTCCCATTTCGTTAATATTTTCAATTCACTTTCTATTAACATTTTTAAAAATTCGTGGTGGATAAAGTGTGACTTTTAATAGCTAACGTAGGGAGTAGGATTTTCTTGTGGCAGCTTTTTTCAAGATTTCATAGTTATGAGTTGATAAAATATGTAGATTCATATTGATTGTTGTTATTAAAAGCATGGAAAAGAGAAAATGAAATACAGAGATATATAGTAGGAGGATAGAAATTTATTTTAGCAAACATGAAAGTAAAACACGCAGTCCCAAGTTAATAGTAGATCAATTGTCATTGTTGCGGCTATAGTTGATCAATTGTCATTGTTGCGGAGCAAATACTTAGCACAAAGCAGCATGAGGCCAATGTATGGGAGGTTAAAATAGAGTGAATAAGTAGGTAGTTAATTTCTCTAATCTCAACACAATATAGGGAGTAATAAATTGAATAGTGTTTGGTTATAAAAATGACATTGAAGGACATGAAAAATGAAGTTAGGTATATCAGTTATTTTCACTTTCACTTGTCCAAAAACAGATGCGACAAGCGGCTGAGCAGAGCCGCTTCCAGCTCCTTCCCCAGCGGCACGCCCCTGGCATAAACCATACTAATCGAGCTAGGTCGAAGTTATCCACCAACGGAATTGAAGAATTATTAGTGACATAAATGTTTCATATATTTATTAGTGTGATGGTTGAATTGTCGAAGAATTATTTCACCTATGAAACATAAATCAATTATGTCTTGAACTAGTCTTTTCAAGTGATGTTTCAAAAATAATAAAGATGATTTTTATATTTCTACGACCGAGGGCTATATTTGTAAATTCTATGTAATTTAAGATTGAAATAGTGTTGCACATATTATTATCACTGAATTTTCATGATAATAAAGCAGTCATTTCAGCCTTAATTCAACGGGCCCTTGCCCATTAAACGAGTTCACACAGAAATTTAACCAACAAATCAAACACTATATTGGGCCGTAAATGCACTATGAATGTCCCTATTTACCAATTCAACCACACCCTTATTTTATAAATAATAACCCTCTCAATCTCAATTCCTCTTTGTAGTGCATAGACATCACATCCGCCACAACCGGAAATCGAAGATGTACGGAACAATGTCCGCTGAGATGACGGTTGATGTACCGGCAACCGAAGCGCGGAAGCTCTACGGCACACTACAACCCCAAAGTGGCGGAGGAAGCCAACTCCGACTTTATCAGCCTGGTCGACGTCGTCCAAGGGACGGCGGCGCCGGAACCATTCTCGAAGTCTTTTTCCATCCAGGTACCATCCACATCCAGTTCAATCAACTTCCGCTAGATTTATGTAATTATCCTAATTAATTTAATTGATTAATTGATCATGGATGGGAGGAGGAATGGAGTCGTTCAAGGAGAAATTCATGGTGGTGGATAACGAGAAGCGTGTGAAGGAGGCAGAGGTTGTGGACGGTGGATTTCTGGATCTAGGGTTCACGATGTATCGTATCAGATTCAATGTGATAGACTAACTACTTGATTAAACCACGGAACAGTAAATCATTTTAACATTCATTATAACTAGGCACATGGAACAATATTTAAAAGCGAGAAATTAAACTACGACAGTGAACTTGAAGATCCGAAAACAAAAGAACTTTGATTCCAGAATAGATCTCGTCCAAAACGAAAACTAGCTACGAAATTGAAGAACATAAAGCTAGTAAAGGCCGAGCGATTCTCTCGGTCGGAAACTGGAAACTGCGCCGGACAGAACTGAAGCCTCTATCGCACTGAATCACTTACGCTTCACTAACTGAAATTCTAAACTAAGCTAGCTAAGAACTGGAATGAAAGTTAACTAAACTAAGCTAAAACTAAGAACTAACTAGAAAGCGGATAAAGGATTCTCTATTGTGGTGTCGCAGCCTCTATTTATAGGCACGCCGCAGCGATCCTCCAGCAGGGATAACAACCTTGTCGGCGAATATTCGCTTTCTTCCAGGACCGCGCGTCTCTTTGGTCGACACGTATTCCTCCTTCTAGAAGACAGTGGTCCCTTCATAGCAGGATGGTGTCCTTTGTATCGGCACGTGTCCTCTTCTCTTTGCCAATGGTCCCCGCCTAACTGCTTGATCACTCCCCTTCATCAATCTCCCTGATTTCTTGGCCTTTTGCGTCCTTTGTGCCGACTTGAGTTTAGCCTTGATGCCTTGGTCAAGCTGCATTCCTGCACTTTTAACACTTGTTTTCCGCAATAAACAGATCAAGTGGCGTACTTTTTACCCTTTAAACCGATGCATGAAATGAGCCATATAAGAGTTTCAAGACAATCACAACATTTTAATTAAGTTGCTCAACACCGCCAACCGCTGGTCGCCGCTAACCTGCACATAGGGAAAACACATACAAGGCTGAGTTAGTACTCAGTGGACTTATGCCGAAAACAGTTTATCAAAGTATTATTTATCATGCCATTTTCAAGTGTCAATCGGGGTTTTATCTTTAGAAAGGCCCGAAGCACCAAAATATTTCCTTCGTTCAAAAGTCACGGTCGCGCAACCATTTTTCTCATCGACGTTTACCATATCCTCATTCTACATGACAAGGAATGCGGCCGCAAACCAGGTCACTAGACCGGCCAACCCGTACGCTGACACACGGTCTAACATTGGTGTACACTAATCCAAGTAGGGTTTGCTGCCCTACGAGGATCCGAATTCGATTTAATAATAGTGGCAAGGCCACAACGTATAGCACGACAAAACAAATCACGGCATGATAAACACAGATTTCATTCTCAACGATAAAGATTTAGGACGTTGTCCTTATTTTAAAAGAAAGCCCACCTCGACTGCTTAGATCTCAAGTACTTTCTTCCCTTTGCTATCATGCTTTGAGCGCGATTATCACCTTTAAATAATATGTATCACAAATCAGTCTCGATTAACGACTCAAAATCATGCATATCCCCAAACGTTTCCCTTTTCCCATTGATTTGTTTTATATTAATATTCACAATCAAGACATGCTCTTCATATCAATTTATTCATACTACAACACCAGATCTATCATCAAAACATGGTCACACATGAGTGTTCTTCACACAACACACATCACACGCACACACACGCACACACGCGCGGCATACACACATGCACAACACTTCTAATTCACCAATTGTTTCCCTTTTCGCTCGATCTATATGCATGAGGGTTCAAGAACACCATTAATCGGTTAGATAGATCAAAAAACCTTTTCTTGATAGAAACGAACGGTAGAACAAAGTATTACCCTTGATTCTTCAACAATTCTTGAGTTTCAACTTCAATTCTTGGCAAAGAATGAAGAATTCTTGGAGAAAAGTAGAAGAAAAATTGAGAGTGAGAGGGGAGAGTGGAGAGTGGATGTGAGGGAGAGAAGTAGGGCCGTGTATTTAGTGGGGGGCTAGGGTTAGGTTTTCTCTCTTATTTATAGAGTGCAAGAATATATTTCCATAATTAATTAATAAAGATTTGGGAAGATATGGGAGAGAGAAAGTGGCGTTAATTCTGGTAGAGAAATAAGGGATTTCGACTTCTACGTTGTTTAATCAGCATATGAATTAATTTGGAATTTACTTGGAATATCACAAAGTAGAATAAAATATCACGAGCAGAATAAAGTAGGCGATTTTTATTCTCTCTCCACAAGGAATTAAATTCAAATCCTAATTTAAATAGGATATGGCAAGATCTCCTTAGATATGGTAAGATTTCCTAGGATATTTATATTTATTCATGGAAGGGAATAAATAAGGGATCAATAATATAATAAAATAATTCCTTCTCCATAAATAGGAGATTTTCGAAATCTCCATAGTATAAGCATAGGGGTCGAAAATTTCATGGAGGAAATGGAGAATAATCGGACTTTGGATTTAATTTGGATGAATATCCCAAGCAAATATTAAATCCAAGAAAATAGAATTCCTTCCATAAATCATAGTGGTTGAAAATTCCAAGAAAAATATGTATGATATTTATTGATGAACGAATTTAATCTCACTCGCCCTTAGGAAATAATTCACCACAATATATTTCACCCCGCATCATAATTCACACGGTCACGTCACATATTCAACGATATTGACCATTCAACGACCACGTCATTTCTTCAATAGTATTGACTAATCAACTGCCACGTCATATACTCAACGGATTTGACTATTCAAACCAAATCTCAACTCCAAATCGCAATTAGGTCACAAAGAATTCATGCATTTAATTCACTCATCATTTAATCCACATACTTTCACGGCATTAAAAAGCATTTAATGCAAAAATTTTATGGTTCGAAAATTAGGGTTCAGAGAGTGGGGCGTTACAAGATCTCACTTGCATATGTTCCGACGACGTTCGGATGATGAAATTTGATGATTTTTGTTTCAGTTTTCGTATATGTTGATAAGCATATTTTTTATCAACAAATACATAAAAAAATCTCATATAATGCATATAAAATCTCAATATATTGCATGTAAAATTTCAATATAATACATGTGAAATCTCAGTAAACTGTGTTGATATTTTGTCTACTATTTATTGAGAATCGTAAGATTTAATCTCATCCACTCATTTTAAAATCTAAGGGTGGAGATTTGGTCTTGATTTTGGATTATGATGCTATAAGCAATAGAAGAGGACCCCATCTCTATAATAAATATATGTATGTATGTGAATGTAAATACAAAATAGGGGGTGTTACAACAATTGATCTATGTCAGTAGGTGAAATAATTCTGCGACACGTTCTACCATTACACTAATAAAATATGAAACATCTATGTCAAAATAATTCCGTTGGTGGATAACTTCGACCTGAGCTCGATTAGGATGGTTCTGTCTGGGGCGGTGCCGCTGGGGAAGAAGCTGGAAGTCGCAGACGGTTTTTGGACAGGTTAAAATTGAAAAATAACTTATATTCCTCACTTCATTTTTCACGTCCTTTAAATGATCATTTAATACCGGAAACACTAAATTCAATTTAATTAGTCCCTATATTTGTGTAGAGATTATAAGAATTATACTGCTAATTGATTTACGTTATTTTACTCTAAATTCGGTGTTAGGAAAATTAGTTGGGTAGGTGGAGAATGTGAAGTTAAGTCGGATTTACTTGTCATTACTCCCTATTGATGTATTACATATATAACTAATCGATTTGAATCCTTATTATGGTACCACTTGCATCTAATACTTTGTCAATTTTGATTTATAATATAACTAAATGCACGGTTCCTAGAGAGAGAAATTGCACCGAATTTTCAACAAATTCAACATTTATTTATTGAACAATAGAATGGCATACTTAATTTGATTTCATTTTATTTAACCCCTTTTTTTATAGTGATGATCCCATCTTAGTCTGATAATTTCAATAAATTGTGTAATTAATTATAGAATGGCTGCAAATATCTGCAGTTGCTACCACGTAACATGCATGTTAAAAATTTGTACAAGAAGTTATGTACTTAGCCATGTATGATAATAATAATAATATTATCATAATTTATATACTTTTTTATTCTAGGTGGGTTAGATAGACCACGAGGAATTCAAAGATATTAGACAAAAATAATAAATTCCTGGGCCGACTAATAAACATAAATTTCCTAGCCCGTTTGTCCATTATTCTAGGTGGGTCAGGTAGACCACAAGGAATTCATGATATTGGACAGAAATAATAAATTCATGGGCTGACTAATAAACATAAATTTCCTAGCCTGTTTGTCCATACTATATTTTTTCGTAAGTTATATTTAGTTATATTATAATTCAAAATTGTCAAAGTATTAGATGCAAGTGGTACCATGATAAAGATTCGAATCGATTAGATATATATACATCACATCAATGAGGAGTAATGACAAATTAATCCGACCTAACTTCACATTCCTCCACCTACCCGACTAATTTTCCTAATACTGAATTTAGAGTAAAACAAAGTAAATCAATTAGTAGTACAATTCTTATAATCTCAACACAAATATAGGGAGTAATTAAATTGAATTAGTGTTTCTGGTATTAAATGATCATTTGAAGGACATGAAAAATGAAGTTAGGCATATCAGTTATTTTTCACTTTTCACCTGTCCAAAAACTGCATACGACACGCGGCTCAGCATAGCCGCTTCCAGCTCCTTCCCCAGCGGCGCCGCCCCCGGCATAACCATCCTAATCGAGCTCAGGTCGAAGTTATCCACCAGATTACTAGTGACATAGATGTTTCATATTTTTATTAGTGTGATGGTTGAATTTGTCGCATAATTATTTCACCTATGAAAATATATCAATTATGTCTTGAACTAGTCTTTCAAGTGATGTTTAAAAGCTAATAAAGATGATTTTTATATTTCTACGGCCAAGGGCTATATTTGTAAATTCTATGTAATTTAAGATTGAAATAGTGTTGCACATATTATTATCACTGAATTTTTCATGATAATAAAGCAGTCATTTTCAGCCTTAATTCAACGGGCCCTTGCCCATTAAACGAGTCACACAGAAAATTTAACCAACAAATCAAACACTATATTGGGCCGTTAAATGCACTATGAATGCCCCTATTTACCAATTCAACCGCGCCCTTATTTTATAAATAATAACACTCTTAATCTCAACTTCTCTCTGTAGTGCATAGACATCACATCCGCCACAACCGGAAATTGAAGATGTACGGAACAATGTCCGTTGAGATGACGGTTGATGTACCGGCAACTGAAGCGTGGAAGCTCTACGGCACTCTACAGCTCCCCAAAGTGGCGGAGGAAGCCAACTCCGACTTTATCAGCCGGGTCGACGTCGTCCAAGGGGACGGCGGCGCCGGAACCATTCTCGAGGTCGTTTTCCGTCCAGGTACCATCCACATTCAGTTCAATCAACTTCCGCTAGATTTATGTAATTATCCTACTTAATTTAATTGATTAATTGAGCAGGGATGGGAGGGGGAATGAAGTCGTTCAAGGAGAAATTCATGGTGGTGGATAACGAGAAGCGTGTGAAGGAGGCAGAGGTTGTGGAAGGTGGATTTCTGGATCTAGGGTTCACGTTGTATCGTATGAGATTCAATGTGATAGAGGTGGAGGGAAACGAGAAGCAGTGTATAACTCGATCTACGATCGAGTACGAGCTCAAAGAAGAAGCTGCAGCGAATGTTGAAATCGCTTCCATTAAACCATTCACTGGCCTCATGCTACTCTGTGCTAAGTATTTGCTCCGCAACAATGACAATTGATCAACTATAGCTGCAACAATGACAATTGATCTACTATTACCTTGGGACTGCGTGTTTTACTTTCATGTTTGCTAAAATAAATTTCTATCCTCCTACTATATATCTCTGTATTTCATTTTCTCTTTTTCCATACTTTTAATAACAACAATCAATATGAATCTACATATTTTATCAACTCATAACTATGAAATCTTGAAAAAGCTGCCTCAAGAAAATCCTACTCCTTACATTAGCTATTAAAAGTCACACTTTATCCACCACGAATTTTAAAAAATGTTAATAGAAAGTGAATTGAAAATATTAATGAAATGGGAGTCATACTCTTTGATACACTCGGTTTTTGCACTATTTTAGGGCCTTTATTTGGTCCATTTTGAGTATCAATGTTGCATTACATGTCCAATAATTACATATTTTATCTATTTTGGTATTTTGACGTGTTTTGTGAGAAATGTGCAAATTTGAGCCTAAAAAGATAGCTAAAACTCGAAGATGAAAATATGGAGCATTCGACCCAGCGGACCGCTGGCGGCCAACGATTGTTGAACAAATAGCAGTCCGCTTCGAAAAAGTTGTGCTGAAAAGACTAGTTCAAGACATAATTGTAACACCCCAAATCAGGGTTTAGTTGGAAAATTCCTTTCTACACAAATTTGTCAATTTAGGCTGAAATTCTAATAATTTGTGCACAACACTGAATGTTATTTTATATAGAATTGGGGTACACATGTATCACGTCAGTAAGATTGAGCAAGAAAATAGAATTAAATCAGAAATTATATAGCGTATACAATAGAAGGGAGAAATTGACATTTTGCATAAAAGATGCTATGTATATTTTTATCCCCAAAACTCTTCGAGAGGCACGATTTTTTTAGGTTTGTAAATTTTTTCTACTACAATCAAGACAATTATACATGGAATCATCTAGAAGGAATATGAATGATCAAAATAGTGCCATTTGTCATTTACTATTCGTAATTAATTAAATAATGTGGCTCTTGCTATAAAATCAAATATAGCTACTAGCCTACTATTCACCCCACTTTGGAGAATCAACCGATTAGTAATCAAAGGAGGAAGAAGAAGTTGCAATCTATGAAAGTTTCACTTAATTTGTATTGACGCTTTGAACCAGTCGAACCAACGTATGGTTATCAAGGTAGGGCTCTCTTTTATCCTATTTTCCTTTTATTTGAAACTTATGATAGGTTATGAGGTAAAAATTTTCCGACCTCGTTGGTTGTCAAATAAGGTGTGTGTTACGTTTTGAGTTTATCTATCAATCCTTGTCCGTAGACGTCGGAAACATAAGTTTTTCCATTGAACTAAATTGAGTTGAACCTATGTATGATTTTGGGTATGAACTGACTATCTTAGTGCATTAATCCATGAATCTTAATTGGTCAAATTGTTGTTGAAAATGAATATTATATCTTATTTAGTGACTAAAATAAATTTATTAGTATTTATAATGGTCATTTGATATATTTTGGAAAATTGATTGGAATATTGAAGTGAAAGATGTTTTTTTGAGTAAGGAATTGAATATGGTAATGACTAATAACTAAGTGTGATTATATGAGTGGATTAACCATAGAAATGAGACTAGAATTGATGATTGAAGCATATTCTAACGATTGCAAATAATTGAGATTAAAGAAATTTAGTTGATAAGGTTAATGAGTTTTATTTATAAGATTTGGTAAAAGAAATATGATTTAGAATGACTATCGATGTTAAACTAAATTTGAGGATTTACTAGGTAAGATTAGTAATTACGGAGTATAAAGTAACTAGTGGAAATAGTAACTTAGAATTTGATTAAGGGAATAAAAGACTTGAAACAAACATGGAATGGATAGATAAAATGTGTAGTATATGGAATGCATTTAATTGATCTTGAAATTTATCTGTGATTATTAATATTTTTAAATTAGTATTAAGTTGACCATAAAACTGTGAATAGTAATAGAATATTTGGTGATTTTTTTTTATTGGAGGATTTAATGAGGAGTAATTACTGCAGTCTATATAAATATATTGTTAGGGTTTTGTATATTAGAAATCACCTTTCGAGTGATTGAATACTGTAAAACTCTAATTATTCTTTTCCAAGTAATGCAACAGATTATTTTTGTGGGCTGCGCTCAATTTAAGGTACGCGGTCAGTTCTGAACAAAGAAAAATAATAATTTCATAACCTAGATAGGCCTAGACTACCTATCGTGAAATATTGCAATGTAAGTCCGATTATTTCTAAACCTTATTGAAATAAGATGACGTTGGTGTAGTATAGCACTGAGTGGATCAAACAGCAAGACGAGTCTTTATGCTATCTACTGAAAGATGAGGTCTTGATAAATAATTTCTTAATCAATGTACGTTGGCATTGAGCATACGATATTGAGTATCTACTACTTTGACTTACCAAAGGTGCGGATTTTTCGTCACCCAACGATCCAGGTATATTGGGTAGTGGTGATCATTATCTAGCGGTGCTAGGGTTGCTATTATGTTGAATCGTGCGCGAGGAGAGTCTCGTTTGATAATATCCACAAAAGGAGCTCGAAACGAGGTTTTATTATTCGGAACCTAGCTAGTTGGAGTTTAATTACTCTATGAATAATAAATTAGAGTTTCTTGGTAAGTCCACTCTTGGAGATTAAAAATATGTTAATTAATTAAACCCATAGCAGACATTAATTAATTAATGGATGTTTCTATTTTAAGAGCGGGAAATGAATTAAACAAATTAAAGGAAACCCGGAATACTTGTAATTTCGGATTTGGAAAGGCAGTGCAATATTACTTCTGTTGTGGTTGCTCGTAATATTCCAATATAAGCTTGAATTAAATTATGGGTTCAATTTAATTAGTAAAAAGCTAATTGGACGAGGCCATGTCCAAATTCTTCCTTAAATACCTGACTGGGCCCAATATGCGACTTAATATAAATAGGAGAATAAAGGAGACAGAAGACAACTTTTTCATTATTGTTTTTACTCAAATTTTCGTCCCCCCTTATCCTAGAGGGAGTCGAAATTTTGCTCTCCTTCCATGAGCAGAATTCTGTCTGTCTTCTTTATTTAAGTCCTAGTATTCTGGTGAGATTTGCCCACACAAATATCAGTTTACAGTCCGGGACACCAGTCAGAAGATCCGAGGTCGAGTACTCAAGATCTTCACGTGGAGAAGAAGCAAGCCATCTTCAATTCTCAAGAGAATCAACGAGGAAATTTGGCTAACTCCGTAGTAAGCATGTTTTAGGAATTATTTATGCTAAAACATGTTTAAGTTCAAGTTATGAGCATGATACATGTGATAATTACGCGAATAGAATTTATCTAAATAATCTGCTAAGTAGATCAGTTTATGTGGTCCGTTACAAGCGCAACACTATATACCTATATATAATGGGGTGTGCTAGGGTCCTTACGACATCTTAGTGTGAAACACAACACAAATCACAACCCTTGGATCATTAGATTGGATGATTGTGATTAGTTACATTATCATACTAAAAATCTACATTATTAGCCGAGGTACATTATTAGAATAGAAATTTACATTATTAGACTAAAACTGTACATTTTTAAACAAAATGCTACATTATTAGCCGAGGTACATTATTAGGCTAAAAATCTACATTATTAGATGACACGTGGCATTAATCTAACCATTAGATCACAAAACCAATGGATTGCATGTGTTTTTTGTTTCACTTATACTTAGCGTTTGGATATGAATACATCCCTATAATGTATATATATATAAATATATGTATGAGAATGTAAATACAAAATATGGGGTGTTACAACAATTGATCTATGTCAGTAGGTGAAATAATTCTGCGACACGTTCTACCATCACACTAATAAAAATGTGAAACATCTATGTCAATAATAATTCCGTTGGTGGATAACTTCGACCTGAGCTCGATTAGGATGGTTCTGTTAGGGGCGGTGCCGCTGGGGGACGAGCTGGAAGACAGTTTTGGACAGGTGAAAAGTGAAAAATAACTTATATTCCTCACTTCATTTTTCATGTCCTTTAAATGATCATTTAATACCGGAAACACTAAATTCAATTTAATTAGTCCCTATATTTGTGTAGAGATTATAAGAATTATACTGATAATTGATTTACTTTATTTGACTCTAAATTCAGTGTTAGGAAAATTAGTTGGGTAGGTGGAAAATTAGTCCCTATTGATGTATTTCATATATAACTAATCGATTTGAATCCATATTATGGTACCACTTGCATCTAATACTTTGTCAATTTTGATTTATAATATAACTATATGCACGGTTCCTAGAGAGAGATATTGCACCGAATTTTCAACAAATTCAACATTTATTTATTGAACAATAGAATGGCATACTTAATTTGATTTCATTTTATTTAACCCTTTTTTATAGTGATGCTCCCTTTTTTGTCGGGTAATTTCAATAAATTGTTTAATTAATTATAGAATGACTGTCAATCTCCGCAGTTGCTACCACGTAACATGCATGTTAAAAATTTGTACACGAAGTTATGTACTTATCCATGTATGATAATAATAATATTATCATAATTTATATCCTTTTTTATTCTAGGTGGGTTAGATAGACCACGACGAATTCAAAGATATTAGACAAAAATAATAAATTCATGGGCCGAGTAATAAACATAAACTTCCTAGCCCGTTTGTCCATTATTCTAGGTGGGTTAGATAGACCACAGGGAATTCATGTTATTGGAAAAAAATAATAAATTCATGGGCTGACTAATAAACATAAATTTCCTAGCCTGTTTGTCCATACTATATTTTTTCGTAAGTAATATTTAGTTATCCAAAATTGTCAAAGTATTAGATGCAAGTGGTACCATGATAAAGATTTGAATCGATTAGATATATATGCATCACATCAATGAGGAGTAATGACAAATTAATCCGACCTAACTTCACATTCCTCCACCTACCCAACTAATTTTCCTAACACTGAATTTAGAGTAAAACAAAGTAAATCAATTAGTAGTATAATTCTTATAATCTCAACACAAATATAGGGAATAATTAAATTGAATTTAGTGTTTATGGTATTAAATGATCATTTGAAGGACATGAAACATGAAGTTAGGTATATCAGTTATTTTTTACTTTTCACCAGTCCAAAAACCGCATGCGACACGCGGCTGAGCAGGGCCACTTCCAGCTCCTTCCCCAGCGGCGCCGCCCCTGGCATAACCATCCTGATCGAGCTTAGGTCAAAGTTATCTACCAGCGGAATTATTAGTAACATAGATGTTTCATATTTTTATTAGTGTGATGGTTGAATTTGTCGCAGAATTATTTCACCTATGAAACATAAATCAATTATGTCTTCAACTAGTCTTTTCAAGTGATGTTTCAAAACTAATAAAGTTGATTTTTATATTTCTACGGCCGAGGGCTATATTAGTAAATTCTATGTAATTTAAGATTGAAATAGTGTTGCACATATTATTATCACTGAATTTTTGATGATAATAAAACAGTCATTTTCAGCCATAATTCAACGGGCCATTTCCCATTAAACGAGTCACACAGAAAATTTAACCAACAAATCAAACACTATATTGGGTCGTTAAATGCTCTATGAATGCCCCTATTTTCCAATTCAATCACACCCTTATTTTAATAAATAATAACCCTCTCAATCTCAACTCCTCTTTGTAGTGCATAGACATCACATCCGCCGCAACCGAAAATCGAAGATGTACGGAACAATGTACGTTGAGATGACGGTTGATGTACCCACAACCGAAGCGTGGAAGCTCTACGGAACTCTACAGCTCCCCAAAGTGGCGGAGGAAGCCAACTCCGACTTTATCAGCTGGGTCGACATCGTCCAAGGGGACGGCGGCGCCGGAACCATTCTCGAGGTTGTTTTCCGTCCAGGTACCATCCATATTCAGTTCAATCAACTTCCGCTAGATTTATGTAATTATCCTAATTAATTTAATTGATTAATTGAGCAGAGATGGGAGGGGGAATGTAGTCGTTCAAGGAGAAATTCATGGTGGTGGATAACGAGAAGCGTGTGAAGGAGGCAGAGGTTGTGGAAGGTGGATTTCTAGATCTAGGGTTTACGCTATATCGTATAAGATTCAATGTGATAGAGGTGGAGGGAAACGAGAAGCAGTGTATAACTCGATCTACGATCGAGTACGAGCTCAAAGAAGAAGCTGCAGCGAATGTTGAAATCGATTCCATTAAACCATTCACTGGCCTCATGCTACTCTGTGCTAAGTATTTGCTCCGCAACAATGACAATTGATCAACTATAGCTGCAACAATGACAATTGATCTACTATTACCTTGGGACTGCGTGTTTTACTTTCATGTTTGCTAAAATAAATTTCTATCCTCCTACTATATATCTCTGTATTTCATTTTCTCTTTTTCCATACTTTTAATAACAACAATCAATATGAATCTACATATTTTATCAACTCATAACTATGAAATCTTGAAAAAGCTGCCACAAGAAAATCCTACTCCTTACGTTAGCTATTAAAAGTCACACTTTATCCGCCACGAATTTTAAAAAATGTTAATAGAAAGTGAATTGAAAATATTAATGAAATGGGAGTCATACTCTTTGATACGCTCGGTTTTTGCACTATTTTAGGGCCTTTATTTGGTCCATTTTGAGTATCAATGTTGCATTACATGTCCAATAATTACATATTTTATCTATTTTGGTATTTTGACGTGTTTTGTGAGAAATGTGCAAATTTGAGCCTAAAAAGATAGCTAAAACTCGAAGATGAAAATATGGAGCATTCGACCCAGCGGACCGCTGGCGGCCAACGATTGTTGAACAAATAGCAGTCCGCTTCGAAAAAGCTGTGCTGAAAAGACTAGTTCAAGACATAATTGTAACACCCCAAAACAGGGTTTAGTTGGAAAATTCCTTTTTACACAAATTTGTCAATTTAGGCTGAAATTCTAATAATTTGTGCACAACACTGAATGTTATTTTATATAGAATTGGGGTTACACATGTATCACGTCAGTAAGATTGAGCAAGAAAATAGAATTAAATCAGAAATTATATAACGTATACAATAGAAGGGAGAAATTGACATTTTGCATAAAAGATGCTATGTATATTTTTATCTCTAAAACTCTTCGAGAGGCACAATCAAGACAATTATACATGGAATCATCTAGAAAGAATATGAATGATCAAAATAGTGCCATTTGTCATTTACTATTCATAATTAATTAAATAATAAGGCTCTTGCTATAAAATCAAATATAGCTACTAGCCTACTATTCACCCCACTTTGGAGAATCAACCGATTAGTAATCAAAGGAGGAAGAAGAAGTTGCAATCTATGAAAGTTTCACTTAATTTGTGTTGACGCTTTGAACCAGTCGAACCAACGTATGGTTATCAAGGTAGGGCTCTCTTTTATCCTATTTTCCTTTTATTTGAAACTTATGATAGGTTATGAGGTAAAAATTTTCCGACCTCGTTGGTTGTCAAATAAGGTGTGTGTTACGTTTTGAGTTTATCAATCAATCCTTGTCCGTAGACGTCGGAAACATAAGTTTTTCCATTGAACTAAATTGAGTTGAACCTATGTATGATTTTGGGTATGAACTGACTATCTTAGTGCATTAATCCATGAATCTTAATTGGTCAAATTGTTGTTGAAAATGAATAATATATCTTATTTAGTGACTAAAATAAATTTATTAGATTTTATAATGGTCATTTGATATATTTTGGAAAATTGATTGGAATATTGAAGTGAAAGATGTTTTTTTGAGTAAGGAATTGAATATGGTAATGACTAATAACCAAGTGTGATTATATGAGTGGATTAACCATAGAAATGACACTAGAATTGATGATTGAAGCATATTCTAACGATTGCAAATAATTGAGATTAAAGAAATTTAGTTGATAAGGTTAATGAGTTTTATTTATAAGATTTGGTAAAAGAAATATGATTTAGAATGACTATCGATGTTAAACTAAATTTGAGGATTTACTAGGTAAGATTAGTAATTACGGGGTATAGAGTAACTAGTGGAAATAGTAACTTAGAATTTGATTAAGGGAATAAAAGACTTGAAACAAACATGGAATGGATAGATAAAATGAGTAGTATATGGAATGCATTTAATTGATCTTGAAATTTATCTGTGATTATTAATATTTTTAAATTAGTATTAAGTTGACCATAAAACTGTGAATAGTAATAGAATATTTGGTGATTTTTTTTATTGGAGGATTTAATTAGGAGTAATTACTTCAATCTATATATATATTGTTAGGGTTTGTATATTAGAAATCACCTTTCGAGTGATTGAATACTGTAAAACTCTAATTATTCTTTTCCAAGTAATGCAACAGATTATTTTTGTGGGCTGCGCACAATTTAAGGTACGCGGTCAGTTCTGAACAAAGAAAAATAATAATTTCACAACCTAGATAGGCCTAGACTACCTATCGTGAAATGTTGCAATGTCAGTCCGATTATTTCTAAGCCATATTGAAATAAGATGACGTTGGTGTAGTATAGCACTGAATGGATCAAACAGCAAGACGAGTCTTTATACTATCTACTGAAAGATGAGGTCTTGATAAATAATTTCTTAATCAATGTACGTTGGCATTGAGCATACGATATTGAGTATCTACTACTTTGACTTACCAAAGGTGCGGATTTTTCGTCACCCAACGATCCAGGTATATTGGGTAGTGGTGATCATTATCTAGCGGTGCTAGGATTGCTATTATGTTGAATCGTGCGCGAGGAGAGTCTCGTTTGATAATATCCACAAGAGGAGCTCGAAACGAGGTTTTATTATTCGGAACCTAGCTAGTTGGAGTTTGATTACTCTATGAATAATAAATTAGAGTTTCTTGGTAAGTCCACTCTTGGAGATTAAAAATATGTTAATTAATTAAACTCATAGCAGACATTAATTAATTAATGGATGTTTCTATTTTAAGAGCGGGAAATGAATTAAACAAATTAAAGGAAACCCGGAATACTTGTAATTTCGGATTTGGAAAGGCAGTGCAATATTACTTCTGTTGTGGTTGCTCGTAATATTCCAATATAAGCTTGAATTAAATTATGGGTTCAATTTAATTAGTAAAAAGCTAATTGGATGAGGCCATGTCCAAATTCTTCCTTAAATACCTGACTGGGCCCAATATGCGACTTAATATAAATAGGAGAATAAAGGAGACAGAAGACAACTTTTTCATTATTGTTTTTACTTAAATTTTCGTCCCCCCTTATCCTAGAGGGAGTCGAAATTTTGCTCTCCTTCCATGAGCAGAATTCTGTCTGTCTTCTTTATTTAAGTCCTAGTATTCTGGTGAGATTTGCCCACACAAATATCAGTTTACAGTCCGGGACACCAGTCAGAAGATCCGAGGTCGAGTACTCAAGATCTTCACGTGGAGAAGAAGCAAGCCATCTTCGATTCTCAAGAGAATCAACGAGGTAATTTAGCTAACTCCGTAGTAAGCATGTTTTAGGAATTATTTGTGCTAAAACATGTTTAAATTCAAGTTATGAGCATGATACATGTGATAATTACGCGAATAGAATTTATCTAAATAATCTGCTAAATAGATTAGTTTATGTGGTCCGTTACAAGCGCAACGCTACCGCTGCCAACCCCTTCATTTATACCTGTATATAATGGGGTGTGCTAGGGTCCTTACGGCATCTTAGTGTGTCACGCCCGCATTTTCTAAGGATAGAAAACACGGTTAATCGCGACTAGGGGAGGGTTAAAGAAGCGGGGAAGAAGGGGGAAAACAACACAACTCGACCATAGCTCGAAACAAATGAGAATAGCTCGAATAAAATCAGAGTATCATTTCAACAATCAACAACTCCAAATGAAAATATCTCAATAATACACTAACTCAAAAGAAACAATATTTAGCGGAAGCATTTCGAGAGTAGAATAATGCTATGTATGAAGACACAACATATTCTAGACATTTGATAGACATTCTTCACTTTTATGCTCAACACCCACCGCGCTCGTCACAGCTCAATCTGCACATAGAGAAAATACATGCAGGGCTGAGTACTTGATGCACTCAGTGGACTCATGCCGAAAATATTTTATAAAAATTATTTATCATGCCATTAACGAGTGACCTCGGGGTTTTAACTTTGAAAGGGCCCGAGTCACTAAAACATTTCACCAACATCATCATCACCATCAACCTCAACATCAACAACATCAACATCACCATACCATATCTGAACATACATAACAAGGAATGTGGCCACATTCCAAGCCACTAGACCGGCCAACTCGAAGAGATAGCGCACGATCTACGGGGTGTACACTAGCCTGAATAGGGACTCACTCCCTAGTCAGACCCGAATTAGATTAACCATACATGGCAAAAGCCACTTCAGATAGGTCTCATAGCAACACAAAAATATGGCATGACAAACATATTTCACAAAAATAAATATACTTAGGACATAGTCCTTATTTAAAAAGAAAGTCCACCTCAAAAGCTTAACTCCTCAACTTGTCAATTTGTTCCGTTCTCAAATAGCATGCAAAATACCTTTTTAAAAGAACATAATATGCAAACATTAAACTTTAAGAAAATAATTTAATTCAGAGGAACGCATGTATCATATAAGATGTTCACATTACCATCTTCGGGATATTCTGAAATTCGTGTACTGTAACATCGCTAGGCAGCCACTTCTTTCGTAACAATTAAATTCCTCAACCCAATCCTTGAAGCTCTTAAACGCTGGCCCAAGTTTAACACATTCATCTCCTTTATTTCCTTGGCCCAACTTTTTCCTCCAATTTTATTTAGGGCCCAAACCGAACAAAACCTCCCATTATATTAACATGGCCCATTTTTAAAAAAAACAAAGAAGCCCAATTATAATCCACCATCCTCCGCGCCTCACTCTCTCTCTCTCTCTTCGCTTTCCCCAACAAAACCGGCTCCAATTCCCCCAATTCCCGTCGCTCCTCCAACTTCGCCATCCACCGCCGTTGTGAAGTCACCTCGCCGGCGTCGCCGTCGCAGGGTCAGGCCGCAACCGTCGTCAGCCGCTGCCCAGGATCGTCGCTGCTGCTGTCGGCTTTTCCGCCGGTTCCGTCGCTCCGACGCCACTGCACAGAGCCGTCGGCTCCTCCGCCGCACTCAACACCTTCCTCCTCCTTTTAAAACTCTGAACATCGCCACCCATCTTCTCCCTCTCGGCGATTTGCGCCGTCTCCGTTCAGCCTGGTCGCTCCATCGCCGCTGCCCACATTCCGAATTGCAGCACCGTCGCCGATGTTTTCGTATTCTCGCAGCTCCGTGTGCAGCCTGTTCATCCCTCTCCGCATCGCGCAAGAACTCTCCTTTCTCTTTCTCGGAAGTTCCTCGTCCGACCGCTCATTACCGCCGCCTCCGGCAACCCCTACTACTTGGTGCCATCGCTGTCCGATCCCACATCAGATTCTCGAATCTCTCCATCATATTCAGCCTCCAACTTCTTTCACTCTTGATCGCTAACTCTCATCTGGTCGTCGTCTCCGTTTCTTCCTCTCTTTTCTCCCGATTATAGTTGTGAAAACAAGTCGTGTGATAATGAAACTTGGAAGTTGATATACTGTGTGTTTGTGTTAAAAGGATCGGTAATTGGGTTCTGTATATATTTTCTTGATAATTACATTGTACAAGGAGTACCAATATATAGGAGTAGGGATTGTTCTACAAGGTAAGCCTAATTAACATAATTACAAATATTGCATATCTTCCTAAAGATGGTAAAAAGATAATTTACACATCTTCCTCCTGATATGGTGCAATCTTCTCCAACACTCCCCCTCAAGTTAAGTAACGGGATTCCCGATACTCAACTTGCACAATACTTCTCGAAATTGCTTTGAATTCACCGACTTGGTTAAAATGTCAGCTAGTTGATCCTCGGACTTGACAAATGGCATCTCAACTATTCTTGTCTCGATATTCTCCTTGATGAAGTGCCGGTCTACTTCCACATGTTTTGTTCAATCATGCTGGACTGGGTTTTCAGATATGCTAATGGCCGTCTTGTTGTCACAAAATAACTTGCACGTTTGAGACGAGTAAAGACCCAACTCCCTCATAAGTCTCCTTAGCCATAGTAATTCTGTCAACCCACTCTTTATTCCGCGAAATTCTGCTTCCGCGCTAGATAGTGCTACCACCTTCTGCTTCTTGCTCCTCCATGTCACAAGATTTCCTATCATTTGGGTTTGATCTCCTCCACGAAGGTAAAGTACCCCGCGGTTGATCTCCTATCATTTGGGTTTCCAGCCCAATCCGCATCAGTAAACCCATTTATCTCCAAGTGTCCATGCTTCTCGAACAGAAGTCCATGTTCAACTGTCCCCTTTAAGTACCTAACAATCCTTACAGCCGCCTCCCAATGCTCTTCCTGTGGTGCATGCATAAACTGACTTACTACTCGCACTGCGTAGGCAATATCTGGCCTAGTGTGGGATAAGTAAATCAACTTCCCGACTAACCTTTGATATCTTCCCCTGTCAGTAAGCTTTGCATCTACCTTCATTTGTAGTCCGTGGTTCTGAACCATCGGAGTCTCTGCAGGTTTACAGTCAAGCATCCCGATTTCAGCTAAAAGGTCGAGTATATACTTCCTCTGATTGATGAATATCCCTTTCTTGGATCTCAACACTTCTATCCCCAAGAAGTATTTTAGTGGTCCTAGATCCTTCATCTCAAACTCACTAAACAAGTTTTTTCTGAGCTCCGTCATTTCTTCAGTATCATCTCCGGTGATAATCATGTCATCCACATAAATAATCAGACACGTGATCTTGCCTTCTCTTTTCTTAATAAATAGTGTGTGGTCTGAATTGCTCTGTTTGTACCCATACTTTTTCATCACCTCCGTGAACCGTCCAAACCACGCCCTTGGAGATTGTTTCTGCCCGTACAACGTCTTCTTCAGTTGACATACCTCTCCCGTTTGGAACTCATCAGCAAATCCAGGTGGAGGTTCCATGAAAACTGGCTTTGGTAACTCCCCATGTAGGAAGGCATTGGTTACATCAAATTGGTGAAGTGGCCAATCCTTGTTGGCTGCAATTGAGAACAAGACTCTGACGGTGTTGATTTTCGCCACAGGTGAAAACGTTTCGTCATAGTCGATTCCATAGGTCTGGGTGTATCCCTTTGCCACAGGTCGGGCCTTATATCTCTCCACCGTGCCGTCTGGCCTTCTCTTTATCGTGAACACCCATCTGCACCCAACAGTCTTCACCCCTTCAGGTAGCTTGCCTTTTACCCAAGTATTGTTTCTCATCAGTGCCCCCATCTCTGTGACCATAGCATCCCTCCAATGCTTCTGTTTCATTGCTTCCCCTGCCGATTGTGGAATTTCCTCTTCTGCATACAATGCGGCTTCAAATGCTCTAGCCATCTTGGCCAGATTCCCTTGCACGAAGTTCGCTACTCCGTATCTGCTCTTCTTCCCAATCTTTTCAGGAGAGTACCGTTTTGGTGGGACTCCTCTAGTAGTTCGATTTGGAAGAATGTACCTCCCAGTGTCACTATCAACCGTGTTATCCTCCTCGGGAACATCTGTACTCATGTGGTGGTTAGGGAAAACTGTATTTTCATCGGGATCAAGAATTACCTCGGATATCATTTGAGGAGGATCCGGGGGCGGATGAGATGACTCTGGTGGCGAGACCTGCTCGGCGGTAGTGACAACTGGTTCTGTTAGATCCTCAATCGAAGGATTTGGAAGTGGCACCACCCAACTTAGGTAGTCCGATGAACTACCTGGATCACTCTCCCCCTGACTATCAAGGTGGGTGTGGTAAAAGAATTCGGTTTCTAAGAAATTACAATTCATGGTGGTAATGATCCTTTTTGTATGGGGATCGAAACATCGGTATCCCTTCTGGTTCATGCCATACCCAACGAAGACACACTTGGTTGCACATGGTGATAGTTTGGTTCTCTCGTGTTTAGGGATATGAACATAGACAGTGCAGCCAAAAACTTTGGGGGAAAGGTTCAAGTGTTGGGGAATTTTGGTCATTTTGGATAGCATATCAAGTGGAGTTCTCTTGTTGAGGATTTTTGTAGGTAAACGGTTCATGAGGTACACAGCTGTGGCTACGGCTTCTGGCCAGAAATGATTGGGTACTTTGGATTCGATCATGAGAGCCCGGGTAATTTCTAGAATTATCCTATTTTTCCTTTCTGCTACCCCATTTTGTTCAGGTGTATAAGCACAAGATGTTTGGTGGATCATTCCTTTTTCTCTACAAAATTGGGTCATAGAACTATTAACGAACTCTCTCCCATTGTCTGACCTAATGGTTTTTATGGTGGTATGAAACTGTGTTTGGATCAATTTGAAGAACAAGATAAATTTTTCTACGACTTCAGACTTATGTTTCAAGAAATATATCCAAGTCATTCGAGTACAGTCATCAACAAAAATCACAAAGTAACAAAAAATACCACCAACAATTGGAGCAGGGCCCCACACATCAGCATGTATCAAGGAAAAAATGGAATTCATACGAGTGTTTGTAAGTTTAAATGACTGTCTGTGGCTTTTGGCCAAAACACATGTTTCACAAGAAAAGTCTGTAGGAATAGAAAGGTTCGGAAAAAGAAGTTTAAAATAACCAGGAGAAGGGTGACCTAGTCTTCGGTGCCACAGCCAAATTTCTTGTTTCGTGGATCCGTGAGCCAGCATCGCACTACCATGTTGAGCTATCTCATCCACGTAGTAGAGTCCTTGCTTCTCAGTGCCACGCCCAAGAATCCTCTTCGTCTGAATATCCTGTAATATGCAGAAGGTAGGATGCATTAGAAGTGTACAATTCAAGTCCCTAGTCACATGACTTATGGACATCAATCTCTGAGACAGCGTAGGAACATGTAAACAGTTTGACAATCTGAGAGTGGGAGATATATCAATGGTTCCCAACCCAACAACAGTGATCAGTTCCCCGTTTGCAGTCCTAATATATGTATCAGTAACAACATCATAGCTACTAAAATCATTTCGGTCTGGGGACATTGTATCTGTGGCCCCACAATCAAAAATCCAACCTTGATCATTTGTTCTAACATAATTACAAACGTGAAATGCAGCGGAAACATTTTTTAGAGGTGCAAAGGGGTTTTTCGACACAAAATTGCAATTATTTGGGGTTTTTTGAGGTTTCATCAAAGGTTGGGGTCGCTTTTGATAAGTTACATAATCTGGGGGCTGAGAAGTAATAGCATGGGGTTTCATTTGTAATAATTGTTTCTTATGGGGGTGCAAATAGGATTGTAAAGAAATACTAGGGTTTGGCTTAAAGCCAAACCCTCTACCTCCAAATGCGGCGCCGCTCCACTCTTCTTTCTCGGCGAAATTGCCGGCCCCCCCGTATGTAGCCGCCGCCGCCGGTTGAAGCCTGGGCTCCCGGCGGTTTCTCCTGCCCTATTGTAGTCTCTCGGTTTCCAGCCCCAATTTGTCTCTGTTGTCCCCGTTCGTCGACCCCGATAGCGAGCTTCGCCTGAGCTCTCTCCTTCTGTTTCTCCTCCCACCATTCTGGATATCCAATTAGGAGGAAGCAATCCTCCTTGGTGTGTCTCGGTTTTCCATAGTGGGAGCAAATCAGTCGGGATTTATCCAGCCTGTTATCCGGCCGGTGGGTGGCTGTGGTGGTGCGCGGAGATGTGGTGGTGGTGCTGAGCGGTGTGGTGGTGCGCGTTGTCTGTGGGCAGCCAAACCGTGCCCGATCCCCCCCCAGATGACGAATCGGCGTTTCTGCCGTCGGCTCCTCCGGTGAGTGAAGGGGATGTGTTGATGCTTCTTCGAGTAGCCTCCCTCTTCACATATCCGTAGGCAGTCTCAACCGATGGGGGTGGTTCCTCCTTGAGGATTTCTCGTCTGATTGAATCATACTCCTGATTCAACCCTGTTAGAAACTTGATTAGTCTCTTGTTGCTGGAGAATTCTCTGAATTGGTCGACACCTTTGTCGCAACAAGTAACCGGCTGTTTTTGGCAGCGGTCGATGTTGATCCATAATCCATTGATTCTTCGGTAATATGTCTCTAGGTCAAGATCTCCCTGTCTGATGTTAATTGCTTTTTCTTCCAGGTCGTAGATGAGATATGGATCCGCCTTACTTTCGTATGTTACTGCAAGGCTATCCCACAACGCCTTTGATGTTTGGTGATGTGCGAAATTGGCGATAATATCGTCTTCGATGTTATCGACGATCCACGAGAAAACGACCAGATCGTCTTCCTCCCGGTCGTCGTACCCCTTGCTTCCGGGTGCGGGTGGTTCCTTCTTGATGTAAGAGTAGGCTCCTCGGCCTCCCAATTTGACCTTCATCAATCTTGACCAGATTGGGTAATTCTTTCCGTTCAGCTTGAACGTAACGGTGATACTCTTGCTGTTCCTCAGTCTCGTTGGTGCTTTCAGATCGTTTTTGTTGTCGTCTTCGCTGTCTGACATTGTGTCTGATGTAGGATTTGGTTTCTGTGGTTGATTTGGCTATATGGGTCGAGAATGGGTATATTATGGCTATGATGATTTTGTTCTGAGCCAAGGTCGTTCCTGCTCTGATACCATGTTAAAAGGATCGGTAATTGGGTTCTGTATATATTTTCTTGATAATTACATTGTACAAGGAGTACCAATATATAGGAGTAGGGATTGTTCTACAAGGTAAGCTTAATTAACATAATTACAAATATTGCATATCTTCCTAAAGATGGTAAAAAGATAATTTACACATCTTCCTCCTGATATGGTGCAATCTTCTCCAACAGTTTGTATAGCTGAAACTGCTGTTGCCCATTTATTCCTATATTTCAGGTATTATGGATCATGGCATATCATGGCCATATTATGTGGAGCAGAAATTGGGTGAAAACAAATTACGAAAATAATGCTAGCATTGATCAATTGGAACGATGCTTATTTGTGATTCTCACATAATTGCATAATACTACGTGTTTTCTCTGCATATATGTATGCAATTCAAAAGCAATTCCACTAATTAGTTTAAGTGGATTGTAATTTAAGAGGACATTGAAAATTGTTGATCGAATAATTGAAATGTTGAACTATATATCATATGCTTTCAACAGCTTAAAAGAATTGAAGGAAATTTTTCGGCTACACAAACGACGTTCCTTCAAAACTGTACATTTTTAAACAAAATGCTACATTATTAGCCGAGGTACATTATTAGGCTAAAAATCTACATTATTAGATGACACGTGGCATTAATCTAACCATTAGATCACAAAACCAATGGATTGCATGTGTTTTGTGTTTCACTTATACTTAGCGTTTGGATATGAATACATCCCTATAATGTATATATATATAAATATATGTATGAGAATGTAAATACAAAATATGGGGTGTTACAACAATTGATCTATGTCAGTAGGTGAAATAATTTTGCGACATGTTCTAACATCACACTAATAAAAATGTGAAACATCTATGTCAATAATAATTCCGTTGGTGGATAACTTCGACCTGAGCTCGATTAGGATGGTTCTGTCAGGGGCGGTGCCGCTGGGGGACGAGCTGGAAGTCGCAGACAGTTTTGGACAGGTGAAAAGTGAAAAATAACTTATATTCCTCACTTCATTTTTCATGTCCTTTAAATGATCATTTAATACCAGAAACACTAAATTCAATTTAATTAGTCCCTATATTTGTGTATAGATTATAAGAATTATACTGATAATTGATTTACTTTATTTGACTCTAAATTCAGTGTTAGGAAAATTAGTTGGGTAGGTGGAGGAATGTGAAGTTAAGTCGGGTTAACTTGTCATTACTCCCTATTGATGTATTGCATATATAACTAATCGATTTGAATCCATATTATGGTACCACTTGCATCTAATACTTTGTCAATTATGATTTATAATATAACTATATGCACGGTTCCTAGAGAGAGATATTGCACCGAATTTTCAACAAATTCAACATTTATTTATTGAACAATAGAATGGCATACTTAATTTGATTTCATTTTATTTAACCCTTTTTTTATAGTGATGCTCCCGTCTTTGTCGGGTAATTTCAATAAATTGTTTAATTAATTATAGAATGACTGCCAATCTCCGCAGTTGCTACCACGTAACATGCATGTTAAAAATTTGTACACGAAGTTATGTACTTATCCATGTATGATAATAATAATATTATCATAATTTATATCCTTTTTTATTCTAGGTGGGTTAGATAGACCACGACGAATTCAAAGATATTAGACAAAAATAATAAATTCATGGGCCGAGTAATAAACATAAACTTCCTAGCCCGTTTGTCCATTATTCTAGGTGGGTTAGATAGACCACAGGGAATTCATGTTATTGGAAAAAAATAATAAATTCATGGGCTGACTAATAAACATAAATTTCCTAGCCTGTTTGTCCATACTATATTTTTTCGTAAGTAATATTTAGTTATCCAAAATTGTCAAAGTATTAGATGCAAGTGGTACCATGATAAAGATTCGAATCGATTAGATATATATGCATCACATCAATGAGGAGTAATGACAAATTAATCCGACCTAACTTCACATTCCTCCACCTACCCAACTAATTTTCCTAACACTGAATTTAGAGTAAAACAAAGTAAATCAATTAGTAGTATAATTCTTATAATCTCAACACAAATATAGGGAATAATTAAATTGAATTTAGTGTTTATGGTATTAAATGATCATTTGAAGGACATGAAAAATGAAGTTAGGTATATCAGTTATTTTTTACTTTTCACCAGTCCAAAAACCGCATGCGACACGCGGCTGAGCAGAGCCGCTTCCAGCTCCTTCCCCAGCGGCGCCGCCCCTGGCATAACCATCCTGATCGAGCTTAGGTCGAAGTTATCCACCAGCGGAATTATTAGTAACATAGATGTTTCATATTTTTATTAGTGTGATGGTTGAATTTGTCGTAGAATTATTTCACCTATGAAACATAAATCAATTATGTCTTCAACTAGTCTTTTCAAGTGATGTTTCGAAACTAATAAAGATGATTTTTATATTTCTACGGCCGAGGGCTATATTAGTAAATTCTATGTAATTTAAGATTGAAATAGTGTTGCACATATTATTATCACTGAATTTTTCATGATAATAAAACAGTCATTTTCAGCCATAATTCAACGGGCCATTTCCCATTAAACGAGTCACACAGAAAATTTAACCAACAAATCAAACATAAATCATCTAGAAAGAATATGAATGATCGAAATAGTGATATTTGTCATTCACTATTCATAATTAATTAAATAATGTGGCTCTTGCTATAAAATCAAATATAGCTACTAGCCTACTATTCACCCCACTTTGGAGAATCAACCGATTAGTCATCAAAGGAGGAAGAAGAAGTTGCAATCTATGAAAGTTTCACTTAATTTGTGTTGACGCTTTGAACCACTCGAACCAACGAATGGTTATCAAGGTAGGGCTCTCTTTTATCCTATTTTTCTTTTATTTGAAACTTATGATAGGTTATGAGGTAAAACTTTTCTGACCTCGTTGGTTGTCAAATAAGGTGTGTGTTACGTTTTGAGTTTATCTATCAATCCTTGTCCGTAGACATCGGAAACATAAGTTTTTCCATTGAACTAAATTGAGTTGAACCTATGTATGATTTTGGGTATGAACTGACTATCTTAGTGCATTAATCCATGAATCTTAATTGGTCAAATTGTTGTTGAAAATGAATAATATATCTTATTTAGTGACTAAAATAAATTTATTAGAATTTATAATGGTCATTTGATATATTTTGGAAAATTGATTGGAATATTGAAGTGAAAGATGTTTTTTTGAGTAAGGAATTGAATATGGTAATGACTAATAACTAAGTGTGATTATATGAGTGGATTAACCATAGAAATGAGACAAGAATTTAGTTGATAAGGTTAATGAGTTTTATTTATAAGATTTGGTAAAAGAAATATGATTTAGAATGACTATGGTTAAACTAAATTTGAGGACTTACTAAGTAAGATTAGTAATTACGGAGTATAAAGTAACTAGTGGAAATAGTAACTTAGAATTTGATTAATGGAATAAAAGACATGAAACAAACATGGAATGGATAGATAAAATGAGTAGTATATGGAATGCATTTCATTGATCTTGAAATTTATCTGTGATTATTAATATTTTAAAATTAGTATTCGCAAAATTTCCCATGCTCTCCTGACCTTACTTTCACTCGCACATTCTCCAACGCGGCATCGGCCCTTTGAGCTTCTACGATCCTCGCTCAAAGAGCAGGTTCAATTACCAAAGTAGCGATTCTTCCCTCTACCATCTCGGGTGCATTCACCACTTCCAACTTCAATTTACTAAATTCACATATCAGACTCTCATCTCTCATCCTGAGTGAGAAATGTAGCTAGTTGAGGTTATTCTTCTAACTTAACGCATCGGCCACCACGTTGGCCTTGCCAGGATGATAATTAATTCCACAATCGTAATCTTTCACCAACCCGAGCCATCTTCGTTGTCTCATATTCAAATCCTTCTGCTCGAAAAAGTATTTTAGGCGCTTGTGATCCATGAAAATTTCACATCGAACCCCATAGAGGTGATGTCTCCAAATTTTCAAGGCATGCACAACTGCTGCCAATTCCAAGTCATGTGTGGGATAATTCAACTCGTGCGGCCTTAGTTGTCGTGATGCGTACGCAATCACCATGTCATTCAGCATTAGCACGCATCCAAGTCCCACTTTCGAAGCATCAATATACACTACATAGTTCGTTCCCGGCTCCGGCACGGTAAGCACTGGTGCAGTGGTCAATTTCTCCTTTAGAAGCTGAAATCTTGCTTCACACTCGGGAGTCCATATGAATTTGGTTCCTTTCTTCAATTATTGGATCATCGATCTTGCGATCTTAGAAAATCCCTCAATAAACCTTCGGCAGTATCGTGCCAGACCTAGGAAACTCCGAATCTCATTAGGTGTTGAAGGAGAGTTCCATCGTCGAACTGTCTCAACCTTCGCAGGATCCACTCGAATTCCTTCTACGGTGACAATATGTCCAAGGAAGTTCACCTCGTTAAGTCAGAACTCGCTCTTGCTAAACTTAGCATAGAGTTTCTCGGCTCTTAACGTTTCTAAGGTGATTCTTAGATGTTCTTCGTGCTCTTTCTCATTCTAAGAGTAAATAAGTACATCATCTATGAAGACTAGTACAAATTTATCCAAGTACGGGTGAAACACTCGGTTCATCAAATCCATAAATTCTAATAAATTTATTTTAGTCACTAAATAAGATATATTATTCATTTTCAACAACAATTTGACCAATTAAGATCCATGGATTAATGCACTGAGATAGTCAGTTCATACCCAAAATCATACATAGGTTCAACTCAATTTAGTTCAATGGAAAAACTTATGTTTCCGACGTCTACGGACAAGGATTGATAGATTAACTCAAAACGTAACACACACCTTATTTGACAACCAACGAGGTCAGAAAATTTTTACCTCATAACCTATCATAAGTTTCAAATAAAAGAAAAATAGGATAAAAGAGAGCCCTACCTTGATAACCATACGTTGGTTCGACTGGTTCAAAGCGTCAACATAAATTAAGTGAAACTTTCATAGATTGCAACTTCTTCTTCCTCCTTTGATTACTAATCGGTTGATTCCCCAAAGTGGGGTGAATAGTAGGCTAGTAGCTATATTTGATTTTATAGCATGAGCCACATTATTTAATTAATTATGAATAGTAAATGACAAATGACACTATTTTGATCATTCATATTCTTTCTAGATGATTCCATGTATAATTGTCTTGATTGTAGTAAAAAAAAATTACAAACCTAGAACAATCGTGCCTCTCGAAGAGTTTTGGAGATAAAAATATACATAGCATCTTTTATGCAAAATGACCATTTCTCCCTTTTATTGTATAAGCTATATAATTTCCGATTTAATTCTATTTTCTTGCTCAATCTTACTGACGTGATACTTGTGTAACCCCAATTCTATATAAAATAACATTCAGTGTTGTGCACAAATTATAAAAATTTCAGCCTAAATTGACAAATTTGTGTAGAAAGGAATTTTCCAACTAAACCCTGATTTGGGGTGTTACAATTATGTCTTGAACTAGTCATTTCAGCACAACTTTTTCGAAGCGGACTGCTATTTGTTCAACAATCGTTGGCCGCCAGCGGTCCGCTGGGCGGGTCGAATGCTCCAGATTTTCATCTTCGAGTTTTAGCTATCTTTTTAGGCTCAAATTTGCACATTTCTCACAAAACACGTCAAAATACCAAAATAGATAAAATATGTAATTATTGGACATGTAATGCAATATTGATACTCAAAATGGACCAAATAAAGGCCCTAAAATAGTGCAAAAACCGAGCATATCAAAGAGTATGACTCCCATTTCGTTAATATTTTCAATTCACTTTCTATTAACATTTTTAAAAATTCGTGGTGGATAAAGTGTGACTTTTAATAGCTAACGTATGGAGTAGGATTTTCTTGTGGAAGCTTTTTCAAGATTTCATAGTTATGAGTTGATAAAATATGTAGATTCATATTGATTGTTGTTATTAAAAGCATGGAAAAAGAGAAAATGAAATACAGAGATATATAGTAGGAGGATAGAAATTTATTTTGGCAAACATGAAAGTAAAACACGCAGTCCCAAGTTAATAGTAGATCAATTGTCATTGTTGCGGCTATAGTTGATCAATTGTCATTGTTGCGGAGCAAATACTTAGCACAGAGCAGCATGAGGCCAATGTATGGTTTAATGGAAGCGATTTCAACATTAGCTGCAGCTTCTTCTTTGAGCTCGTACTCGATCGTAGATCGAGTTATACACTGCTTCTCGTTTCCCTCCACCTCTATCACATTGAATCTCATACGATACAGCGTGAACCCTAGATCCAGAAATCCACCTTCCACAACCTATGCCTCCTTCACACACTTCTCGTTATCCACCACCACGAATTTCTCCTTGAACGACTTCATTCCCCCTCCCATCCTAGTTTTTAGTTTTAGCTTAGGTTAGTTAACTTTCGTTCCAGTGCTTAGCTAGCTTAGTTTAGAATTTTAGTGAAGCGTAAGTGATTCAGTGCGACAGAGGCTTCAGTTCAGTCCGGCGCTGTTTCCAGTTTCCGACCGAGAATCACTCGGCCTTTACTCGCTTTATGTTCTTTCAATTTCGTAGCTAGTTTTCGCTTTATATTTCGCTTTGGACGAGATCTATTCTGGAATCAAAGTTCTTTTGTTTTCGGATCTTCAAGTTCATTGTCACAGTTTAATTTCTCGCCTTTAAATATTGTTCCTAGTGCCTAGTTATAATGAATGTTAAAATGATTTACTGTTCCGTGGTTTAATCAAGTAGTTAGTTTAAATTCTGCCTAGCATAAATCCAGTAGTTAAAACAAACTCCCAAGTTAAAGCGTGGCCGCAGCCAAACCCCTGTTCACTAAACACACACTCGCATCACATTTTTCTCTGTGGGATCGACCCCGATTCTTGCCGCTTTACTGTTAAAGTAGTGCGAGTTTTTGGGAGTTATAAATATTTTCTTTGCGTGAGTCGGTTTGAGGATTGACTTGATCAATTAGTAACGACAATTTGCTCACTGATCCACCGGGTTCGGTTATCTTCCATATAACCTTGATTAATCTGATCCGTCGTTCCGAGCCTCACCAAAGAACAAAGTAATAGTTTGATCGTTTACACGTGAATTTAATAGTTTGGTTGCAAAATAGAACAAATTAATAGTTTGATAATTTACATCTGAATTGTAAAGTCGGTATGCAAAAACTATAATTTGATGAAAATTTATAAATATATAGGCAAATTATTCTATAATAATATGCACTGACACGAAAATTTGTAGGCAAATTCTGATTTGGGGTGTTACAATTATGTCTTGAACTAGTCTTTTCAGCACAACTTTCTCGAAGCAGACCGCGGCTTGTTCAGCGGTCGTTTGCCGCCAGCGGTCCGCTGGGCGGGTTGAATGCTCCAGATTTTCATCTTCGACTTTTAGCTATCTTTTTAGGCTCAAATTTACGCATTTCTCACAAAACACGTCAAAATACCAAGAGGAGACTGATGTAGAGCTTCCACGCTTCGGTTGCCGGTACGTCAACCGTCATCTCAGCGAACATTGTTCCGTACATCTTGGATTTCTGATTGTGGCGGATGAGATGTCTATGCACTACAAAGATGAGTTGAGATTGAGAGGGTTCAGATTTTTTGGTACTTTTCCCAGATTAATATTGACGAAAAGAGGACGTCCTTCAACCTCTCAGCAATCTCAATCTGAAGGTGGGCATTCTATCTCATTTGCATGTCGATTTAATGGAATAGTTGCCTGATTCTGTACATGAATTACTTGGTGAATGTAGTATTTGTATGTTCATTATATGATTGAATTTTTTCATTGTGTTACTTTTTCTATGCATTATGTATCCTGTTTTATGCATCATGTAACTGCAGTTTTACTGTGGTCAAATAGTGAATGTATTATTTGTATGTTCATTACATGATTAAATCTTTACATTATGTAACTCATTCAATGCATTATATATCCTTATTTAATGCAGCATGTTACTGCTTTTGTATATGGTCAAAGAGTGAATGGAATATTTGTTATGTTCATTACTTGATTTAATATGTGCATTATTTGGCTATTTGAATGCATTATGTACCATGTTTTATTCATCATGAGACTGCTGTTGGACATGGGTCAAAGAGTGAATGTACTAATTGTATGATCATTACTTGATGTATTCTGTGCATTATTTTGATATTTTAATGCATTATGTACCGTGTTTCATGCATCATGTGACTGCTGGTTGACATGGGTCAAAGAGTGAATGCAATAATTGTATGTTCATTTTTTGACCGGATCTGTACATTATTTGGTGATTTTAATGAATTATATACCATGTTCCATGCATCATGTGGTTGCTGGTTGACATGGTGCATTATTTAATGAAAATGTGACACAATATTGATAGCTTCCCATTTAAATAATGTTATGATGTTGTATGTAGGACAGCAGCGAAGTAGCTGAGATTCAGGAACAATGAAGTGAAAAAAATCGCAGATAAATACTGTGAAGGCAGATGGATGAAGATGAATCTGTACATTATTAAACTAGTAGTATACATTATGTATCAAATATTATGCATTATTTGACCGCTGTGTACGTAGGTGAATAGGTGAAAGTCATATTTCCTTGTGCATTATTTCATTACTTCTGTACACTATTTATCAAGTATTATACATTATTTACCAAGTATTATGCATTAGTTGACTGCTTGTGTACATGAGTACAATCACCACTGTACAAAATCACCAAAAAAACATCTCATCCAACATTTACGTTATATATCATAAATGGTCCATTACAGAAATTAAAATAACCATTATAGAGTAATATATGTACATTATGTGTGTCACTAAAAACTACTTCCCTACCCGATATAATATCCTATTCTATGCATTATGTATCCTTTTGTTATGCATCATGTAACTGCAGTTGTACTTTGGTCAAATAGTGAATGTATTATTTGTATGTTCATTACATGATTAAATCTTTACATTATGTAACTCATTCAATGCATTATATATCCTTATTTAATGCAGCATGTTACTGCTTTTGTATATGGTCAAAGAGTGAATGGAATATTTGTTATGTTCATTACTTGATTTAATATGTGCATTATTTGGTGATTTTAATGAATTATATACCATGTTCCATGCATCATGTGGCTACTGGTTGACATGGTGCATTATTTAATGAAAATGTGACACAATATTGATAGCTTCCCATTTAAATAATGTTATGATGTTGTATGTAGGACAGCTCATGTCTCGACCATTATTGAACCTAAAATAACCATTATTTAGTATAATATGTACATTATGTAAATCAGTCAAAACTACTCCCTAGCCGCGATGATATCTAAACCCTCGTTTTATAACTGAAACTCGTGGACTTTGGTAATGATTTTGTCAATTAGTACATACTACACCCTAGCCCCAAGGATTGCTAAACCCTTTGGGAAAACAAGAAACGTGCGCCGAACAAGCAAACACGACAAAAATTAAATTAAAGTGGTCATGAAAAATGTACATTATAGATCACAAATGATGCATTACAGAACCTAAAACAACCATTATATTACAAAATATGTACATTATGTGTATCAGTTACAAAATACTACCTATCCGCTATGCTTTCTAAACCCTAGATGAATGACTGCAGCTCGTGTACTTTGACGATGTTTTTAAGGCTTAGAACATACTACACCCTAGCCCCAAGGACTACTAAACCCTTTCGGAAAATAAGAAACGTGCGCCGAACAATCAAACACGGACAAACTTTAATTAAATTTGTCAGTAAAAGTGTACATTATAGATCACAAATCGTGCATTACAGAACCTAAAATGACCATTATATACTATAATATGTACATTATGTGTATCAGTTAAAAACTACTACCTAGCCGATATGATTTACAAACCCTAAATGAATGATTGAATCTCGTGTACTTTGGCGACGGTTTGCTTAACTTAGTACATACTACACCCTACCCCCAAGGAATCTTAAACCCTCTGGGAAAAGACGAAACGTGCGTCTATCTATCATACACGACCAACTGTAAATAAAATTGGTCAGAAGAAATTTACATTACATATAACAAATCATGCATTATATATCCTAAAAAAACCATTATATAATATAATAAGTACATTACGTGTGTCATACTCGCGGTACTACGTACAAGTTGTGTTTCACCCAATATACTACTACCCTAGCCCCCGGAATTGGGCAACCCTAGGGGAATGAAGAAAACCTAAACCCCACCTTATCAAAACCTGGAATCATGTTTCCATATAAATATATTGAGACATGACTACCGGCTCATTAAACCTAATCATTGTCGTTTACATATCATGCATTATATAGGCAATAACATCCATTGCATATTCACATTTGGTGCATTATTTGAAGCCGTTTAAACTACTAACCTAGCCACGACGAAAACTAAGACCTAAAGGAATGCATCATACTCGCGGTCCTACGTAGAGTTTGTGTTTCACACAATATACTACAACCCTAGCCCCCAGAATTGTTAAACACCTTGGGAATAAATGAAACGTGGGAAAAATAATCATAGACTTCAAAACGTGGGAAAACCTTTTTGCAATGAACGAAACCTACAACCAAACGGTTTTCAAGTTCTCTAATCCATTTAATCTCAGCATAAATTCTACTTAGATTACCTTCTTCCATTGTTGAAGAAAACGAAAACAATAATATGCCGAAAACGATGCGGGTGTGCTCCAAGAAAATAGATTTTGAACGCGAAATAAAAACCAATGCAAATTTCGCCAAAAAATTTAGAACACAAATTGTCTTCAATGGAGCATGATGGGAGAATAACCGATGACAGAGAAGAAATGATTCTGGAATCGTTGAATAAAACCGCTGCAATCTTTAGATGGAGATAATCAAGCACTTTCCATAACCGACGTTAATATGTATACCATAAAAGCCCTTTTCTATTTTTTCAATGAATAAAAAAGAAATAATCAGGCTCTATTTTCGGCCTTAGGATCTTGAAAATGGATGACCGAGATTGAGAAGGAGATTGAATTAATTAGGGGAAAAGGATTTGAATACAATCCTATATATATATATATATATATATATATATATATATATATATATATATATATTGGGGAGCATTAGGGTCCTATTGCCCCCTTAGTGTCTATTTCCTTCTTAATATCAACCATTAGATTAGTATGATGGACGGACTAGATGAAGCCTCACAAAATTATCCCGTGTTGCATTATTAGGTTCATTCTGTGCATTATATGGGTAAAATTGTAAAACAACCATGAATTAAAACGGAAGGAGCGAGATTTTCATAGACCTTCCATCTACTCACTCTCTCTCTCACTCCAACCGTCTCACTCCTCAAACCCACGATTCAACATACTCTCCCCCAATTCCCACTCATTTCCAAACCCTAGCCGCCACTACCAGCCACCAAAATCAAACCCAAAAGTTGATTTTCGTCATTTTTTCAAGCCTCCGACGCAGTTTCACTGTCGAAAATGTACTCCCTTGGCGCGCGACTTCCGGTTCAAGTAGACATCAAGGTAGGGTTTTTATGCTTCAATTTGTTATTAATAGCCGATTATCACCGACGACACCACTGTTAAGCGGCGATTATCACCGACGACACACCACCTAATCATAGATTCATTGTTTTCTACCAAATAGTTTCAAGTTTTTCGCACTTGTTTTGGTCAATTTTTCGTAAATCGTAAAATTGTGTTCATTTGTGCTAGGGTTCTGTTCATTATTGAAGTTTGTAGTTAATAACTGGTTTACAATTGTGTATTGGGCGATTTTAGAGAGAAGATTGTATCCCGATTTGATTTTTGGTTTGTGTCATAGATCCAGTATGACGAAACGAGGAAGGCCCTTCAGAAGCCAACCAACCCAGACTGCAGGTAATTTTTGGGCGATTTTGGACAGCCTATAATTAAGTGTATCTTGTATTTATTCGTGCATTGTATGATGCAATGTGTACATTATTGTATGAATTGTTGTGCATTATGTTTTCGTTTGAAACTATATAAATCAGTTTGATAAAATGCCTGTAAATGAGTGAATGTTGTTATCATCTGTGCATTATTTGATCCTATTTGTTCAGTACTGTAGGGAGTTGTTAACAAAATTTGTTATTGGTTTAATATTCGTTTGTGCATTACTTGGTATACATTATGGATTTTGGTTTAGTGAATGTTATATTATGTCGTGCATTAGTTGCTGAAATGTATACATTATTGTATGTAGTTCTGTGCATTATTTTTAGATTGAAGCTACATCCATCTGATTAAGTCAGATGCTATATGTACATTATTATTTTCATTTGTGCATTATTTGTTGCTATATGTACATTATTGTAGGGACTGGTGTACATTATGATTTTAGTTTTAATTCAGGTGCATTATTTGATTATCATTGTACATTATACAATTAGTGTTGTGAATTAATGCGATACATTAATGCACAAATGCGATACATTAATTCATTGGTGCATTATTTGATTACATTTGTACATTATACAGTTAGTGTTGTGCATTAATGCGATACATTACTGATTTTTGGACAGCAGCGAAGCAGCCAAGGTTGGATATTGACGAAGTAGTGGATGATGTTCTTCCACTTGCAATTGCCCAAAAGTTCAGGGAGAGATTGGCTGAACAGCAAGGGGCCTAGGCTAGTACGTCTCATGAAGACGCAGAGAAGAGGAAGTCGAGGGGAAAGAAAGTCGACCACCTCTACTGTCGACAGACCCCCACCGAGTTCATTACCTGTATAAAAAGCATAACTCCACGGCAGAAGGAAGCCGTGAATGAACTGGATTGATCATACGGATAATCATTGGAAACGCTATTTATATTACTTTTAACACTATGTTTTTTTTTGGATAACTCATTGTGGTTGAGAAAAAACGACTTGTTGCCATGTCTGTTTTGATCCATACATAGTATGCGGAACTTCTTGCTAACAGAAGCATATTTTGGTACTAGTGTCTGATGTCGTAAACACAACATATATAATGGATGTAATCAACCGAGTAATGGCAATGTACTGCTTAATAATGTAAAAAAGAGAGAATAACGTAAGAGAGAGAATAACGTAGAAGAGAGTCTTATCTACATTATTCTCTATCTTACTTTACCCTTTCTTCATTAATTATTTATTACTCCCTCCGTCCGTGAAACGTTTTCCAGTTTTTCCATTTTGGTCCGTCCGTGAAATGTTGTTCACTTTGCTATTATTTTACTTTTTGGTAAATGGTTCTCATATTCCACTAACTCATTACACTCACATTCTTTTATAAATTCAATATATAAATATGGGACCTACATTCCACTAACTTCTTTCACTCACTTTTCTTTACATTTCTCAAAACACGTGTCGAGTCAAACATGGACAACATTTTACGGACGGAGGAAGTATCATTTGTTCAAAACGAGTGCAGAAAATGAAATGTGACAAAATTTCAGGGACGGAGGGAGTAGTAAAAATATGTATAAAAAAATATGGGTATGTGTTAAGTTTATTAAAAATATGTACCCGGTATTGAGGGTATTTTCATCCAAAAAACTTGAAAATAGTAAAAAAATATTTCGATTGATATTAACTCATGGTTGACTGACTTCAAATGATACTTTTAAAGTTCACGGATCTAAAATGATACATTGACAAAGTTCGTGGACTAAAAACAATATTCCTTCTACTCTATAATAGGCGGGGGTATTTTCTTCAGCAACCATTTAATTAAAAAACAAAAATTAACACCTAAAGCCCCTAACCAGCCGCAATTCTCCAACACTGAACACTTGAAAAAAGATCCAATTACGTGGGCCCACCAGGCCATATAAGGGAAACTGAACGAGTCTCAGTTTGTATTTTCTTTTATGACTTTAGGTTATGGCTGGAAAAATTTATTGTATTTATAGGTCATTAGGTATTAAGTTCACTACATTTGACTAATTCACTCACAACATTTGTAAAGTTGTTTTCAATACTTTCAATTTTTCGTAAAAATGCGACAAAATATTAGACTTATTATTTATTTAGTTTGACTAAAGTTTAAATTTTGTCTCGCATATTTATTTAAAAAGATATTTTGATCCACTGTTTAAAGATTTTGTCCATTAGGTAGAGTACTTGTATTTTAAAGTCTAAAATTAGGCTTGTATATTAAAAAAACATATTTTGTCCTATACATTAATAAATTTTGTCAATTAGATAGAGTACTTGTATTTTAAAGTCTAAAATTAGGCTCCTATATTAAAAAAACATTTTTATCCTATACATTAATAATTAGTAGAGTACTTGTATTTTAAAGTCCAAAATTAGGCTCGTATATTAAAAAAACATATTTTGTCCAATTCATTAATAGATTTTGTCAATTAGGTAGAGTACTTTTATTTTAAAGTCTAAAATTAGGCTCGTATATTAAAAAACATATTTTATCCTATACATTAATAATTAGTAGTGTACTTGTATTTTAAAGTCCGAAATTAGGCTCGTATATTAAAAAAACATATTTTGTCCTATAGAATAATAATCAATTAAGTGTCTTCGCTTCTGGTCCTACCTATATATTTCAATTCATATTTAACATGTTAATCAAGTCAATCCATATTTAACTCATTCATCAAGTCAAAATGAGATTAATTAACCATTAGTTATTAACAAAATTAGTATTTTAATATGGCCAAGACACATAACCATATCTAGGAATGAACGGCGATTGGGGTCGAGGGGGGCTGACCGACCCCACCGCCGGCCCATGAATACCGCCAGAATCAAGCTTATGTCGTTGTGCTTCAAGTCTTCGACCCAACGATGTAGAAAGAATAACAGATATGCAACGGCTAATGAAAAGGAGAGTGTTAATCAATGATCAATTGAGAATTTATACTATATTTATTGGAGGCTATGAAGAAACTACACGTTTTGGCTTAATAAAGTGTTTATTTAGGCGCTATAAAGTTATTTATGAAGGTATTAAGACACTAAATGTTCTAGTGTATTTTTTTTCATAGTCATAACATAATTACATCACTTTATCTGTGTTCATGGATTAATGTGAAAATCACATTTTATGTGAGAATCGAGAATAATATTTTGATTGTATAAACTTGGATAATTCACGGTAAAAATTAACCGTATGAAAATAATATATTTATTCGTGACTAGTGGGATTTTAATGCATATCTTTCACTTAATTTAATATATAAAAACGCCAAACTATAAACAAAGTTCAAGAAACAAAAGAAAAATATAAGTAGGCCGGGTTGAATTTAATATACATCACATTTATTATAAATCCCTTCTATGGATGTAACACCCACTTTTTTTTTCTAACTTGTGGAAAATTGTCTCTTTAGTGTTGTTATTCGTATCTAATCTCTTTTACCTCGCGTTGTGATCGAGTGATATGTTTAAAGTAAGTATCATGTCGTCAGCTGAATGAAGTTCTTTAGCATTGAAGAACTAATAGCTAGTTGAGAGGTTCTTTCTACAAATAAAAGTCCAAAAGTGTTTTTACAACGAGTTCGATGCTAGAATAAAATAAGAACACGATTTCGGACATCACAAGAGTCGTGCCGGGACGGACTCGCGCCGGGCAGCCGTGCCGAGTGCCGGACAGCCCCGGGACAACCGTCTTCCGTCCTCCAGGTCTTGCTCGATCACCACATTTTATTTACTCCCGATACCTACATGAAAGGATAGACCACGTGTCAAATCCACTTTCGACATCAAATCAAGACGAAAAGTTTGACAAGAACCGCATCACATCAAGCACGTTTTCTAAACGATGGTTTGCGTTCTATGAACGACGGTTCAACTCCAAACAAAATTTCACGTTTTCCAAACGACGGTTCACGTTCTACGAACGACGGTTCAGCTCCAAACGAAATTTCAAGTTTTCCAAACGACGGACGCATTTATTAGTCGTCGTTTCGAAATGACAAGATGGGAGTTTTTGTCTTTTGTGAAAAATGTAATTTTCATTCCATGCTTTTGTTTCTCTTTTTGTCTCTCTATATATAACTTCCATCCACTCCAAATTCTTTTACTTCACCAACAAAGAGCTACCATCAAGATTTTCGCCCCCTCTTCATCCTCTCCAAAATTTCTTCCAATCCTTGTTCTTGCATCCATTGGAGTTTGATTTTCAAGAGTTCCCGACGAATCGCATCAATCTTTGCTTCTACCGCTTGGTTTTCGATTCAAGAAGGTATAATTTAATCTTTTCCTCATCTTCTCCATTGAAACCTTGTTCTTGATTCCTTCATGCATATAGTGAGTGTAGGAATCTTAGATCGCATAATTAATCGATGGAAATTTGTGTTTGTATGAGAACAATTGTGAATATGCGATTTTGAATGAATATGTGTGAAGTTTGAATGAATCATTGGTGAATGATGTGTGAATATATGAGAACATGATTGTGAGAACCTTTTGAAGCATGATTGTGTGTTGGAAGCATGAAAATTTGTGTTTGGATGAATGAGGAAGAAACCCTGATCTCGAAATTTTGAAGCCTGAAAACTGTGGTGTTCGGACAGTGGATTCCGACGTGTGTTTGACCAATCAAAAGATCTAATTTTGACACTAAATTTTAACTGAGTAAACTTCAAGGTGTTATCTGTGTTTTGTGTGAATTTCAGACCTTTTTGACGAAAGATGAATTTTTAACAAATTGTTGAAGTTGACTGCGCAATTCTGCCAGAAACTTGTATTCTCGCCCAGAAAGTTTCGTTTTCTATTTGACCGACCAAATGGCCTTATCTTGACGTGAATTTTTGACTGTACGTAATTTGAAGTTTCTTCTATGTTTTGTGAAAATTTCAGCCTCATTGAACATCGGATGAAGTTTTGGTAAATTTTTCAATCGAACCGCGCAGTACTGCCAGAATTTTTATGTTCCGACCAGAGGGTTGCATTGTTGTTTTGACTGACCAAATGATATGATTTCGGTGTGAAATTTTAACTGGATGAACTTGAATGTGTCTATTGTGTTGTGACCAAATTTTAGCTTCATATGAGGTTGGATGGATTTTTGGTGATTTTACAAACCAACTGCGCAGTTCTGCCAGATTCGTGGTTATGTGGAAATATCACTTGTTGCCAAGTTGAGTGAATTATATGATGCATGTATTTTTTAGGAATGTATCCTATGACGTGATTATGTGTGGCACGTTGAGAAATATTATGGCATGTTTTCCTTATGTTGATGAATGTTGGGATGAGTAATTTAAGAGAATGATAAAAGGAACGATAGGACATGCATGATAATGTGAATTGATGGAAGGCTGATTTGTATTGTGGTTTGGCAAGGGTTATTGTGTGTACGTGAGCACAAGGAACGAGGGTTTTCCTTAAGTGGATATTGAATTGTTTAAGCAAACGAGGTGGGCTTTCGAATTGAGTACTTTTAAGACTTTCTCTTTAAAGTATGTTTACAGTTTTTATGAAAAGTATTTATATGTGCTTTCTAATTAAGATATGATGTTAAGTGCGAGCTTGCTATTTAATGTGAAGTATTATGATAAGTGTTATTTGCTTGGTGTTATTATATGTCGTTAGGTGTTGCATTACGAGTGCTTATGAAGTGTAGCTTTTGTTGAGTTTGAAAGTTATGTGTTCGGCTTTTGATGACATAAAAATGATTTACATTTCAAAAATGTGTTATGAAAAAAAAATAAAGTTGAAAAGGTTATGTTAAGCCATATTTTGTTTTGGAACTATGCCTATCTGACTGCAACGATGAATGTAATGGATTGATGGGTGACCGTGGGAGGTAACCGCTTCCCCGACACTTGAATGGAATGGATTGATGGGTGACCATGGGAGGTAACCACTTCCCCGGCACTTGAATGGAATAGATTGATGGGTGACCGTGGGAGGTAACCACTTCCCCGGCACTTGAATGTTAAGATATGATGAATGATGAAAGGAACGATGAATGATGAATGGATTGATGAATGAACAAGAGATAGTGAAATCGGGTTTGTCAGATACGGCATATGTTCCAGGAAAATATATTTCGGCATGTGTCCACTGAGTACACCAAGTACTCAGCCCTGCATATGTTTTAAAAATGTGCCGGTTGAGCAGTGATGACGGCGGGCGATGTTGAGCATAGACGATGAAGATCCTTCGATAGAATAGTACTCGGATGCGACGTGTCTCCATACACGACGTTATCTGCTCTTGACTCTTCCACTGCAGTGCAAAAGTCGAGTTTGCACTCTTTGTATCGTGCACTCTGATATATAATATGTGAGTTATTTCGGTTCAAGCTTCAGTTGTGCCACAGTTTCCCCTTTCTTCCCTGCTTCTTTCATCCTCCCCTAATCGCGATCAACCGTATTTTCTATCCTTAGAAAATGCGGCCGTGACAATGGATGTGCCTCTCTCCTATTACACTGGAATTCTTGGTAAATTTGTTTGTCAAATTAGCCGCCGTATGTATCGTATCAGTGCATATTATTGTAGGATAATTTGCCTATAAATTTAAAAATTTTCATCAAAATATAGTTTTTGCATACAGACTTTACAATTCATATGTAAATTATCAAACTATTAATTTGTTCTATTTTGCAACCAAACTATTAAATTCACATGTAAACGATCAAACTATTAATTTGTTCTGATTTTGCAACCAAACTACTGATTTGATTTGATTTTACATTTTAACTATTAAATGTGACATCAACCAAAATAATGTTAAATTTTATAGTTAAATAATTCATTGGTTGAATTATGGTTATAAAATTATATCAAACCATTTTAAACTCTAAATCTTAATCGGAAGCAAAATCAGAATAAATCAATTGTGAAATACGTGTTTTAAAATGTTAACAATAATAACACATAACCACATCATACACGCATCGCTAACAAAAGTATTAGACTTAAGTAATAATCTTTAAATGAAATTTTCTGCGTCTATAACTGCATATTTTGACGATCATTTTGTGAAGGTATGGCCGGTATCACTGCATATGTTGGATTTTATGAGATTTGCTCTCCAAAAAAGGGTGAACACGTCTTTATATCGGCTGCATCAGGAGTTGTAGGTTAGCATGTTGGCCAATTTGCTAAGCTATTTAGGTGTTATGTCGTTGGAAGCGCAGGATCACAACATAATGTCTTTTAATTATTCTTTTAAATTAATTTATAAAAATCCACTCACCAACTTCTTTTTCAATTTGAATTTGCATAAATTGTTGGTGATTAAATGAATATGGAATATAATAGTAATAATTAACATAAATAACCATAATGTCAAAAGTCAACTCTAATTCAAGGTTTAAAATATTCAATAAGCATTATCTTTAATAAAAAATATTAATAAAAATAACCTCAGCAATTATCTTAATACTGAAGCAGCAATTTTCTTTTTGGGGCTGTAATTACTTTATATTTTTTGGAGTTAATTTATTTATATATATTACTTTGTTCAAGGTTGACCTTTTGAAGAACATATTGGGGTTTGATGATGCATTCAACTACAATGAAGAATCGTACCTGAATGAAGTCATAAAGAGGTATATATATAAAGTGACAAAATTAATTAATTTCTTTTACATATATAATTAACTGATCTAACCATATAGATTATGGGCCAACAAGATATTGGGTCAGGTCGGGCCGGTCCAATCCAAAGATATATATACATGTAGCCCATATGGCCATGGCTAGTCACATAAACCGCCGGTTCCGGTTCATGAACCGGCGGGCCCGAACCGACGGTTAACCGTCGGGCCGGTTCGGTTTGTGCATGTCTACCAGCAGGTCTGAAAAGATGCTCATCATGCATCGTTGAAAAGTGTCTGGCGCATTGCACAGTACAAACGGCATCCTCCTATATGCGTACGTCCCAAAGGGGCACGTAAATGTAGTCCTCTCTTGATCTTCCGGGTCCACGTAAATTTGGAAGTATCCGCTGTAACCGTCCAAAAAACAGAAGAACTGCTTACCTGCTAGCCTCTCAAGCATCTGGTCAATGAAGGGTAACGGGAAGTGATCTTTTTGGGTAGCCTCATTCAACTTCATGTAGTCAATACACATCCTCCAACTTGTTACAAGCCTTGTAGGCACAAGCTCATTCTTTTCATTCTTCACCACTTGTATCCCTGATTTGTTCGACACCATGTGGATTGGGTTCACCCACTCGTTATCTGGGATAGAATAGATGATTCCCAGGGACAGTAATTTCAACACCTCTTTCAATACCACTTCTCTTATATTCGGATTTAACTTCCTCTGTAAATCCCTGTGGGCTTTCGCACCTTCCTCCAGCCTAATGTGATGCATGCAAAGATCAGGACGGATCACTTCCAATAGTCTTCCTTCATGCTCTTAGGTCAAGTTGCTGTTCAAAATTACTGAGAACGTCTCGTTCTCCTCCAGATATGCATACTTGAGGCCAGGTGGGAGGGTCTTCAATTCTTTCTTGGGTGTACTTGTTTCCTGGGGCAAGGGATTCTTTTCTATCGCTTCTATCATCAATCCTTCGGACCTCGGAGCATTTTCCACACTAGCTACTTGGGCTGATTCCCTTGACCTGGGATAATCCAGACTCTTACAAAACTTTACAATCACTTCGGCCAGTTCCTCATCTGTTAACTCAAGAGTGTGCATGGCTTCACACCAACCTGCTACCTCTCTGTCAATAGAGTGACTTAACTCTGAATTGCCCATCTGTTCCGGCATTAATTCAGTCTCAAGATATTCCTGGACCAGGAGGTTAATGTTACTTTTTCCTCTCTTATACTTTACTCTCTCCACTTTAACTCAATACATATCAATTTTTTAATTCCCGTGTCTAAAAGAAATCCATCACTTGTAGTGGGACTGAGAGAGTAGAAAATAAACAAAGATAAATAAAATAATAGATAAATACTCCTCCTATGACTAAGAGGCCATCCTCTAAAAAGGCCACAACATAAGTAGTTGAACTAAACTTCATTTCTGAACACCGCAAAAGTACAGAGCAAAGCCTTATCTATAACACCTAGATAAAAGACTCCAACTTCAATAAAACTAAAAGCTAAATACTACTATTTAACTCTAGGATATAAGCTTATCTCTAACAATCTAATAGTAACAATTACATAAGTAATGTTATCTCCGCTAGCTCGGGTTTTAAGAAATGTAAAGAAAAGTGATTGGATAAAATTACTGGAATGTGGGTCATACTTTTATATATTAGTTTTATAATTAAATATGAGTTGAATGTGGAGTCCATTTACCAAATTTAGTTAAAGATAAATGAGACGTGTATTTGTGGACTGACCGAAAAGGAAATATGAGACAAGTAATTGTGGACAGAAGGAGTACTTGATTTCCTTCTTTTGCATGAATTAGATTCTTTGTCAGGGGTTTTGAAGGATGGATGTAGAAGGTCTTAATCTTATTATCGTCATTGTCTTAAATTAAGAATCTTATTATTGTCTCAATCTTATTATTATCACTGAATCTTGTACTCCCTCCCTCTCATTAAAATAGAGACATTTGGAATGGCACGGATTTTAATGCATAATTGGTAAAGTATGAGAGAGATAGAAAGGAAAAGTTATTGGAGTATGTTAGTGAAGAATGGGATCCACCTCATAAGAGAGAGAGAAGTTACCAAAAATAGAAGTGGATAGGACTGACCAAAATGGAAATAGTGTCTATTTTTATGGGATGGAGGGAGTATTTGAGTTATTCAGCAAATATTTCATAATCATAACATGATATCAGTCCAGCAGATCCAGTTTATGACCTGTGGCATTGCTCTCTGTATTAGTGGTAGGTATTGAAAGTTTAGCATTTTCAAACAATGTGCCTACTGATTACTTTGTTTGGCAGAATGCTACCAAGTGTCTTATCAGAGTTTTCCAGCAGATTGGCCCAGATTCAACTGCATTGTATGTTCTGCCAAAACTAAAGGAGTTATTCGACGAGTTTGCTTTTTCTCAGAAGAACACATATTCTGTTAATTTGACTGGGAACATGTCAGGGTCTAAAGTGAAAGTGGGTGAGGAAGATTGCATTGAAAACCGAATGGACTTGGTGTGAGTCTCTGTCTCCTTCTAATAAATTGTTGATTAAAGATGCCGATGTGTAAGCTTAGATACAAGTATAAGAAAGTGACTCTCGGCAGGTTACTTTTATATCCTCAATTTGCTTCTCTACTTAGAATAGAGAGACTCCGCCAGTGCTGTGCTACATGGTTGCTCATTGAGCAGTTCCTTTTACGACATCATAATTGGAGGGTATGATATTTTTTTCTTACTACTTTTGTTCATATACTATAATATAATCTAAATTTTTTAGCCATTGCCCGAAAATGCTGTGTGCCCAAGCTGAAGAGGGAATTTTAACTTATAGTAATCTATTTGTTCAAAGTAGAGCAACTAACCACTAAACCAGTATGGTAATTCTTCAACAAACAGTGCCAGATTTTGAATAACTAATGCTACTAAATCAACTTCAGTTATTTGTACTTAGACCTTTGTATTTCAGTGGGAATGTGCAGGAGATTGCTATCGAAGTGTTCCAGATATCCCAAGTGGTAGAAGACTCTCTCAGAAGGGCTCAGCATCTGAAAATACATCTGCTAAACTCTTACTCAATGGGGTTGGATGGTCAAGACCACAATCACATGGTAAAAAGAGTACCAAAACCATCACACCGAGTAAAAGTATGTATGAGTTGTACCAGAATCCGGCTGAGAGGATTGGAACAACTTCCAGTTTAGGAGTGCAGGAACCTTGGTATTGGTTTCCTAGTCCTGCATCTAATTGGAATGGGCTTGATTTTGCAACTCGTGCTGGAGGTCTGAAGGTTGAACTTCCATGGAAAATCAGAGCATCTATCGTACAATCTGTTCGTGCACAACATGGAGCTCTGAGATCTTTTGTTGTTTGTCAGAATGAGTATACTGTTTTCACAGCAGGAGTTGGGCCAGGATTCAAGGGAAATATTCAGAAGTGGGATTTGTCAAGGGTGGACTGCATGTCAAGCTATAATGGTCATGATGAGGTTTGTGTCAGTGATACCGATATGCATCTTAATAGTTTATTAGTTTTTCAGCTGTCATTAGTTTGTTAAAGATAAGTTTATCTCTTAGAGCTTTATTTGGATTAGGAGTCTTTGTTTGATTAGGAGTCTAGTATATATCTTTATAGTTTTATTGAAGTTGAACTCTTTATAGAGTCTCTACAATAGGGCTTTGCTCAGAATTAAAGTTTGGTTCAACTATTTTTGCTGTGGCTTTTTCGGAGGATGGTCTCTTAGTCATAGGAGGAGTATTTAACCTTTACTATATTGATCTTATTTTTTTCGTTCCATGTCTTCTTCCTTGTTATCGTGTCACTTGTACAACATGCTTCGTATGATGAGATATTAGTGAATGCTTATGGTAAGCCCACCAATCACTCTGTGTCAAATGGTGTGGTGAACATACCTTGCGGGATGGAGTATGTAGTATGTACCTTGCATGAGGTAGAACATTGACGGATCAGAGAAGGCGATTGAGTATCTGTACGCAGACGTGCGGGGAGACATCCAGATGGTGCTCACTATATGCAAGCGCATGCAGTGGCACCTTGCCACATGGTCTAACCATCCGCCCCACCATTGCTTGCGAAAGTAGCCCCTGCCCATGTCTTTTCCTATAGAGATTTCAACTTAAAATGCAAAAAGTGAACTAGCCACTCTGTTGCAGTCATGCCCTCCGCCACCGCCACCACTACCACCTCAGCGCAGGAAATTCCATTACTTGTGGTTCAATCTCCTGACATTGCGCTAGCACCCCTGCAGTCCAACCCTCCTCAACCACCACCACCACAATTTGGGACAACACCTTAGATCTTGTCGCCACAGCCTGCCGCAATCGTGGTTAGTTTTGGTGCAATTGTGCCTCACTGTGCCACAACCACTACCCCAACCATAGACATTGTCGCTACCTCCATTCTATCCATTGTCTTCCATCCAACTGCCCACGCCCAAGGGGCTTTGGCTCATTGTGCAGTTTTTGTTCCTTGCTCTTTTGAAGTTTCAATGGATATAAACATTGATTCATGCTACCAAGCATGAGCCTCTTCGGTCAGTTTTCACTGCAGCCTTGAGGCAAGGCTGTTTCGACAGCAGGAGTAATGATACTGATATGAATCTTACTAATTTATGAGTTATTTAGATGCCATTAATTTTTATGCTAAGTTTATCACTTAGACATTTTTTTGTTTTCGCGTCTTTGTTTGACCAGGAGCCTAGTATTTATCTTTTAGAGTTTTATTCAAGTTGCAATCTTTTATAGTCTTATAAGGCTTTGTTCCCTAGTTTTTGCATTATTCAGAAATAAGGTTTGGTTCAGCTATTTTTTGTGGCCTTTTCGAGGAGTATATATCTTTTATTATATTATTTGTTTATGTTTCGTTCAACCTCTTCTTCGTTGTTATCATATGAATTTTGCGATGTGCTATTAGAAATGAGCCACTCACCCCTTAAAAGGCCTTATAAGGGAGAGGGTTATCCATACTTATATACAGGAGCTAGGATCGTTACCAAGTCGATAAGGGACAAGATATTAGGAATTTTAACAGTTACTTTTTTGTGTTATAACTTGATATCTAGACAACAACTAAGAGGTCAACCATTATGCAACATGAATGCAGCATTAACTTCTTCAATCTGTGTATTCACAAGTTTCCCTTTCTACTTTCTTTCCTTATTCAAGCCTTTAAAATAAATAACCTGAAATCTGTAGTGTAAATTATTTTGAAGTAAACACAACCAATCCCTAAACCCTGAACTATTGAAAATTCGCATCCTTTCCACAGTAACCGGTTTATAAAAGACAATTGAAACTACATGCTCCCAGATTCCATCTAGTTCCAATTTTCTCTGCCTGGATGAGATATGGTGTGTGCATTTTCTGTTTATCCTGCTTCCTTTTTCCAGATGGTTCTGTTGTCAAATTATGTGTAAAATTGCCATATGTCTATTTTGGATTGCATTGTCGTTTACCTGTAGAGTTAATATTAACTATTCTTGGTAGGATATGTTCTTTGTTGTGAATTTGCTTAAGATTCTACACATTATTTAATGCATAATGGTTGAATGATGGTTGACATTTGCATGGACTGTTACAGAGTTGCTTCATCTAATAAACTCCTTTAGCTTTGGTGACCATGTGAATCCTAAAAAGACACTTGCTAGCTGGAAATTCGTATGCCTCTGTTACTGCCTGATTCCTTTGACAGGTTGTAAATGACATTTTTGATTTGGCAATCCTCTGGACGTGTAGCTTCTTGGATGGAATAGTGCATATATGGAATGGACAGACTGGAACACTGATTTCCATGTTCTCTGAACGGTCTTTGGCATCCTCGACACAATTGGCAGAAAGTATGAAGATAACATGCTTCATTTTAAATCCATTACCAAGTGGAATGCTAAGTAGTGCTTTTCACGGGAATTCTTACACTACTATGGACTTTCTGGGGTTCTGTGATAGACTTATTGTGGGTACTGGAAATGGATCTCTAGGTACTTGAATAATTTGGACCACAAATTCACGTTGTATCCACCACATTCTTATCTAATTGACTATTTTGGGCACAGATTCATTGATGTCAATCAAGGTCAGAAACTTACTCATCTATGGAGGAGTGAATATGTTGATTCTGGTTTCCCTCCCCTTATATCATCCATTTGCTCGTCTAGCTCTAATAGAATGTCTCCCGAGGAAAGTATGGCATTTCCGTCGTGGATTGCGGCTGCGTCCAGCACAGGGCAATGTAGGTTGTTTGACTTGAGAAGTGGAAAGATTATTTCTTCATGGCAGGCTCATGATGGATATGTGACAGAGGTATGGACTGGTATGAGTATCCAAATGCTTAAAGATAATAGTGTTTGACATGAGATTTTGAATTGTTGCAGTTGGCTGCAACTGCAGATTATCAGCTTGTTTCTAGTTCTCGAATATGGGATTTGAGAAGGTAATCCTTGAGCTTAAGTATTGTGTTTGCTTACAGTAAGATGTTGTTTGCTTAGGGGTATAGCTAATGTATTGTTGATAGAAATTGGAGCGCGGAACAGAGAGTAAAACTCTCTGGTCGGAACATAAAATTTCTCAGCAGCACGCGCATTTCATTTGAAAAATTCACCGTAAATTCATCCAATGCCCAAAAGGCTGAAACTTTTACACGACTCAGAAGGCACTTCATATATTCCATATAGTTCAACGGAGGTCATTTGGTTGGTCAAACAGATACGAAACTTTCTTGGCGAGAACACAAGTTTTCTGGCAGAATTGTGCAGTCAACTTTAAAAATTTATTAAAAATTCATTTTTTGACAAATGGGGCTGAAATTCACACGAGACACAGAAAACACCTTGAAATTCACCTCAGTAAAAATTTCATATCAAACTTCGATCGTTTGATAGGTCAATCACACATCAGAAGCCACTGTTCGAATGTCACAGATTTCAGGCTCATAATTTCGAATTTAGGGTTTCTTCTTCAATCAAACAAATACCAATTTTTCATGCTTATAACACACAATCATGCTTAAAAGTTCCTCATAATCATGTTTGCATATAAACCCACATCATTCACCAAAGATTCAAATCAAACTTCACATAAACTTAATCAAAAACGCAAAACTATCAAAGTTCTCATGCAATCACACTTTCCCACCGATTAATTTTGCGATCTATCAATCCTACACCCTCGCATGCCTTGTAGGATTCAAGATTAAAGTGCAATGAAGGGAGATGAAAGAAAACTTAGTTATACCTTCTTGAATCAAGAAAACGAACGGTTTAGCAAACAAGATGGAGGCATGATTCATCGGAGCTCTTGAAAATAAACTCCAAGGATGAAAGAACAAGGATGAAGGCGGATTTTTGGAGAGGAAGAGAGGAGAATCTGGAGAGGGAGGCGGAGAGGAGAGAGGCACGAAATTATGCGGGAGATGGGGGCTAGGGTTAGGGTTTAGTTTAGGTGAATATATAGTCCTAGGTTTAATCCCATTAATTAATTAATTAATTGTGGAGGGAATAAAATAGAGGCCAAGAAATAAAATCCCACAATTTTAAAAGGAAGGCAAAGTATTTGAAAATTATGGTAGACATTCATAAGGAAATTTGGTATGTATTGGAGATAAAAGATTCCCAAGTTCGGAAATGAAAACGATGAATGTTTATCTCCGCTAGCTCGGGTTTTAAGAAATGTAAAGAAAAGTGATTGGATAAAATTACTGGAATGTGGGTCATACTACTTTATATATATAGTTTTATAATTAAATATGAGTTGAATGTGGAGTCCATTTACCAAATTTAGTTAAAGATAAATGAGACGTGTATTTGTGGACTGACCGAAAAGGAAATATGAGACAAGTAATTGTGGACAGAAGGAGTACTTGATTTCCTTCTTTTGCATGAATTAGATTCTTTGTCAGGGGTTTTTGAAGGCTGGATGTAGAAGGTCTTAATCTTATTATTGTCATTGTCTTAAATTAAGAATCTTATTATTGTCTCAATCTTATTATTATCACTGAATCTTGTACTCCCTCCCTCCCATTAAAATAGAGACATTTGGAATGGCACGGATTTTAATGCATAATTGGTAAAGTATGAGAGAGATAGAAAGGAAAAGTTATTGGAGTATGTTAGTGAAGAATGGGATCCACCTCATAAGAGAGAGAGAAGTTACCAAAAATAGAAGTGGACTAGTTTTATGGGACGGACCAAAATGGAAAGAGTGTCTATTTTTATGGGATGGGGGAGTATTTGAGTTATTCAGCAAATTTTTCATAATCATAACATGATATCAGTCCAGCAGATCCAGTTTATGACCTGTGCCATTGCTCTCTGTATTAGTGGTAGGTATTGAAAGTTTAGCATTTTTCAAACAATGTGCCTACTGATTACTTTGTTTGGCAGAATGCTACCAAGTGTCTTATCAGAGTTTTCCAGCAGATTGGCCCAGATTCAACTGCATTGTATGTTCTGCCAAAACTAAAGGAGTTATTCGACGAGTTTGCTTTTTCTCAGAAGAACACATATTCTGTTAATTTGACTGGGAACATGTCAGGGTCTAAAGTGAAAGTGGGTGAGGAAGATTGCATTGAAAACCGAATGGACTTGGTGTGAGTCTCTGTCTCCTTCTAATAAATTGTTGATTAAAGATGCCGATGCGTAAGCTTAGATACAAGTATAAGAAAGTGACTCTCGGCAGGTTACTTTTATATCCTCAATTTGCTTCTCTACTTGGAATAGAGAGACTCCGCCAGTGCTGTGCTACATGGTTGCTCATTGAGCAGTTCCTTTTACGACATCATAATTGGAGGGTATGATATTTTTTTCTTACTACTTTTGTTCGTATACTATAATATAATCTAAATTTTTAGCCATTGCCCGAAAATACTGTGTGCCCAAGCTGAAGAGGGAATTTTAACTTATAGTAATCTATTTGTTCAAAGTAGAGCAACTAACCACTAAACCAGTATGGTAATTCTTCAACAAACAGTGCCAGATTTTGAATAACTAATGCTACTAAATCAACTTCAGTTATTTGTACTTAGACCTTTGTATTTCAGTGGGAATGTGCAGGGGATTCCTATCGAAGTGTTCCAGATATCCCAAGTGGTAGAAGACTCTCTCAGAAGGGCTCAGCATCTGAAAATACATCTGCTAAACTCTTACTCAATGGGGTTGGATGGTCAAGACCACAATCACATGGTAAAAAGAGTACCAAAACCATCACACCGAGTAAAAGTATGTATGAGTTGTACCAGAATCCGGCTGAGAGGATTGGAACAACTTCAAGTTTAGGAGTGCAGGAACCTTGGTATTGGTTTCCTAGTCCTGCATCTAATTGGAATGGGCTTGATTTTGCAACTCGTGCTGGAGGTCTGAAGGTTGAACTTCCATGGAAAATCAGAGCATCTATCGTACAATCTGTTCGTGCACATCATGGAGCTCTGAGATCTTTTGTTGTTTGTCAGAATGAGTATATGTTTTCACAGCAGGAGTTGGGCCAGGATTCAAGGGAAATATTCAGAAGTGGGATTTGTCAAGGGTGGACTGCATGTCAAGCTATAATGGTCATGATGAGGTTTGTGTCAGTGATACCGATATGCATCTTAATAGTTTATTAGTTTTTCAGCTGTCATTAGTTTGTTAAAGATAAGTTTATCTCTTAGAGCTTTATTTGGATTAGGAGTCTTTGTTTGATTAGGAGTCTAGTATATATCTTTATAGTTTTATTGAAGTTGAACTCTTTTATAGAGTCTCTACAATAGGGCTTTGCTCAGAATTAAAGTTTGGTTCAACTATTTTTGCTGTGGCTTTTTCGGAGGATGGTCTCTTAGTCACAGGAGGAGTATTTAACCTTTACTATATTGATCTTATTTTTTTCGTTCCATGTCTTCTTCCTTGTTATCGTGTCACTTGTACAACATGCTTCGTATGATGAGATATTAGTGAATGCTTATGGTAAGCCCACCAATCACTCTAGGTGTCAAATGGTGTGGTGAACATACCTTGCGGATGGAGTATGTAGTATGTACCTTGCATGAGGTAGAACATTGACGGATCAGAGAAGGCGATTGAGTATCTGTACGCAGACGTGCTGGGAGACATCCAGATGTGCTCACTATATGCAAGCGCAATGCAGTGGCACCTTGCCACATGGTCTAACCATCCGCCCCACCATTGCTTGCGAAAGTAGCCCCTGCCCATGTCTTTTCCTATAGAGATTTCAACTTAAAATGCAAAAGTGAAACTAGCCACTCTGTGACAGTCAGTGCACTCCGCCACCGCCACCACTACCCACCTCAGCGCAGGAAATTCCCATTTACCTTGTGGTTGCAATTCTCCCTGAACATTGCGCATAGCACCCCTGCAGTCCAACCCTCCTCAACCACCACCACCACAATTTGGGAGCAACACCTTAGACTTGTCGCCACAGCCTGCCGCAATCGTGGTTAGTTTTGGTGCAATTGTGCCTCACTGTGCCACAACCACTACCCCAACCATAGACATTGTCGCTACCTCCATTCTATCCATTGTCTTCCATCCAACTGCCCACGCCCAAGGGGCTTTGGCTCATTGTGCAGTTTTTTGTTCCTTGCTCTTTTGAAGTTTCAATGGATATAAACATTGATTCATGCTACAAGCATGAGCCTCTTCGGTCAGTTTTCACTGCAGCCTTGAGGCAAGGCTGTTTCGACAGCAGGAGTAATGATACTGATATGAATCTTACTAATTTATGAGTTATTTAGATGCCATTAATTTTATGCTAAGTTTATCACTTAGACATTTTTTTGTTTTCGCGTCTTTGTTTGACCAGGAGCCTAGTATTTATCTTTTAGAGTTTTATTCAAGTTGCAATCTTTTATAGTCTTATAAGGCTTTGTTCCCTAGTTTTGCATTATTCAGAAATAAGGTTTGGTTCAGCTATTTTTTTGTGGCCTTTTCGAGGAGTATATATCTTTTATTATATTATTTGTTTATGTTTCGTTCAACCTCTTCTTCGTTGTTATCATATGAATTTTGCGATGTGCTATTAGAAATGAGCCACTCACCCCTTAAAAGGCCTTATAAGGGAGAGGGTTATCCATACTTATATACAGGAGCTAGGATCGTTACCAAGTCGATAAGGGACAAGATATTAGGAATTTTAACAGTTACTTTTTTGTGTTATAACTTGATATCTAGACAACAACTAAGAGGTCAACCATTATGCAACATGAATGCAGCATTAACTTCTTCAATCTGTGTATTCACAAGTTTCCCTTTCTACTTTCTTTTCCTTATTCAAGCCTTTAAAATAAATAACCTGAAATCTGTAGTGTAAATTATTTTGAAGTAAACACAACCAATCCCTAAACCCTGAACTATTGAAAATTCGCATCCTTTCCACAGTAACCGGTTTATAAAAGACAATTGAACTACATGCTCCCAGATTCCATCTAGTTCCAATTTTCTCTGCCTGGATGAGATATGGTGTGTGCATTTCTGTTTATCCTGCTTCCTTTTTCCAGATGGTTCTGTTGTCAAATTATGTGTAAAATTGCCATATGTCTATTTTGGATTGCATTGTCGTTTACCTGTAGAGTTAATATTAACTATTCTTGGTAGGATATGTTCTTTGTTGTGAATTTTGCTTAAGATTCTACACATTATTTAATGCATAATGGTTGGAATGATGGTTGACATTTGCATGGACTGTTACAGAGTTGCTTCATCTAATAAACTCCTTTAGCTTTGGTGACCCATGTGAATCCTAAAAAGACACTTGCTAGCTGGAAATTCTTATGCCTCTGTTACTGCCTGATTCCTTTGACAGGTTGTAAATGACATTTTTGATTTGGCATCCTCTGGACGTGTAGCTTCTTGTGATGGAATAGTGCATATATGGAATGGACAGACTGGAACACTGATTTCCATGTTCTCTGAACGGTCTTTGGCATCCTCGACACAATTGGCAGAAAGATATGAAGATAACATGCTTCATTTTAATCCATTACCAAGTGGAATGCTAAGTAGTGCTTTTCACGGGAATTCTTACACTACTATGGACTTTCTGGGGTTCTGTGATAGACTTATTGTGGGTACTGGAAATGGATCTCTAAGGTACTTGAATAATTTGACCACAAATTCACGTTGTATCCACCACATTCTTATCTAATTGACTATTTTGGGCACAGATTCATTGATGTCAATCAAGGTCAGAAACTTCATCTATGGAGGAGTGAATATGTTGATTCTGGTTTCCCTCCCCTTATATCATCCATTTGCTCGTCTAGCTCTAATAGAATGTCTCCCGAGGAAAGTATGGCATTTCCGTCGTGGATTGCGGCTGCGTCCAGCACAGGGCAATGTAGGTTGTTTGACTTGAGAAGTGGAAAGATTATTTCTTCATGGCAGGCTCATGATGGATATGTGACAGAGGTATGGACTGGTATGAGTATCCAAATGCTTAAAAGATAATAGTGTTTTGACATGAGATTTTGAATTGTTGCAGTTGGCTGCAACTGCAGATTATCAGCTTGTTTCTAGTTCTCGAATATGGGATTTGAGAAGGTAATCCTTGAGCTTAAGTAATTGTGTTGCTTACAGTAAGATGTTGTTTGCTTAGGGGTATAGCTAATGTATGTTGATAGAAATTGGAGCGCGGAACAGAGAGTAAAACTCTCTGGTCGGAACATAAAATTTCTCGCAGCACTGCGCATTTCATTTGAAAAATTCACCGTAAATTCATCCAATGCCCAAAAAGGCTGAAACTTTTACACGACTCAGAAGGCACTTCATATATTCATATAGTTCAAACGGAGGTCATTTGGTTGGTCAAACAGAATACGAAACTTTCTTGGCGAGAACACAAGTTTCTGGCAGAATTGTGCAGTCAACTTTAAAAATTTATTAAAAATTCATTTTTTGACCAAATGGGCTGAAATTCACACGAGACACAGAAAACACCTTGAAATTCACTCAGTAAAAATTTCATATCAAACTTCGATCGTTTGATAGGTCAATCACACATCAGAAGCCACTGTTCGAACGTCACAGATTTCAGGCTCATAATTTCGAATTTAGGGTTTCTTCTTCAATCAAACAAATACCAATTTTTCATGCTTATAACACACAATCATGCTTAAAAGTTCCTCATAATCATGTTTGCATATAAACCCACATCATTCACCAAAGATTCAAATCAAACTTCACATAAACTTAATAAAAAACGCAAAACTATCAAAGTTCTCATGCAATCACACTTTCCCACCGATTAATTTTGCGATCTATCAATCCTACACCCTCTATATGCATGTAGGATTCAAGATTAAAGTTTCAATGAAGGAGATGAGAAGAAAACTTAGTTATACCTTCTTGAATCAAGAAAACGAACGGTAGAAACAAGAATGGAGGCGATTCATCGGAGACTCTTGAAAATAAACTCCAACGGATGCAAGAACAAGGATGAATGGAGGATTTTTGGAGAGAATATGGAGAGGGAGAGGAGAGGCACGAAATTTATGAGGGAGATGGGGGCTAGGGTTTAGTTTAGGTGAATATATAGTCCTAGGTTTAATCCCATTAATTAATTAATTAATTGTGGAGGAATAAAATAGAGGCCAATAAATAAAATCCCACAATTAAAAGGAAGGCAAGTATTTTGAAAATTATGGCTAGAAATTCAATAAGGAATTTATTTGGTATTTACTTGGAGAGAAATAGATTCACAATTTAGGAAATAAAACGATGAATATTACATAAACAAGAGAACAAAATAAATTAAATCTCCAAGTAGGAAATAATGAGGGAGGGGCAAAAATCTTGATGGTGTGCACAAGGAAATTATTTAAATCCTCAATTAAATAGAATATGATTTAAATTTGGTAATTTCTTTATAGGAAAAGACTCCCACAAAATAGGCAACAATTAAATAAGTTTTTCACAAGGAAGTTAAGCCAAAAACGTGTGGGATGGAGACACAATAGAATGAAAATATTCACATCCCCAATTAATTTGGCTTAGGTATTAATTTGATATTGAATAAAAGGAATTCTACAAAATAGGAAACAAATATATTCTCCTCTACAAATAGGGAGGCCGAAAATTGGCTTAATTAGCCACAAGGAAATAATTCAACTCTTAATTCAATTGGGGTGAGGGAAATAAAATGTGGCAAGATTTAATTGGATTTAATTTGGATGAATATATCAAAACAATTAATTAAATCCAAGAAAGAATAAAATTCCCATTAATTGGAGGGGCCGACAATAGCCACTTTTTTTGGCTAGAACAAGATGCATGATTTTATTTAAATTGACTCCCCGCATTGGATAATATAAATAACACTTCATTCCAAATCACTCATGACAATTTATTCCACATAGTCAACTCAATCAAGTAGCAATAAATAAATTTCATAAATGAAATTTCCAATCGACATATTAAAATAAAAGTCGAAAAAAAAAAATTTGGGATGTTACATCCTTCCCCTCTTAACAGAAATTTCGTCCCGATATTTTGACCGTCTCACATAAACAATTCAGGGTATTTTCTTTCGTTCTATCTTCTATCTCCCACGTGGCTTCCTTGGGACCATAGTGTTTCCACAACACATTCACGGATGCTATCGACTTGTTTCGCAACTCTTGCACCTTCCGATTTAGGATTGCCTCGGGCCTTTCCTCGTAGTTCATGTCGGGGATCAGGATCACTTTCTCTTGATGAATCACATGCTTGGGGTCGAACACGTACTTGCGCAACTGCGATACCTGGAACACGTTGTGCACGTTTCCAAAACTGGGAGGTAACGCCAAACGGTAGGCTACAGGACCTACTTCATCGTTAATCTTGTACGGCCCTACAAAACGCGATTTCAGCTTGCCCTTTACTACAAACCTCATAACTCCTTTCGTCGGGGATACTTTCAAGAACACTTTGTCACCAACGTCGAATTTGATTTCCGTTCGACGAACGTCAGCATACGACTACTGCCTATCTTGAGCTTCCTTGATCCTTGCGCGGATTTGATGCACAATTTCGGTCATCTCCTTTATAGCGTCGGGTCCTAACATCTTCTCTCGCCAACTTCATCCCAATAAAGTGGAGATTGACACTTCCTACCATACAAGGCTTCATACGGAGTCATATCGATCGTTGCTTGGTAGCTGTTGTTGTAAGCGAATTCAACCAACGGTAGAACAGTTTCCCAACTTTCCCATCGATCTAGGACAACGGCTCGCAACATATCCTCAAGCGTTTGAATCGTCCTCTCTGACTGCCCGTCCGATTGCGGGTGATAAGCAGTGCTGAAGTTCAATTGTGTGCCCAATTCTCGTTGCAAACTCATCCAAAACTTCGATGTGAACTTCGTATCACGGTCGGACACAATAGTCTTTGGCACTCCATGCAAACGCACAATCTCATTCACGTACAGCTTTGCTAACTTGTCCGCACCATAAGTAATCTTAATCGGTAAGAAGTGCGCGCTTTTAGTAAGTCGATCGATGATCACCCAAATCGTGGTGTTACCCCTTTGTGACTTTGGCAAACCCATCACGAAATCCATAGCTAGATGCTCCCACTTCCATTCGGGAATTTCAAGCGGTTGTAACTTCCCATATGGCCGTTGGTGTAAGGCCTTCACTTGTTGGCATGCTAGACATCGTTCCACATATGACGCTACGTCCCCTTTCATTCCATTCCACCAAAACGGTTGCTTCAAATCCCGATACATCTTCGTGCTTCCGGGGTGTGCGGTATAAGGCGTGTCGTGCGCTTCACTCAAAATCTTATCTTTTAGCGCCTCATCGCTCGGCACACACAGTCGTCCATCGTACGTCAAAGCATTATCCGCCTCCTCACGGTAATGATCCAGCTTCTCGGCTCTCACCTTCACACGTAATTATTCCAACTTCTTATCACGTCGCTGGGCTTCTATGAGCTTGGTTCTCAAATCTGGCTCAATCACTAGCGTCGCCAATCTCGCTTCTACTGTCTCGGGCGCTTTCACTATTTCCAATCTCATCTTGTCGAATTCGTGAATCAACGCTTCCTCTTGCGTCAGGAAATAAGCCAGTTGAGATTGGTTCTTCCTACTCAAAGCATCGGCTACTACGTTCGCCTTGCCCGGGTGATAGTGAATACCATAGTCATAATCTTTCACAATCTCTAACCAACGTCACTGTCGCATGTTTAGCTCCTTCTGCTCGAAAAAGTACTTGAGACTCTTGTGATCTGTATATATCTCGCATCTCACTCCATAGAGATGGTGTCTCCAAATTTTCAGTGCATGCACCACTGCTGCTAACTCCAAATCATGAGTCAGAAATTTATATGCTATCACCTTCCCATCCTGCATCAACACGCATCATAGTCCTACTTTCGACGCGTCAGTATAGACGGCGAAGTCCTTGTCGGGTTCTGGTACCGCTAGGACTGGTGTTGTAGTCAATCTCTCTTTCAACAGTTGGAAACTCGCCTCGCACTCTGGCGTCCAAACCACCTTGATTCCTTTCTTTAACAGTTGCGTCATCGGTCTCGCAATCTTAGAGAATCCTTCAATGAATTGTCGATAGTATCCCGCCAATCACAAGAAACTGCGGATTTCACTCGGCGTTTTCGGCGATTTCCAATTCTGTACGGCCTCCACCTTTGCTGGGTCTACTTGAATTCCATTTGCCGTCACAATATGACCAAGAAAGTTCACTCGAGTCAACCAAAACTCACACTTACTAAACTTGGCATAAAGCTTCTCCTTTCGCAACGTTTCCAACACTGTTTGTAGATGCCATCCATGTTCCTCCTCGTTCTTTGAGTATACTAAAACATCGTCCATGAAGACTAACACGAACTTGTAGAGATACTTGTGGAAGACTCGGTTCATCAAGTCCATGAAGACGACCGGGGTGTTGGTCAGCCCAAATGGCATCACGACAAATTCATAATGGCCATAACAAGTGCAAAAAACAGTCTTAGGCACATCCTCTCGTCGGACCTTTAGTTGATGATATCCCGACCTCAGGTCCATTTTCGAGAATACACCCGCTCCTCGGAGTTGGTCAAACAAGTCGTCAATTCAAAGTCCACTTGTTGAGCTCACAATATTCAATGCACATCCTCATCGTGCCATCCTTTTTCTTAACGAACAATACTGGCACTCCCCACGGTGACACACTAGGCCGAATAAAACCCAAGTCTAACTGTTCTTGCAACTGAATCTTCAACTCTGCCAACTCTTTAGGGGCCATTCGTTATGGTGCCTTCGACACTGGCGCAGATCCAGGTTCTAAGTCGATGGTAAACTCCACTTGTCTGTCAGGCGGTGGTCCAGGTAAGGTTTCAGGGAACACATCGGGAAAGTCTCGTACTACTGCCACGTCTTCCACTTTCAACTCCTTCTTCTCCTCTCCGTTCAAATACACAAAATATGCCAGACGCCCTTTTCTTATCATCGTGGTTGCTTGCATAGCAGAGATTATGAAGGTTCGTCGGTTCATGGAGATTCCGTACAAGATGGCCGGCTCGTCACCAGGGGTTTGAAAAGAAATCTATGTCTCTTTACAGTGAATCATTGCGTGGTTCTCGGTAAGCAAAACCATTCTCAAAATTATGTCAACGTTCTCCAAAGGCATGACGTGTAAAAGTCGAGCTGCTACTCCTAACTCTCCTAACACAAACTTTAGTCAAACAGTCTTAACTTAGATATGAACCGATTTTGAAATATAACAATTGGTTATGATCATCCGCACGGAGCTTGAAAGAACATAAGATAGGTCATGAATATGAGATGGAATCAAATAAATGTCAATTCTCATAGTAGGCTACCAAAAGATAATTCAGTTGTTCGACCAAATTTGGAAGGTCCACACATCAATGGATAATTACTTAAAGAGTTGAGGATAAAAAGGATTAGTTGCGTAAGGATTGAGAAATGTAGGCAGTTGTCACAAAGCAGTACAGATCATGGTTCAACGAAAATCTTAATATAGAATGATAGATTCACGTGTTCATAAGTTTGTGAAAGATAACCAAAGTCAAAGGGGCTTTTGAATAAAAAATCAAGTGTATTAAGTTTGTTAAGGCAAGGTACAAAATGTAGGCCTTAACTTTGTTTTGTAGAAAGAAAGGTCCTATTATGGAAAGGATACATATAGTGGAACTGAACCAAAAGAATTTCACTCTGTAAGAAAGAACTTGACACAGACATGGTGACCAAATGAAAAGTTGAACAAAAGTTCCAAGAGAAATATCCCACATAAACCATGTCTGCGAAACGTGATTGTATTGAAGGACATAACTGCAAGGAGTCTTAGGAATGAAGTTCAATAGCAAAGGCTCACAAAGTCAAAATATTGTTCGTATAAATAATAAGTCAAAGAAGACTACAATCAATCCAATTGTCTAAAGTTATGAAGGCAACACCACTTTCCAAGAATTGAAAGTGAGTTATGACTCAATGGAGGAAAAGAAATAATATGCATCACTTGCAAGGGGTGAATGAAACAAGCCGTTAAGTAGACAAGGGCTCACGGTTATTTGAAAGGTCCTGAGAAATAACTTCTTAGAATCCAAGTAAGAACTGTTGATTAAAATAGTTTGTTATAGCTATTAAAGTCGTACCACCTCGTTCATCTTTCGCAAGCCGAGACTGGTAACATCGCTCTAAGAACTGTGGATTCCACGCTGAGATTCTTCGTGTCATTGCCACTAATAATGATAGTCGGAGTCCATATCTTCATAAAGTTCTCTGCATGTCATAATGATTATCCTCGTAGGATATTGTTGTCATCCTCGTGCTCCTTAGCAGGGTATGAAGATCATCTTCATCGTGCTTCCACTTACGCAAGATTAAACTATACTATTTTAAATCGCGAGTATGATCGCCCGTCGTTGCATGAAAATATCTCTTAGCATCGGTTCTTCTTGTCTCGCACCTTGACTTAAGCGTTTGCCTAAACTCTCATATTCTCGTACATTTCATTGCTCGGAAAAGAAATTGTTAAGTTTTCAACTTAGAACTACGATTCGCGCGGTCAACTAGGCTTATATTTTAGGTACTCTAAGTTCACAACAAAATTCATCATCTCATAGATCATCATGTACTTCAATTTACGTCATTCATACCTCAAGATAAACACACCACATTTTCACATCCCATAGCAAAACACTTTCGAACTTCACATTATATTCAAAATTTTTGAAACAAAATTTCTTTACACTTTCACACTTTCCAAATTTTTTTTTTCCATATCTCAATTTTAAGGTAAAAGTTTTGACTCAAACTGAAACGTACTTTCGCATCAACTTTCATCACTCTTATAAAACACTCCATAGAATGACGCATCATACTTCGCACCTCATAACATACATAACATCACACTTCCATGGCTCAATTTTTCAAATGAAAAGGTAATTTTAATTTTTTTAAACAATTCATGAACACAACATTTTCCATTGATCAATTAATTTTCCCAAAAGAAAGAACTTTTCACAACATAAACATTTTTCCTCAATCAAACTCCACTAGAACAACTAGTCATTAATATTACAAAACATCAACCACAAAATCATTTTTCCATTTTTCTCTTTTACATATTAAACCATGCAAATCTTTCAAAACTCATAACACATTTGTATTCCAAACAAAACACTCATGCACTTCACATATACGTTTGAAACAACATTTTTTTTTTAAATTGTTTTTTTTCTCAAAAATTTCAACATGCTCAAAACAACTCATCAACCTTCATCCTTCATGTAAAACACTCCATCATCCTAAGCTCACATGCTTTTGTCATATCACTTACACACACATAACACATACTTAGGTCATCATGCCAATCTTGCTCATATCTCACATACTCATACCATACCAATATCATGTTCGTACATACAACACGTGCTTAAATTATATTGTCATATTCCACATATTCATACTATCACGATATTGTTTTCACATAATACACGTGTTTAGATCATCATGCCAATCATGCTCACATTCAACTTCTTTATGTCATCACATCATTTATTCACGAATTTCAATCATGAAAATCACATCATCACGTAATTACTTGCTCATGCATTCTTTTGCCCAAACCATCCTCATCATATCATCAATCATATACATCGTTCTCATATTTCATCAACAACTTAAAACATACCTCACTTTCCTTGGTTGAGCGTGATGCTTTGGATGTTGAGCCTTCGTGATACTTTTAGTTTATGGTCTACTATTCTAGACTTAAAGTGAAAGAAGACTCTCGGACCAGAGCGAAAGAACGAAACTCTGATACCACTCTGTCACGACCGCCCATACTAGGGGTACAACAAGCGCGACGATCGCGACCAAGGGACAACATTAACCAAGTATAACCATTTATGAAAACTAAATTAGCTTAAAGGAAGAGAAACATTTTGGTTTAAAGAAGTTTAAAGTTATAACTTTTCTATTAAATAAAAACGACTCATAATAAATACCTTTAAAAGAAAGCAGCGAAGAGAAATAATTATTAAAAACCCAATCATCTTCTAAGAAAAACATTTAGTTTAATTCACGGGAATACCATTTTCAGATAACAAAGTAAACACTCGTTTAAAACCTAACACGACCAAACATACTCAAACACAGTACGAAAAAGATTTAAGTCTTGAGACATAGTTTCAAAATATAGCAGCGGAAATAAGGTTTAAAGAGAGTCAAGGATAACGCCTATGTATGACGACACAACGCATCCTAAGTTCTTAGACCAACTCAACATCCTCCGCAACATCCCGCTCAACCTGCACATAAGAAAAAAAATATGCAGGGCTGAGTACTTGTTGTACTCAATGGGCTCATGCCGAAAACATTTATACAGTTATGTCATCCATACCAGTGATCTCGAGTTTTATATGTACTAAAGAAATATCATCGAGAACACAAAAACATTTCATAGACTGGCCAGTCAAATAATCTCCCCACTTTCTCAACAATCCATCAATCACAATCATCATTCCATGTGCGACGAAAGTGTGGCCACACTATTCGCCCACGAGACCGGCCGACTAGCAAGGACGGCTCACGATCCCACCAGTGTACACAGCCTGATAGGGTTTGCGGCCCTACTCAGACCCGAATTCGTTTCACAACACAGCCATATAGCCTAACGGAGTAAACTCAGACGAACTAGGCATCAGGCACACAATCTCAATCAAAACAAACCATGGTATGACATAACAAGTTAAACCACCCTTATAACGCCACCTAGTATTTTCGGAAAAATAAAGAGATTTGAAAAGAAAGCCCACCTCGTTCGCTAAACAATTCACAATCCAACTTATGGCAACTCTCGTTCCTCGAGTTCACGAATACACAATCACCCTTGTCAACGACAACACAAGTCAGCCTTCCACAAAAATCATACTACTATGCATGTCCTATCGTTTCTCTCATCGTTTTTCTCAATTAACCCAACCCAACGTTCGTCACAAAGACGGAAAAACACACCGTAATATATTTCAACTTATCACACATGATCACATCATTAGGCACGTTCCTTGGACATACATACATCATATAATACTTTTAAACTTGAAAATAAGTGTCATATTATCAAGGCAGAAAACTGGCAGAACTGCGCGACCGTGTTGTAAAAATCACTAAAAATTCACCCGACCTCATATGAAGCTAAATTTTGGTCACAACACAGAAGACACATTCAAGTTCATCTAGACAAATTTTAACACTGAAATCACTTCTTTTAGTCAGTCAAATCAATAATTAAAACTCTCTGGTCGGAACATAAAATTTCTGGCAGCACTGCGCATTTCATTTGAAAAATTCACCGTAAATTCATCCAATGCCCAAAAAGGCTGAAACTTTTACACGACTCAGAAGGAACTTCATATATTCATATAGTTCAAGAATCACATCAAACGGAGGTCATTTGGTTGGTCAAACAGAATACGAAACTTTCTTGGCGAGAACACAAGTTTCTGGCAGAATTGCGCAGTCAACTTCAAAAATTTATTAAAAATTCATTTTTCGACCAAATGGGCTGAAATTCACACGAGACACAGAAAACACCTTTAAATTCACTCAGTAAAAATTGCATATCAAACTTCGATCGTTTGATAGGTCAATCACACATCAGAAGCCACTGTTCGAACGTCACAGATTTTAGGCTCATAATTTCGAATTTAGGGTTTCTTCTTCAATCAAACAAATACCAATTTTTCATGCTTATAACACACAATCATGCTTAAAAGTTCCTCATAATCATGTTTGCATATAAACCCACATCATTCACCAAAGATTCAAATCAAACTTCACATAAACTTAATCAAAAACGCATAACTACACTTTCCCACCGATTAATTTTGCGATCTATCAATCCTACACCCTCTATATGCATGTAGGATTCAAGATTGAAGTTTCAATGAAGGAGATGAGAAGAAAACTTAGTTATACCTTCTTGAATCAAGAAAACGAACGGTAGAAACAAGAATGGAGGCGATTCGTCGGAGACTCTTGAAAATAAACTCCAACGGATGCAAGAACAAGGATGAATGGAGGATTTTTGGAGAGAATATGGAGAGGGAGAGGAGAGGCACGAAATTTATGAGGGAGATGGGGGCTAGGGTTTAGTTTAGGTGAATATATAGTCCTAGGTTTAATCCCATTAATTAATTAATTAATTGTGGAGGAATAAAATAGAGGCCAATAAATAAAATCCCACAATTAAAAGGAAGGCAAGTATTTCGAAAATTATGGCTAGAAATTCAATAAGGAATTTATTTGGTATTTACTTGGAGAGAAATAGATTCACAATTTAGGAAATAAAACGATGAATATTACATAAACAAGGGAACAAAATAAATTAAATCTCCAAGTAGGAAATAATGAGGGAGGGGCAAAAATCTTGATGGTGTGCACAAGGAAATTATTTAAATCCTCAATTAAATAGAATATGATTTAAAGTTGGTAATTTCTTTATATGAAAAGACTCCCACAAAATAGGCAACAATTAAATAAGTTTTCCACAAGGAAGTTAAGCCAAAAACGTGTGGGATGGAGACACAATAGAAGGAAAATATTCACATCCCCAATTAATTTGACTTAGGTATTAATTTGATATTGAATAAAAGGAATTCTACTAAATAGGAAACAAATATATTCTCCTCTACAAATAGGGAGGCCGAAAATTGGCTTAATTAGCCACAAGGAAATAATTCAACTCTTAATTCAATTGGGGTGAGGGAAATAAAATGTGGCAAGATTTAATTGGATTTAATTTGGATGAATATATCAAAACAATTAATTAAATCCAAGAAAGAATAAAATTCCCATTAATTGGAGGGGCCGACAATAGCCACTTTTTTTGGCTAGAACAAGATGCATGATTTTATTTAAATTGACTCCCCACATTGGATAATATAAATAACACTTCATTCCAAATCACTCATGACAATTTATTCCACATAGTCAACTCAATCAAGTAGCAATAAATAAATTTCATAAATGAAATTTCCAATCGACATATTAAAATAAAAGTCGAAAAAAAAAATTTTGGGATGTTACAACTTGTCAAGTACATGCATAAAATGCATTCTCAAACTTTCTTTGTGGAATTTTGTCGATGAAATGGAGGACATGAATTGGTGAGTACAAACTTTAAGTTTTCAGCAATGAGAATCTTATCCGTTTACATTTCCAGTCTACATAATTTTGGCCTTCGAGTTTGATTTCATTAAGGTTCGCAGACATTATTAAGAATTTGGCTGAGAAGAAATAAAACTATTTATCACATACTATGCTTGATACATAATCGCAAACAACCACAAAACAATTTATGTATCTAACAACTGTGAAAACCAAAATAAGTACACCTCTAGGGAGGTCATACAAATTCGGATTCCAACAATTTCTTGGTCACAATACCGACGAATAGTCCAGAGACCACTAAGGTGGAATGGCCGCCAAATATTGCCTAAGCTTTTACCATAAATATTTGCATCTAGGAATTTCGTTTCTGTTTTGATACTCCTTCTAGGGAAGGTCGTACGCCACTAACAAAATTCCATAGCTATCTTATAAATATGTTTTAAACATATGAACTTGCAATTTCACAGGATTATTGCTCCCACTAGGGTGGGTCGCGATAATATTAGAAACATGCTTCTAGTTTAAACAATTTACTATTAAGAAGTCTAATCTTATGAACTTGCTATTTCGTAGGATTATTGCTCCCACTAAGGTGGGTCGCGATAGTATTAGAAACTGCTTCATAAATAGACCAATTTATGGAGACCATGTACAACGCATTGTTGTAATTATCGCTTAGTAGTTTTAAACATGGTTTTTGCATAATTATCACATAAGTAGATAAGGCAGATAACCCACTTAAAATAGATTAACACCAAATAAACAGATAAATCCATTTAATTCATCCTGATTAATCATTGGATAATTATTTAAATTATTTAATAAATCTTGGAAGATTTAATTAAATAATTAATTGCTTATCTTATCCAAAATAGGAATTTCGGATTTGATACGATTTACTTGGATACTTGATTATCCAAATTAATTTAGGATTTATCTAGATAGATTTGAATTTATCTAAATCCATTTAAGATTATTCTAGATTTTATAAGAATAAAACCAAATCCAAAATTCAAGATAAAACTGACCTTGGATTATCATTATCTAAATCATACCAGGATATTTCAGGATGAAATTTTTTTTTCTCCAAATCCATAAGATAAAGATAAAACCCAATCATTCCAAGATTTAAAGAAACCTTAGATTATTTAGAATAAGAACCTAGAATATATCATATCTATTAGGATTTATTCTAGATAAAATTAATTTTATCAAAATCCAATTAGAAAAGGATTATCTTGTATTATCTTTATCCAAATTTATCTAGGATATTTTCTAAATAGAAATAAATCTATTTATATCCATAAAATTAAGATAATCTATAATTAATATTAATTTAATTCAAACAGGATTTAACTAGATAGAACTAAATCTTTCTTAAATCCAAAAGATAATACAATACTGGATTAATAATTATCTAAATCTATTAAGATATATTTCTATATAGATATGAATCTATCAATATCTATAAGATATAGATAAACTTATTTATCTAAATCACAAGGATATTTTCTTAATAGAATTAAATCTATAAATATCCACAAGATAAAGATAAACATAGATTTGAATATCCAAATCTACTAAGATATATTCTAGATAGATATAAATCTATCAATATCTACAAGACATGGATAAACTTAATTAATGTTTATCTTAGTCTATCTAGGATTTATTCACATAGAATTAATCTATATAAATCCATAAGACAATAAAATTAATTGTTATCCCAATTTTATCTAGGATTTATCTAGATAGAATCAAATCTATCAAACTCCATAAAATAAGGATAAAATCCAAATATAATTAATTATTTATCTAGTCTATCTAGGATTTATTCACATAGAATTAAATCTATATAAATCCATAAGACAAAACAAAATTAATTATTATCCTACTTTATCTAGGATTTATTTAGACAGAATTTAATCTATATAAATCCATAAAATAAGGATAAAAATCACATTAATCCATAATTTAATTAAAAAAATATATTTTATAGATAATCCAATTAAATTGATATATTCAAAACTTATTCTAAATTATATCTTGAAATATATTCAAAACTAATTCCTAGGATTATGAAAACCCTAACTAATTTTGAATATTTTCTCCAAATTAGTTCCTAAGGTTGAGGAAACCCTAACTAATTTGAAAAAATTTCAACGCAGCTCCACGAGCTTGGGAACCGCCACCGGGCTCCCACTCAGATCGCCCTTTTGAGCCACTGATCGGACCACCTGGGCAGTCTCTTGGGCTGCTCTCGGCTGAAACGAAACTGTCCAACCTGAACCCAAACTACCCTAGTCCGGAGGTTGCCCAATTCATGGCTGCTGCTGCAGCTGCTTCACCACAGCCAATGTTCGTCATGTCCCCGTAGCCGTCGGCGCTGCTCACGCGCAGATCGTCGTCCTCAGCCACATCATGCTGAACTGCTTTTGCTGTCTGGCCGCTGCCTTGCGTCGCTGAACTGCTGCCCGATTGTTAATTCAAGCAGTCGAAGTTGTTCTCTCAATTCTCTTTCAGCGAACTCGCGTTGTGACTGATTCTTGATGCCACAAGCGCGACAATTTGATTCGAACAAATAAAATGCACGACAACAGTTAAAACAAATTACAAGAAGGAGTTATCAAGTAATTATTCATGCAATCATTATTTGGGAATCAAAATTCTCGCAAACATCATGTAATCATTATATCATGACTACATACATTGAATATTGTATCCAATATTCACGCCAAGTTATCAAAATTTGGGAAAAGGTCAAAAACCCTAGCTTGGCAAATCGGCGTGTGTTGCTGCCGCTCAAACCCTTCTTCGTGTTCTTTGCGTTTATCACTATTGAAACGATACAAATAAGAACACGAAGCGAAGAAGATAATGCATTCAAGCAATTACATAACATGAAATTAATCCATATAATCAGAGCCAAAAATTGGCTCTGATACCAATTGCTGGGATTTGGTGCCCCTTGCACAGCGGAAGACATGCATTCACAAATAAATCATACATATGGATCTATTCGACAGAAATCGAGCACCCACATCACAACACCACCAACCTCCGAGAAATCCTAGCTACCGAAAGGAAGAAGACAAGAGCAAATTAGTATGCAGCCACTGTGGAGCTCATTCTACATGACAAGGAATGCGGCCACAAACCAGGTCACTAGACCGGCCAACCCGTACGCTGACATACGGTCTAACATTGGTGTACACTAATCCAAGTAGGGTTTGCTGCCCTACGAGGATCCGAATTCGATTTAATAATAGTGGCAAGGCCACAACGGATAGGCACGACAAAACAAATCACGGCATGATAAACACAGATTTCATTCTCAACGATAAAGATTTAGGACGTTGTCCTTATTTTAAAAGAAAGCCCACCTCGACTGCTTAGATCTCAAGTACTTTCTTCCCTTTGCTATCACGCTTTGAGCGCGAGTTATCACCTTTAAATAATACTCCCTCCGTCCCGGGCTACTCGCTCATTTCCTTTTCGGCTCGGAGATTAAGGAATGAGTGTATAGGAAAGTAAAAAATGACGGCTGTAGGTGAAATTTTTTACTAAAAATGGAAAGAGTGCAAGTAACTTGGGACGCCCAAAAAGGAAATAAGTGCGAATAGTGCGGGACGGAGGGAGTATGTATCACAAATCAGTCTCGATTAACGACTCAAAATCATGCATGTCCCCAAACATTTCCCTTTTCCCATTGATTTGTTTTATATTAATAATCACAATCAAGACATGCTCTTCATATCAATTTATTCATACTACAACACCAGATCTATCATCAAAACATGGTCACGCATGAGTGTTCTTCACACAACACATATCACACGCACACACACGCACACACGCGCGGCACACACACACGCACAACACTTCTAATTCACCAATTGTTTCCCCTTTTCGCTTGATCTATATGCATGAGGGTTCAAGAACACCAATTAATCGGTTAGACGAAAAAAGATAGATCAAAAATACCTTTTTCTTGATAGAAACGAACGGTAGAACAATGTATTAGCCTTGATTCTTCAACAATTCTTGAGTTTCAACTTCAATTCTTTGCAAAGAATGAAGAATTCTTGGAGAAAAGTATAAGAAAAATTTTGAGAGTGAGAGGGAGAGTGGAGAGTGGAGTGAGGGAGAGAAGTAGGCGTGTATTTAGTGGGGGTTAGGGTTAGGTTTTCTCTCTTATTTATAGAGTGCAAGAATATATTCCCATAATTAATTAAATAAAGATTTGGGAAGATATGGGAGAGAGAAAGTGGCGTTAATTCTGGTAGAGAAATAAGGGATTTCGAATTCTACGTTGTTTAATCAGCATATGAATTAACTTGGAATTTACTTGGAATATCACAAAGTAGAATAAAATATCACGAAGCAGAATAAAAATAAAAATTTCCACTATTAAAATAGGGAAGTAGGCGATTTTTATTCCTCTCCCACAAGGAATTAAATTCAAATCCTAATTTAAATAGGATATGGCAAGATCTCCTTAGATATGGTAAGATTTGCTAGGATATTTATATTTATTCATGCAAGGGAATAAATAAGGGATCAAATAATATTATAAAATAATTCCTTCTCCCATAAATAGGAGATTTTCGAAATCTCCATAGTATAAGCATAGGGGTCAAAAGTTTCATAGAGGAAATGGAGAATAATCGGACTTTGGATTTAATTTGGATGAATATCCCAAGCAAATAATTAAATCCAAGAAAATAGAATTCCTTTCCCATAAATCATAGTGGTCGAAAATTTCAAGAAAAATATGTATGATATTTATTGATGAACGAATTTAATCTCACTCGCCCTTAGGAAATAATTCACCACAATATATTTCACCCCACATCATAATTCACACGGTCACGTCACATATTCAACGATATTGACCATACAACGGCCACGTCATTTCTTCAATAGTATTGACTATTCAACTGCCACGTCATATACTCAACGGATTTGACTATTCAAACCAAATCTCAACTCCAAATCGCAATTAGGTCACAAAGAATTCATGCAATTAATTCACTCATCATTTAATCCACATACTTCACGGCATTAAAAGCATTTAATGAAAAAATTTTATGGTTCGAAAATTAGGGTTCAGAGAGTGGGGCGTTGCAAGATCTCACTTGCATATGTTCCGACGACGTTCGGATGATGAAATTTGATGATTTTTGTTTCAGTTTTCGTATATGTTGATAAGCTTATTTTTTATCAACAAATACATAAAAAAATCTCAATATAATGCATATAAAATATCAATATATTGCATGTAAAATTTCAATATAATACATGTGAAATCTCAATAAAAATGTGTTGATATTTTGTCTACTATTTATTGAGAATCCACTCATTTTAAAATCTCAATAAAAATGTGTAAGATTTAATCTCATCCACTCATTTTAAAATCTAAGGGTGGAGATTTGGTCTTGATTTTGGATTATGATGCTATAAGCAATAGAAGAGGACCCCATCCCTATAATAAATATATGTATGTATGTGAATGTAAATACAAAATACGTGGTGTTACAACAATTGATCTATGTCAGTAGGTGAAATAATTCTGCGACACGTTCTACCATCACACTAATAAAAATATGAAACATCTATGTCAAAAATAATTCTGTTGGTGGATAACTTCGACCTGAGCTCGATTAGGATGGTTCTGTCTGGGGCGGTGCCGCTAGGGAAGAAGCAGGAAGTCGCAGACGGTTTTGGACAGGTGAAAAGTGAAAAATAACTTATATTCCTCACTTCATTTTTCATGTCCTTTAAATGATCATTTAATACCGGAAACACTAAATTCAATTTACTAAGTAAGATTAGTAATTACGGAGTATAAAGTACCTAGTGGAAATAGTAACTTAGAATTTGATTAAGGGAATAAAAGACATGAAACAAACATGGAATGGATAGATAAAATGAGTAGTATATGGAATGCATTTAATTGATCTTGAAATTTATCTGTGATTATTAATATTTTTAAATTTGTATTAAGTTGGCGAACATAAAACTGTGAATAGTAATAGAATATTTGGTGATTTTTTTTATTGGAGGATTTAATTAGGAGTAATTACTGCAATCTATATATATATATTGTTAGGGTTTGTATGCTAGAAATCACTTTTCGAGTGATTGAATACTGTAAAACTCTAATTATTCTTTTCCAAGTAATGCAACAGATTATTTTTGTCATAATGTTGTTATGTTTTACATTTAATGGATGTTTATTGCATATTTAAATGTATAAGTGAACATAATAAAGTCTAAGTCTTTGTTTTAGTAGACCGGTTGTGGGCTGCGCTCAATTTAAGGTACGCGGTCAGTTCTGAACAAAGAAAAATAATAATTTCACAACCTAGATAGGGCTAGACTACCTATCGTGAAAGGTTGCAATGTCAGTCCGATTATTTCTAAGCCTTATTTAAATAAGATGACGTTGGTGTGGTATAGCACTGAATGGATCTAACAGCAAGACGAGTCTTTATGCTATCTACTGAAAGACGAGGTCTTGATAAATAATTTCTTAATCAATGTACGTTGGCATTGAGCATACGATATTGAGTATTTACTACTTTGACTTACCAAAGGTGCGGGTTTTTCGTCACCCAACGATCCAGGTATATTGGGTAGTGGTGATCATTATCTAGCGGTGCTAGGATTGCTATTATGTTGAATCATGCGCGAGGAGAGTCTCGTTTGATAACATCCACAAGAGGAGCTCGAAACGAAGTTTTATTATTCGGAACCTAGCTAGTTGGAGTTTAATTACTCTATGAATAATAAATAAGAGTTTCTTGCTAAGTCCACTCTTGGAGATTAAAAATATGTTCATTAATTAATCCCATAGCAGACATTAATTAATTAATGGATGTTTCTATTTTAAGCGCGGGAAATGAATTAAACAAATTAAAGGAAACCCGGAATACTTGTAATTTTGGATTTGGAAAGGCAGTGCAATATAACTTCTGTAGTGGCTGCTCGTAATATTCCAACATAAGCTTGTTTTAAATTGTGGGTTCAATTTAATTAGTAAAAAGCTAATTGGATGAGGCCATGTCCAAATTCTTCCTTAGATCCCTGACTGGGCCCAATATGCGACTTAATATAAATAGGAGAATAAAGGAGACAGAAGACAACTTTTTCATTATTGTTTTTAGTCAAATTTTCGTCCCCCCTTATCCTAGAGGCAGTCGAAATTTTGCTCTCCTTCCATGAGCCGAATTCTGTCTGTCTTCTTTATTTAAGTCCTAGTATTCTGGTGAGATTTGCCCACACAAATATCAGTTTACAGTCCGGGACACCAGTCAGAAAATCCGAGGTCCAATACTCAAGGTCTTTACGTGGAGAAGACGCAAGCCATCTTCGACTCTCAAGAGAATCAACGAGGTAATTTGGCTAACTTCGTAGTAAGCATGTTTTAGGAATTATTTGTGCTAAAGCATGTTTAAATTCAAGTTATGAGCATGATACATGTGATAATTACGCGAATAGAATTTATCTAAATAATCTGCTAAATAGATCAGTTTATGTGATCCGTTACAAGCGCAACGCTTCCGCTGCCAACCCCTTCAATTGGTATCAGAGTCAGTCTTTGGCTCTGATTATTTGGATTTAAATTTCGCGAAATTCATGTATGCATGTATTAATTGATTGCGAAGCATGTTCTTGGTGACCGAGACCGCAAACCCTAGGCGACTCTCGCCCGAAGCTTCGACGAGGCGTTGGCGCGGTGCGGCGGTTCGACCGAGAACTTGCCGAGACACCGAGACGCCGAGCCCCAACCCTAGGCTGAAGGTCCGGCGCCACCCGACGGAAAGCCTGGCCGAGAGCGTCGCGCTTGTGCGTAAGACGCTGGCTCGGGCAGAGGGAGGAGCTGGAGCGAGATGGACCGAGACGGGCGGTCAGAGCTGGCCGAGAGCAGGTGCGTCACCGCGCGCGCTGCTGGCCGAGAGCTCGCGCCGCCCGACGGATCATCAGACCGAGACGGGCGCTCGCTGCAGGCCGAGAGGAGCCGCGCCACCGCGCACGCTCCTGGCCGAGATGCCTGCGACACCCGACGAGCCGTTGATCGAGACGGTGGCAGGCCACCTGCGCGCCGGTGGCTGTGACGCCGCGTGTGTCGTGGTCCGATGAAGAACTCGTCGGATCTTCGTCGTTCATCGCTCATGCACATCTTGATCGATGAGATAACGATGAAAGATTATTTTAATGATTATTTAATTCATTAATTAAAAGATATCATTAAAATATTATTATTTAATGGAAATAAAATCTTTTTGGATGATTTACCTAGATTTTAGGAATATTTTTATTATTATCTATATCTATGGAAATAAATAATATTATTTTATTCCTAGATGATATGGATGAGAATAATTTAATAGTTTCTTAATATTTTCCTAATATTTATATATCTAGAATCCTAATTAGGATAGATATGTATGAATACATTAAATAATATAATTTCTCTTCCTAATCTTGAACATGGAAATAATTTGTATTTAATATTTCATGTCTAATTAAGAATTAAATACTTTGTTTATTTTAGATATATCTTATAGAAGACATGAACAAGAATTAAATTCTAGAATAATTATTTTCCAAAGATGAGATAATAAAATACATTATAAGATTTAATTATCCAGTCAATTAAATACTAATAGAATTTAATTAAGCCTTTTTCCTCCTTAAGGCTAAGGATAATTGAATAAAAACCATAACCCAAAATACCTATGCTATAATTACGAACTCAACGTTTGTATATGGTCTCCATCAATTGGTCTGCAATTTATGAAGCTTTTTTCTAATATTATCGCCACCTGCTCTATGGGGACAATAATCATAAGAAAATAGCGAGTTCGTAAGGGCGGACTTCTCAAATATAAATAGTATGAACTAGAATGTGGTTTCCAATATTATCGCCACCTGCTTTGTGAGGACAATAATCCTAAGAAACTACGAGATTCAGAAGTTCACACAGAATTTATGAGATAGCTTGATCTTGTTAGCAGCACATAAGCATTGTTATGTGAGTGTGTTGTAGAAATGAGATTCTGTAATGCTAAATTCGGTGGTCTTGTTTAGGCAACATTAGGCGGCCATGCTACTCTGTGTCTCTGGACTATGCGTCGATGATTGTGATCAGTAAAATTGTAAGATTTTAATCCGTATTGACCTCCTCTGGAGGGTACAAAATTTTAATTTTGCAGTTGTAAGATTTTGAAAAGTTTTATGGTTAATCTAATCAAACTTCTTACATAAGTTTATGACAAATAAGTTAAAACTCTGTTTTGCAATGCAAATCAAATCGTCAAAATGTCATTCTATCATCTTTCTGCAATTCTTAAAGAAAGTAAACTCGAGGGCCAAAATTACATAGAATGGAAACAAAATTTGGACATCGTTCTTACAGCTGAAGAGTACAACTTGGTGCTCACAACCCCGCGACCTCCAGTGTCGGCGGCTAACGCTGCGGTAGGAGTTAGAGATGCTCACAAATGGTGGCATAAGGCCAATGAGATGACTAAGTGCTACATGTTCGCTTCTATGTCTTCAATACTCAAGCATCCGCATAATGCCATAGAAACTGCCGCCGAGATCATGCAGAATCTCAAGAATCTTTTTGGTACTCAGAATCGAACGGCCAAGTCTCAAGCCTTTCGGAGTATCATGTCGAAGACAATGAAGGAAGGCTCCTCTGTGAGGGACCATGTCCTCGAGATGATGGGCAACCTCAACCAAATTGAGGTTTTGGGAGGGACGATCGATCCCTAGTCCCAGGTAACAATTATCCTTCAAAGTCTTCCCCCTAGCTTCCAGCAGTTCAAGCTCAATTTCGAGATGAACAAAAGGAATTACACCTTGGCACAACTGTTGACTGAACTTCAGTCGGCAGAGGACCTTATGGTTCAGGCTAAGGCTGCCATGATGACTTCGGCGCCTCGTTCCTCTGGCTTCAAGCCTAGCAAAGGAAAGGCAGGCACCGAACTCAGAATTGGGCAAAGTGGCTAAGGGAAAGAAGAAGAAGAGGTCTAACAAGAAGCCCACGGGGAAGTGTTTCAAGTGTGGAGAGAAGGGGCATTGGAAGCCAGACTGTCGTAAAAAGGGCAAGGCTACAGGTATGCACCAAGCTCTAGTAGTCGAGTCATGCTTGGCTTCGACATCTACATGCACTTGGGTTACTGACACAGGAGCAACTGATCATATTTGTTTTGATCCTGACTTAATGCAGGTGACAAGATGGCTACATGATCGTGAGATCGAAGTCCAGCTGGGCGACGCTACAAAAGTGGCGGCCGTTGCAGTGGGAGACATTTATTTGCATTTTAGTAGTGATAGATTTTTGATTTTGAAGAATGTTTTGTTGATACTTACTTTTAGAAGAAATTTAATTTCAATTTCTAAATTAGTTTTTGATGGATATTCGATTTCTTTTAATGACAATTGCGTTATTAAGAAAGATGGTTCTTATATCTGTCTTGGTATCATGGAAAACGATCTGTACACAATCACATCTACACAATATAATAATCGCAAATTAGAACTCAATACAACATCGAAAATTTCAAAGAAATGAAAAGAACCTTCAAGTTCAATGAACGAAACGTACTTATGGCACTTTAGACTTGGTCATGCCAATGAAAGGATGATCCATTCTCTTGTTCAACAAGATCTTATTAAAGGTCTAGAGGAGGAACCCTTTCATAAGTGTGAGTCATGCTTAGAAGGCAAGATGACCAAGAGGCCTTTTCAGGCTAAGGGCAATAGGGCCAAGGAAGTACTTGAGCTCGTTCATTCCGATGTATGTGGACCAATGTCTACTGAAGCAAGAGGTGGTTTTCGATACTTCATCACATTCATTGAAGACTTCTCAAAAATTGGATACGTCTAATTGATGACCCACAAGTCAGAGTCTTTTGACAAGTTCAAGGACTTTAAGGCTCAAGTGGAGAAGTATCATGGTAAGAGTATCAAATGCCTGCGATCTGATCATGGAGGCGAATACCTCAGTGCTGAGTTTTTGGACTACTTATCGGAGTCTGGAATTCAATCCCAATTGACTGTGCCGGGCACGCCCCAGCAGAACGGTGTGGCTGAAAGAAGGAACATGACCTTGTTGAACATGGTCCGATCGATGATGAGTTATGCACAGCTACCTACTTCATTTTGGGGACATGCCTTGCTTTCTACAAGCCATATATTGGACAACTTACCGTCAAAATCCGTACCTACTACTCCTTATGAGTTGTGGACTGGGCGCAAGCCCAATCTAGCACATCTCAAGATTTGGGGTTGCCCGGCTCATGTATTGGAAAAGGATCCAACTAAGCTAGGATCAAGGACAGAGGTATGTTTGTTTATAAGATACCCCAAAGGAATGAAAGGTTATGAATTCTTTAGTCTCCGAGATAAGAAAGTTATTGTGAGTACTCACGCAACATTTTTAGAGGAAGACTATGTAATGAATCATAAACCCAGCAGTGAAGTGGCTCTTGAAGATCTAACTTCTGTCACAAATTCCATTAACCAAGAACAAGTACCAAGTGTACAAACAATTCCCGAAACTTCAACTTCTACTCCAAGTATTGTAGTGCCGCGTCGCAGTGGGAGGGTCTCTAATGAGCCCGATAGATACATTGGTTTGGGGGAATCTATGGATCACTCCTCGGACAGCAATGTATTAGATCCCTGGAACTTTGCAGAGGCACTGGTGGATATCGATCATTGCGAATGGGTGAAAGCAATGGATTCGGAACTACAATCTATGATAGACAAAGTCGTCTACGATTTATCCGTCCTACCCGAAGGCTGTACTGCCATTGGGAGTAAATGGATATATAAACGTAAACGTGGAACCGATGGACGAGTTAAAGTCTTTAAGGCAAGACTAGTGGCTAAGGGGTATACCCAAAAGGAAGGTGTCGATTACGACGAGACCTTCTCCCATGTGGCCATGCTCAAATCGATCCGTATACTATTGTCTATAGCAGCTTATATAGATTGGGATGTATGGCAGATGGACGTTAAGACTGCGTTCTTGAACGGTAGTCTTGAGGAGACCATCTACATGGAACAACCCGAAGGATATGCAACAAAGGGCAAGGAACACATGGTTTGGAAGCTTAAGAAGGCTATTTATGGCCTTGAGCAAGCATCTAGATCGTGGAACCAGTGTTTCGATCAAACTGTTCGAAAGTTTGGATTCGAAAAGTGGCCCAAATGAAAGCTTCGTTTATAAGAAGATTGAAAAGGGGAATGTGGTGTTCTTAGTTTTATATGTAGATGACATTCTTCTTATTAGAAACAATAAAAAGATGTTGTCATCAGTACGAACTTGGTTATCAAAGCAGTTCGGGATGAAGGATATGGGAGACGCGGGACACATCCTCGGGATCAAGGTTCTTCGGAATCGAGAGAAAGAAGATGTTGTGCTTATCTCAAGAACCTTACATCAACACAATACTTAGTCGTTTTAGCATGCAGGACGCCAAGAAAGGTTTCTTACCTTGAGACATGGCATCCATTTATCTCAAGAGATGTGCCCTAAAACGCCGTCTGAGATACAAACAATGAGAAGGATTCCATATGCTTCGGCGGTTGGAAGTCTCATGTATGCTATGCTTTGTACAAGACCCGATATTTGCTTTGCCGTTGGCATGGTAGCAAGATATCAGTCCAATCCGGGCTAAGGACATTGGACTGCCGTAAAGAACATACTCAAGTACCTTAAACGGACTAAAGAACTATGATCTAGTTACAATGCCAGTCGAGCTCTGTCCTTTGGGATATACTGACTCAGATTTTCAAGCTGATCAGGACTCGAGAAAATCTACTTCAGGATTTGTGTTCACCTTAGGAGATGGAGCCGTAATTTGGAAGAGTGTGAAGCAGAAATGCATCGCGGACTTAACCATAGAAGCCGAGTATGTGGCCGCTTCGGAGGCTGCAAAAGAGGCAGTATGGTTCAAGAACTTCCTTGTGGATTTAGGTGTGGTTTCGAATCTGCCCAAGAGCATCACTATTTATTGTGACAACTCTGGTGCTGTGGAAAACTCGAAAGAACCAAGAGCTCACAAAGCGAGGCAAACACATGTTTTCTTTGCATCCATGGAGTTGGAATTTTCAAGAGTTCCCGACGAATCGCATCAATCCTTGCTTCTACCGTTTGATTTTTGATTCAAGAAGGTATAACTAAAATCTTTTCCTCATCTTCTCCATTGAAACCTTGTTCTTGATTCTCTCATGTATATAGTGAGTGTAGGAATCTTAGATCGCATAATTAATCTGTGGGAATTTGTGTTTGTATGAGAAAGTTTCGTTTTCTATTTAACCGACCAAATGGCCTCCTTTTGATGTGAATATGAAGTGTCTTCTGAGTTGTGTGAAAATTTCAGCCTCATTGGACATCGGATGAATTTTTGGTGAATTTTTCAATCGAACTGCACAGTGCTGCCAGAATTTTTGTGTTCCGACCAGAGAGTTGCATTATTGTTCTGACAGACCAAATGACGTGATTTTGGTGTGAAATTTTAACTGGATGAACTTGAATGTGTCTACTATGTTGTGACCAAATTTTAGCTTCATATGAGGTCGGATGGATATTTGGTGATTTTTACAAACCAACCGCGCAGTTCTGCCAGATTTGTTGTTATGTGGAAATATCACTTGTTGCCAAGTTTGAGTGAATTATATGATGCATGTATGATTTAGGAATGTATCCTATGACGTGATTATGTGTGACACGTTGAGAAATATTATGGCATGTTTTCCTTATGTTGATGAATGTTGGGATGGGTAATTTAAGAGAATGATAAAAGGAACGATAGGACATGCATGATAATGTGAATTGATGGAAGGCTGATTTGTATTGTGGGTTGGCAAGGGTTTTTGTGTGTACGTGAGCACAAGGAACGAGGGTTGCCTTAAGTGGATATTGAATTGTTTAAGCAAACGAGGTGGCTTTCTTTTTCAAATCTCTTTATTTTCCGAAAATATGTTGTGGTGTTATAAGGGTGGTTTAACTGTTATGTCATGCCATGATGTTTTGTTTATGAGATTGTTGCCTGATGCCTAGTTCGTCTGAGCTTACTCCGTTAGGCTATATGACTGTGTTGTGAAACGAATTCGGGTCTGAGTAGGGCCACAAACCCTATCAGGCGGTGTACACTGGTGGGATCGTGAGCCGTCCTTGCTAGTCGGCCGGTCTCATGGGCGAATAGTGTGGCCACACTTTCGTCGCACTGTGATATGATGATTGTGATTGATGGATCGATGAGAAAGTGGGGAGAATAATTGTCTATCCAGACTTTGAAATATTTTTGTGTTCTCATGATATTTCTTAACTACACATAAAACTCGAGATCACTGGTATGGATGACATAACTGTATAAAATGTTTTCGGCATGAGCCCATTGAGTACAACAAGTACTCAGCCCTGCATATTTTCCCTATGTGCAGTTGAGCGTATGTTGCGGTGGAATGTTGGTCGGCCTAGGAATGTTGATGCGTATGTGTTTCATAATTCGGCGTCATCCTGACATCTTTGAAACCTTTATTCCGCTGCTATACTTTTTGAACTATGCCTCAATACCTACTTTATTTCGTATGTTCTGGTATGTTCAATTTCTGTTAGACTTTATCCGTTGTTACTTCTTACCTCTAAAATGGTTTGTTCGTAAACAAAACAAATGTTTTCTTTAGAAGTTAATGTGGTTTTGATGTTATTTTCCCCGCTGCATCTTTAAAAAATCGTTGCTAAGCTTTACTTCATATATTTATATCATATATATGAAGGAGGAAATTACAAATCAACTCCTATAACAAGGAGGAAAGACAAATTACGTCACCCAGGGTTCGAACTCGAGACCTCCAGGATGGACGCGGTATCCAGCACCCTTTACTGCTAGGCCAAGGGGCTTGGATTCTTGGAAACCAAACAGTTGGCGGCTTAATTATTCATTAAAAGCTCTTTAATAGGGATGGGGTAAGCATGAATACTTGTTAAGATAGTACGGACCGAACTAACATAATCCAATCCAATATAGGCTCAAATATGACCCGCAACAACTAACTCTATACTACTACTACTATTTCAATTATTTGTACTTTAATTTTAATCTTTTTTAAATTATATTCACTCAATTATTTATATATTTTTCAAAATCTCTTTGCAATTGATTTTTTTTAATAGTTATAGGAAGATAAATTTGAATATACATATTTAATGTTCCATCTGTCTCATATATATTGTCCGCTTCTATATTTGGTGACTTTTTTACTTTAATGAAGTGGGGTTCATTCTCGACTAATACTCCAATCACTTTCTCTCTCAATTTATCTCATATTTTTACCAATTTTGCATCAACCCATGTCATCCCAAAAGTGTCTATTTTTATGGGACAAGATAGTAATATTTAACGTGATTCAAAATCATCTAATAAATATATATATGAAATACAATTAAAATTAGGAAATTATAGGAATATATATGATTTAATTCTGAAATAAAACAATTTTTAATTTGGAGTGCTACAATTTAATAAAAAAAACATTCAAAAAACATTTTAAAAAAATTGATAAAACAATAAAATAATTTATGGGTTTCCCAACCTAGCTTGGCTAGATTGAGTCTAAATTTATAAAAAGAAAATGCAGTTCAATCTAGCCTACTTTAGTCATGGGCCTGAGTCTAGAATGGTATGGGCATGCGCCGCCAATTGACAACTCCTAAAATGATGTAACGTGATGGTTGACATTTTATTATCATTAAAATAAGACATTGATCAATAGCTGTCATAATTTTATTTTATTTTTATGAAAAGAAAAATTTTGAAAATTTTGTGGATGAGTGGCTGAAAATGCATCTCAATTCTCAATTAAGCTAAAAAATCTCAACCTAACAGGACCTATATATATATAGGGGCACACTATGGTCCATAAGTAGAATCCTGTCAAAAATCAAAGCAAATCTCAGCCCTTGGATCCTTAGATTGGATGGCTATGATAATAATATCCGAGCTACATTATTACACTAAAAGCGTTACATTATTAGCCGAGCTACATTATTAGAATACACAATCTACATTATTTGACTATAACGCATTACATTATTAGCCGAACTACATTATTAGACTACATAATCTACATTATTAGATGACACGTGGCATTAATATAACGGTTACATTACAAGATCCAATGACTGAGATTTGCTTTGATCAATAAGTGAAATTCTGTCAAAAATCAAAGCAAATCTCAACCATTGGATCCTATGATAGAATTTTACTTATGGACCATATATATATATATATATATATATGGATATACTAATATGCTAACTAATTATAAAGTGCTAATGTACATCCAATCATGTGCTGCCACGTGGCACGAAAAATGCAATATTGTATACAGAAAAATGCGATATACATTTGTCAAGCTGTAGATGAATTTCGGCATATTGCATTTTTGTTAAATGCAGATTGCATTTTTTATTGTCGAGTTTTGCTTTTTAGATATAGGTTGTTTATTTTCATTTTATATATAGACGGATTGCATTTATATATAATTTATTTTGCATGGTAGACAATTTACGTTAACATGCAAAACTCAACAATATAAAATGCAATTTGCCTATAATTAAAATGCAATCTATGAAAATGTATTTACAGCTCGACAAATGTATATTGCATTTTTCTGTATACAATATTGCATTTTTCTCGCCACGTGGTTGGAGATACATTAGCACTCTAACAAAGGATGCACCATAGTGCTCCCCTATCATATGATATACTAATATGCTAACTAAATTTAAAGTGCTAATGTACCGCCAATCACGTTCTGCCACGTGGCACGAAAAATGCAACATTGTAAACACTAAAATGCTATATACATTTGTAGAAGCGGTAGATAGATTTTGGCCAATTGCATTTTAGTTATAGGCAGATTGCATTTTTATTATTGAGTTTTGCATTTTAGATATAGACCGTTTAATTTGCATTTTATATATAGACGGATTGCATTTATATATAGTGTATTTTGCATTGAAGACAATTAATATTAAAATGCAAAACTCAACAATATAAAATGCAATTTGCCTATAACTAAAATGCTGTATAAGGAATACATATATAGCTTCACAGATGTATATTGCATTTTAGTGTTTTCAATATTGCATTTTTCATGACACGTGGAAGCACATGATTGGAGGTACATTAGCACTCTAACAAAGGATGCGCCCTAGTGCTCCCCTATATATATATGTATATATATATATATAGGGATGTGATTATATGATAACCCATATTTATGGTCATAACCTAATAACCTATCACTCTATTGAAAAAATATATCATTTATAAAACAGAATATCATTTTATGGATTAAAGTATCATTTTATGCATGCTGAAAAATATCATTTTATAGTGTATAATAACATTTTTAGTAAAAATGATATTTTTGACCCATAAAATGATTAGGTTATTAGGTTATCACCATAAATATGGTTATCATTCTAACGCACCCCTATATATATATGGGGTGCTGTTAGGTTGAGATTATTTAGCTAATTGAAAAGTAAGATGCAATCTCAGCCACTAATCCACAAGATTAACGAATGTTAACAACTATCACATTATGTCAACACGGGGGTATAAGTGTCATTTCATTAATCAAATGGTTGAAAAAATAAATTAGATTTGAAATCATTTTCTAATAAAACCCTCTCTAATATATATCGCCACCATCAATCGTCTTCGCCGATCATCAATCAGCCAGAGACGACGACGCCTCCAGACACGCCCTCTCTCTCTCGCGGTTTAACGTCGTCGCTGTTCATCGCGCTTCACCGCTCCTGCTGCACGAATCTCCGAACAGCCTTTGGTTCTCACGTCGTCGCTTCGCCGGAAGCTTAATTGTTGATTCGAGTATGGATTTGGAGGTATTAGGCTTTGTATTATCAATTGTGTTGGATGTGAACTGATTTTAAGTGAGAGAGATCGCTACCTATGTTTTCACTGTTGTTGTTCGCGTTTGTCGCCGGAGCTCTGTGTAGAATCCAGAAAGTCGAGGAATCAGCTATTTTGTGGTTCAACTTCGCTTCGCTGTTTTTATCAAAATGCTTGAACATTTGGGGAAAAATCTGAAAATACTGATTTCTACTCATTTCATGCTGAATTTTGCTTTTATCTCGCGATATCAGCAGAGATCTCGCAGTTTTTTATTTAATTCGATTTCTGCTATTTTTTTTTATTGATTAGCGATGATAGAATCGGAAGAGATGGAAATAAACAATGCTGCTTGGAAAAACGGAAGAGAACAAGCATATTCTTCCAGTTAAGGATTTGTTTAAATTTTTAAGATTATTGACATTTCATACAATAGCTATTGACATAGTTATGATAATATACTTGTGTTTTCTATAAACGGCATATACTTCTCATTGAGTTGATATTATATACTGTTGATATAGTGTATGCTTGTTTGGATTGTTGTTGACATTATAAACTTTAACAATTGATATAATAGTAATAAGATAATTGTGCTTGCTTTAAACAAGATATACTTGTTTTGACATAATGTATACTTTTTAGAATCGTTGTTGGCATAATCAAATTGACATTCAGCCTCTGCTGATAGGGAGGTGCTGGTTTTGGGGCTGGCGCCGTCTTCCGAGTACACATTTTTGGTGTATGCTTCTCCAGTTGGAAACTATTTCAAGGTTGTGTTTACGTTTTCAATTTTAATTCGATTGAATCAAGGGGATATTAAGGAGTTTGTGGATAAGGTTTAATTGTTGTGATTTGCAGGAAGAGACTGTGCCGATCAGCTTGTATGTTGAGGATGAGTTCCATCGCGCTGGCTGCGGTGGTTCTGGAGGTGTGAAGAGCGTCACGAATTATGTTGCCGGTATGTAAGTGTTGCATCTTTCTGCCAACTGTTTGATGAAAGTTCTAAATGAAGTTGGCTACTGAAAGTTCGTCAAAGTGTTTTTATTTTTTTATTTTTATGATTTTGATATCAATTAATTTCGTCCTGCTTGTAAAAACATGTTTCTTAGTATGAATTATCGAAATAATGTTTTTGATGCACGACTAAATTAACAAATTTACAAAGTTCATTTGATATTTAATAGTAGTAAATCAATTATAGGTGAGGTCATGAACTGCTAGTAATCATGGAGAGCAAGAACTACCAAGCAAGCCACTATGCCACTCAGGGTGATGAGCAGACGTTGCTCCAGCGCCTGCATCAAGAGCTTTACAATCTCAAGTTTCTAATCGTGGATCACGCACGCTTTGCCGGATAAGGAGAACGACAGTCGGATTCTTCTCACCACTAGGCTTCGGGAGGTGACTGATAAAATTTCTGAAAAATCTAGTTTACTTCATGAGATGCAGCCGCTCGGGCTGGAGCACAGCTGGCAGTTGCTCTGTTATCTTACCTTCGGTGATATGCTGAAAAATGATAATGATGATGTTACATTGCCCTGCCCCTCCTCACTTGAAGAAAATTGGAAGATCGATCGCCGAGAAATGTAAAGGTCTTCCTCTGTCACTGGTTGTGGTTGGTGGTCTTCTCATTCAGGAGACAGAAAAGATACTGCTGATGTTGCTGCAATGGGGGAGGGGTTCCTACTTGGAGATCTTGGCTATAGAGGTACCTTTACTTGACCGCTAGACTTCAAGGTTGTTTCCTTTAACTAGGTGCATTCCCGGAAGATTGTGAGATACGTGCCTCTAAACTCATCGAACTTTGGGTTGGTGAAGGCTTCTTCCTAAAACCTGCATTACCCACACAAACCATGGACAACTATTGTGGTTTCTTACTTTTGAACTTAGCAGTATTTAATATATATGAAATGTCAATCAGTTCAACAACTTGTATTGAAATGTCAACAACGCAAAAATAATTCTTATAATTGAAAAAGAAAAACTATTTTCTCTTAATTTTTTTATTTGAAACAAGTTTTGGTATCATGATCATGCAATACATGTCAATAGCTTTCGTATCAAATGTCAACAACTTATATGAAAATATCTACAGCTTGTATATCAAATGTCAACAGCTTATCAACAACTTGTATATAGCGTCAACAACTCAAAAACAATTCTTGTAATTAAAAAATAGCAACTATTTTATCTTAATTTTTTTATTTGACACAATTTCTGGCATCATGATCATACACACATGTCAATGGCCTGCATATCAAATGTCAACAACTTATAGCAAAATGTCAACAGCTTGTCAACAACTTGTATATAGTGTCAACAACTCAAAAACAATTCTTGTAATTAAAAAATAACAACTATTTTATCTTAATTTTTTTATTTGACACAAGTTCTGGCATTATGATCATACAACACATGTCAATAGCCTGCATACTAAATGTCAACAACTTTTAGCAAAATGTCAACAGCTTGTCAACAACTTGTACATAGTGTCAACAACTCAAAAACAATTCTTGTAATTAAAAAATAACAACTATTTTATCTTAATTTTTTTATTTGACACAAGTTCTGGCATTATGATCATACAACACATGTCAATAGCCTGCATATCAAATGTAAACAACTTATAGTAAAATGTCAACAGCTTGTCAACAATTTGTATATAGTGTCAACAACTCAAAAACAATTCTTGTAATTAAAAAATAACAACTATTTTATCTTAATTTTTTTATTTGACACAAGTTCTGGCATCATGATCATACAACACATGTCAATAGCCTACATATCAAATGTCAACAACTTATAGCAAAATGTCAACAAGTTGTCGACAACTTGTGATATTGATTTTCGCGGATTCCTCCTTTCTCATGTACAGCTCCATCGATGCATTCTGTTTCCTAGGTCCATCGCTCGGATCCACCTCCACCTCCAACACCGCCGGCACACTGTGCCTCAGATCCTTGGACGATTTCGTCACCTCCACGAGCTCGCGAGATCTGAAGCAGAAGAGTTCTGAATCGAACGGCAGCCATGGTGTCCGGCAGCTCTTCCCTCGTGGCATCCATTAGCTTCTCCAGTGATTCTGCAGCTCTCTTGAAGGCCTTCAATAGAGAAAAACAGAGGATAGTATATCATGTCACCACATCCAATCAAAGAAACAAAATCATTGCATATCAATATCCAGAATACCAAATGTCAACAACTCGTATTAAAATGTCAATAACTAAAAAAATAACACTTATAATTCACATATCAATATCGAGAATATCAATGTCAACAACTCGTATTAAAATGTCAACAACTAAAAAATAACACTTATAATTTGCATTTCAATATCGAGAATATCAAATGTCAACAACTCGTATTAAAATGTCAACAACTAAAAAATAACACTTATAATTCACATATCAATACCGAGAATAACAAATGTCAACAATTCGTATTAAAATGTCAACAACTGAATAATAACACTTATAATTCACAAATCAATACTGTAACATCCCAAAAAAAAATACTTTTATTTTAATATGTCGATTGGAAATTTCATTTATGAAATTTAATTGTTCCTACTTGATTGAGTTGACTATGTGGAATAAATTGTCATGAGTGATTTGGAATAAAGTGTTATTTATATTATTCAATGTGGGTGATTAATTAAGTAAATCATGCATTTTGTTCTAGCCAAATAAAGTGGCTATTTTCGGCCCCCTCCAATTATTGGAAACTATATTCTCTTTCTTGGATTTTATTAATTGTTTTGGGATATTTATCCAAATTAAATCCAATTAAATCTTGTCACATTTTATTCCCTCACCCCAATTAAATTAAGAGTTGAGTAATTTCCTTGTGGAAATTTATTTAATTGTTACCTATTTTATGGGAGTATTTTTCTATAAAGAAATTACCAAATTTAAACCCTATTATTATTTAATTGAGGATTTAAATAATTTCCTTGTGCACCCTACTAATTTTCGCCCCCTCCTTTTATTTCCTACTTGGAGATTTAATTTATTTTGTTCCCTTGTTTATGGAATATACATCGTTTTATTTCCTAAATTGTGAATCTATTTATCTCCAAGTAAATACTAAATAATTTCCTTATTGAATTTATATCCATAATTTTCGAAATACTTGTCTTCCTTTTAATTGTGGGATTTTATTTTATTGGCCTCTGTTTTATTCCTCCACAATTAATTAATTAATGGGATTAAACCTAGGACTATATAATCACCTAAACTAAACCCTAGCCCCCCCACCTCCCTCATAAAATTTCGTGCCTCTCCTCCCCCTCTCCACATCCTCTCCAAAAACTTCCTCCACCATTGTTCTTGCTTCAATTGGAGTGGATTTTTCAAAAATTTCCGGTGAATCGTGTCAACGTTTGTTTCTACCGTTTGTTTTCTTGATTCAAGAAGGTATAACTAAGTCTTTCTTCTCATCTTCTTCATTGAAACTTCATTCTTGAATCCTACATGCATATAGAGGGTGTAGGATTGATAGATCGAAAATTTAATCGTGGGAAAGTGTGATTTCATAAGAACTTTGATAGTTATGTGTTTTTTTTATTGAATTCATGTGAAGTTGAATTTGAATTAATTGGTGAATAATATGAGTTGTATGCAAATTGTGTATGAGGAACGTGTAAGCATGATTTGGTGTTTTCGAGCATGGAAAATCGGTGGTTGTGTTGTGGAAGTTTTAAAAACCCTATTTTCGAATTTGAACCAGAAATCTGTGATGCACGACCAGTGACTTATGATCTGTATTCGACCCATCAAACGAACGAATTTTGCTACGAAACTTTTGCTGAGTAAACTTCAAGGTGTTTTCTGTGTCTCGTGTGAATTTCAGGCCGTTTTATCGAAAAATGAATTTTTAATAAATTTTTGAAGTTGACTGCGCAAATCTGCCAGAAACGTGAGTTCTCGCCATGAATGTTTCGTTTTCTGTTTGACTGACCAAATGACCTCCGATCGATGTGATTCTTGAACTATATGAAAACCGAAGTGTCTTCTGTGTTGTGTTAAATTTTCAGCCTTTTTGGGCATCGTATGAATTTATGGTGAATTTCTCAAATGAACTGCGCAATACTGTCAGAAATTGTATGTTCCGACCAGAGAGTTCAATATATGATATGACTGACTAAATGACGTGATTTCAGTGTGAAAATTTTCATGGATGAACTTGAATGTGTCCTCTGTATTGTTACCAAAATTTAGCATCTTTTGAGGTCGGGTGAATTTATGGTGATTTTTACAAAACGGTCGCGCAGTTCTGCCAGTTTTCTGCCTTGATAAAATGACACTTATTTTCAAGTTTAAAAGTATTATATGATGTATGTATGTCCAAGGAACGTGCCTAATGATGTGATCACGGGTGATAAGTTGAAATATATTACGGTGTGTTTTTCCGTCTTTGTGATGAACTTTGGGTTGGGTTAATTGAGAAAAACGATGAGAGAGAAACGATAGGACATGCATAGTAGTATGATTTTTGTGGAAGACTGACTTGTGTTGTCGTTGACAAGGGTGATTGTGTATTCGTGAACTCGAGGAACGAGAGTTGCCATAAGTTGGATTGTGAATTGTTAAGCGAACGAGGTGGGCTTTCTTTTCAAATCTCTTTATTTTTCCGAAAATACTATGTGGCGTTATAAGGGTGGTTTAACTTGTTATGTCATACCATGGTTTGTTTTGATTGAGATTGTGTGTCTGATGCCTAGTTCGTCTGAGTTTACTCCGTTAGGCTATATGGCTGTGTTGTGAAACGAATTCGGGTCTGAGTAGGGCCGCAAACCCTATCAGGCTGTGTACACTTTCGGCCAGTCTATGAAATGTTTTTGTGTTCTCGTGGTAATTTCTTAATCTCATATAAAAACTCGAGATCACTGATATGGATGACATAACTATATAAAATGTTTTCGGCATGAGCCCATTGAGTACAACAAGTACTCAGCCCTGCAATTTCTTTTAAAATTTTGCAGGTTGAGCAGGATGTTGCGAAGGATGTTGAGCTAGCCTTAGGACGCGTTATGTCTTCATACATAGGCGTGATCCTTGACTCTCTTTAAACCTTATTTTCTGCTGCTATATTTTAAACTATGTCTCAAGACTTTAATCTTTTCGTACTGTGGTTGAACATGTATGGTTGTGTTAGGTTTTCACCAAGTAATTACGTTATCTTTTGAAAATGGTGTTCTCGTGAATTAAATTAAATGGTCTACTTTAGAAGTTAATTGGTTTTCTTTAAGTTATTTTCTCCGTTTTTTTCTTTTAAAAGTATTTATTATAAGCCTTTTCTAAGTGATAGTAAAATTTTAACCTTAAACTTCTTTAAACTAAAATGTCTTTCTTCCTTTAAGTTAATTAGGATTTTCTTTTAAAAACGTTATCCATGCATGTCGGTCACGATCGCCGCGTTTGTGGTACCCCTAGTATGGGCGGTCGTGACAGAGTGGTATCAGAGCTTTGTTCTTTTGCTCTGGTCCGAGAGTCTTCTTTCACTTTGAGTCTAAGTTAGTGAACCCTTTTTGACTAGAAGTGTCACGAAGGCTCAACATCCAAAGCATCAAGCTCAACCAAGGAAAGTATGGTATGTTTTAAGTTGTTGATGAAATGTGTGAATGATGTATAAAATTGACGATATGATGAGGATGTTTTGGGCAAAAGAATGCATGAGCAAGTAATTACGTGATGATGTGATTTTCATGATTGAAATTCGTGAATAAATGATGTGATGACATAAAGAAGTTGAATGTGAGCATGATTGGCATGATGATCTAAACACGTGTATAATGTGAATACAATATCGTGATAGTATGAATATGTGGAATATGACAATATAATTTAAGCACGTGTTGTATGTACGAACATGATATTGGTATGGTATGAGTATGTGAGATATGAGCAAGATTGGCATGATGACCTATGTATGTGTTATGTGTGTGTAAGTGATATGACAAAAGCATATGAGCATAGGATGATGGAGTGTTTTACATGAAGGATGAAGGTTGATGAGTTGTTTTGAGAAAAAAAAAGAAAATTTAAAAAAAAATGTTGTTTCAAACGTATATGTGAAGTGCATGAGTGTTTTGTTTGGAATACAAATGTGTTATGAGTTTTGAAAGATTTGCATGGTTTGATATGTAAAAGAGAAAAATGGAAAAATGATTTTGTGGTTGATGTTTTGTAATATTAATGACTAGTTGTTCTAGTGGAGTTTGATTGAGGAAAAATGTTTATGTTGTGAAAAGTTCTTTCTTTTGGGAAAATTAATTGATCAATGGAAAATGTTGTGTTTATGAATTGTTTAAAAAAAAAATTAAAATTACCTTTTCATTTGAAAAATTGAGCCATGGAAGTGTGATGTTATGTATGTTATGAGGTGCGAAGTATGATGCGTCATTCTATGGAGTGTTTTATAAGAGTGATGAAAGTTGATGCGAAAGTACGTTTCAGTTTGAGTCAAAACTTTTACCTTAAAATTGAGATGTGGAAAAAAAAAATTTGGAAAGTGTGAAAGTGTAAAGAAATTTTGTTTCAAAAATTTTGAATATAATGTGAAGTTCGAAAGTGTTTTGCTATGGGATGTGAAAATGTGGTGTGTTTATCTTGAGGTATGAATGACGTAAACTGAAGTAGATGATGATCTATGAGATGATGATTTGTGTTGTGAACTTAGAGTACCTAAAATATAAGCCTAGTTGACCGCGCGAATCGTAGTTCTAAGTTGAAAACTTAACAATTGCTTTTCCGAGCAATGAAACGTACGAGAATATGAGAGTTTAGGCAAACGCTTAAGTCAAGGTGCGAGACAAGAAGAACCGATGATAAGAGATATTTTCATGCAACGACGGGCGATCATACTCGCGATTTAAAATAGTATAGTTTAATCTTGCGTAAGTGGAAGCACGAGGGAGATGATCTTCATACCCTTGTAAGGAGCACGAGGATGATAACAATGTCCAACGAGGATAGTCATTATGATATGCAAAGGATTTTATGAAGATATGGATTCCGACTATCATTATTAGCGGCAATGACATGAAGAATCTCAGCATGGAATCCACAGTTCTTAGAGCGACGTTACAAGTTTCGGCTTGCGAAAGATGAACAAGGAGGTGCGACTCTAATAGTTGGAATAAACTATTCTAATCAACAGTTCTTACTTGGATTATAAGAAGTTATCTTTCAGGACCTTTCAAATAGCCGTGAGCCATTGTCTATTTAACAGCTTGTTTCATTCACCCCTTGCAAGTGATGCATATTATTTCTTTTCCTCCATTGAGTCATAACTCACTTTCAATTCTTGGAAAGTGGTGTTGCCTTCATAACTTTGGACAATTGGATTGATTGTAGTCTTCTTTGACTTATTATTTATACGAACAATATTTTGACTTTGTGAGCCTTTGCTATTGAACTTCATTCCTAAGACTGCTTGCAGTTATGTCCTTCAATACAATCACGTTTCGCAGACATGTTTTCTGTGGGATAATTCTCTTGGAACTTTTGTTCAACTTTTCATTTGGTCACCATGTCTGTGTCAAGTTCTTTCCTACAGAGTGAAATTCTTTTGGTTCAGTTCCACTATATGTACCATTTCCATAATAGGACCTTTCTTTCTACAAAACAAAGTTAAGGCCTACATTATGTTCCTTGCCTTAACAAACTTAATCCACTTGATTTTTGTTTTCAATAGCCCATTTGACTTTGATTGCCTTTCACAAACTTATGAACCCATTGATGTGATTTTGTCAGTCCATATTATGATTTTCCTTGAACCATGATCAGTACCTCATGCAACTGATCATTTCTTTTTCTCAACCCTTTAAGTCATTATCCATTGATGTGTGGACCTTTCAAATTTGGTCGAATAACTGAATTATCCTTTGGTAGCCTACTATGAGAATTGACATTTATTTGATTTCATCCCATATTGATGACCTATCTTATGTTCTTTCAAGCTTCGTGGGGATGATCACAACCAATTGTTATATTTCAAAATTGATTCATATCCAAGTTAAGACTGTTTGACTAAAGTTTATGTTAGGAGAGTTAAGAGTAGTAGCTCGACTTTTACACGTCATGCCTTGGAGAGCGTTGATATAATTTTGGGAATGTATTGGCTTGCCGAGAACCACACGACTATTCACTGTAAAGGGAGACACATTTCTTTTCAAGCCCCGGGCAAAGAGCCGACCATCTTATATGGGATCTCCATGAACTGACGAACCTCTATAATCTCTGCATTGCAAGCAACCACGATGGTAAGAAAAGGGCGTCCAACGTATCTTGTGTACTTGAACGGAGAGGAAAAGAAGGATTTGAGAGTGGAAGACGTGGCAGTAGTACAAGATTTTCCCGTTGTGTTTCCCGAAGCTTTATCTGGACCGCCATCCGACAGACAATTATAGTTCACTATTGTTTTGGAACCAGGGTCTACGCCAGTATCAAAGGCGCTATACCGAATGGCCCTAAAGAATTGGCCGAGTTGAAGATACAGTTGCAAGAAATGTTAGACTTGGGTTTCATTTGACCCAGTGTGTCACCGTGGGGAGCGCCAATTTTGTTCGTTAAGAAGAAGGATGGGACGATGAGGATGTGCATCGACTATCGTGAGCTCAACAAGATGACCTTGAAGAATAAGTATCCACTGCCAAGGATTGATGACTTATTTGACCAACTTCGAGGAGCGGGCGTATTCTCGAAAATGGATTTGAGATCAGGGTATCATCAACTAAAGGTCCGACGAGAGGATGTGCCTAAGACTGCTTTCCGCACTCGTTATGGCCATTATGAATTCGTCGTGATGCCATTTGGGCTGACCAACACCCCGGCTGTCTTCATGGACTTGATGAACCGAGTTTTCCATGAGTATCTCGACAAGTTCATGTTAGTCTTCATCGACGATGTTTTAGTATACTCGAAGAACAAGGAGCATGGATGGCATCTACAAACAGTGTTGGAAACATTGCGAAATGAGAAGCAAAGGTCGAGGTCGTACAGAATTGGAAGTCGCCGAAAATGCCAAGTGAAATCCGCAGTTTCTGGGGATTGGCGGGATATTATCGACGCTTCATCGAAGGATTCTCTAAGATTGCGAGACCGATGACGCAACTACTAAAGAAGGGAATCAAGGTGGTTTGGACGCCAGAGTGTGAGGCGAGTTTCCAACTGTTGAAGGAGAAATTGACTACAGCCCTAGTCCTAGCGGTACCAGAACCCGACAAGGACTTCACCGTCTATACGGACGAGTCGAAAGTAGGACTAGGATGCGTGTTGATGCAAGATGGGAAGGTGATAGCATATGCTTCCCGACAGTTGAGACCGAATGAGTTGAATTTTCCGACGCATGATTTGGAGTTAGCAGCAGTGGTGCACGCACTGAAAATTTGGAGACGTCATCTCTATGGAGTGAGATGTGAAATCTACACCGATCACAAGAGTCTCAAGTACTTCTTCGAGCAAAAAGAACTAAACGTGCGACAGCGACGTTGGTTAGAGATCGTGAAGGATTATGATTGTGGTATTAATTATCATCCGGGCAAGGCGAATGTGGTCGCCGACGCTTTGAGTAGGAAAAACCAACCACAATTGGCTTACTTCCTAATGCAAGAGGAAGCGTTGATTCACGAGTTTGACAAGATGAGATTGGAAATAGTGAAAGCTCCTGAGACGGTAGAAGCAAGATTAGCGACGCTAGTGATTGAGCCAGATTGAGAACCAAGCTCATAGAAGCCCAACGACGTGATGGAAAGTTGGAGGAGTTACGTGCAAAGGTGAGAGCCGAAAAGCTTAATCATTCCTCGCGGATAATGCTTTGACGTTCGATGGACGTTTGTGTGTGCCGAGCGATGAGGCGCTAAAGGAGGAGATTTTGAGTGAAGCGCACGACACGCCTTACACCGCACACCCCGGAAGCACGAAAATGTATCGGGATTTGAAGCAACGGTTTTGGTGGAATGGAATGAAAGGGGACGTAGCGTCAAATGTGGAACGATGTCTAGTATGCCAACAGGTGAAGGCCTTACACCAACGGCCATATGGGAAGTTACAACCTCTTGAGATTCCCGAATGGAAGTGAGAGCATCTAGCTGTGGATTTCGTGACGGGTTTGCCAAAGTCACAGAAGGGCAACACCGCGATTTGGGTAATCATTGATCGACTTACTAAAAGCGCGCACTTCTTACCGATGAAGATTACTTATGGCGCGGACAAGTTAGCTAAGCTCTACGTGAGCGAGATTGTACGTTTGCATGGAGTGCCAAAGACCAATGTGTCCGACCACGATACGAAGTTCACATCAAAGTTTTGGATGAGTTTGCAACGAGAATTGGGCACACAACTAAACTTCAGCACTGCTTATCACCTGCAATCGGACGGGCAGTCAGAGAGGACGATTCAAACGCTTGAGGATATGTTGCCAGCCGTTGTCTTAGATCGAGGGGAAAGTTGGGAAATTGTTCTACCGTTGGTTGATTTCGCCTACAACAATAGCTATCAAGCGACGATCGATATGGCTCCATATGAAGTCTTGTATGGCAGGAAGTGTCAATCCCCACTTTATTGGGATGAAGTTAGCGAGAGGAAGATGTTAGGACCCGACGCTATAAAGGAGATGACCGAAATTGTGCATCATATCCGCGCAAGAATCAAGGAAGCCCAAGATAGGCAGAAGTCGTATGCTGACGTGCGTCGAACGGAAATCAAATTCGACGTTGGTGACAAAGTGTTCCTGAAAGTATCCCCGACGAGAGGAGTTGTGAGACTTGGAGTGAAGGGCAAGCTGAAACCGCGTTTTGTAGGGCCGTACGAGATTATCGATGAAGTATGTCCTGTAGCGTACCGTTTGGCGTTACCTCCCAGTTTTGGGAATGTGCACAACGTGTTCCATATGTCGCAGTTGCGCAAGTACGTGTTCAATCCCAACCATGTGATTCATCAAGAGGAGGTGATCCTTACCCCCGACATGAACTACGAGGAAAGGCCAGAGGCAATCTTAGATCGGAAGGTGCAATAGTTGCGAAACAAGTCAGTAGCATCCGTGAAAGTATGGTGGAAACACCATGGTTCCGAGGAAGCCACGTGGGAGTTAGAAGAAAGTATGAAAGAAAAATACCCCGAGTTGTTTATGTGAGACGGTCAAAATTTCGGGACGAAATTTCTGTTAAGAGAGGAAGGATGTAACATCCCAAAAAAAAAAAAATACTTTTATTTTAATATGTCGATTGGAAATTTCATTTATGAAATTTAATTGTTTCTACTTGATTGAGTTGACTATGTGGAATAAATTGTCATGAGTGATTTGGAATAAAGTGTTATTTATATTATTCAATGTGGGTGATTAATTAAGTAAATCATGCATTTTGTTCTAGCCAAATAAAGTGGCTATTTTCGGCCCCCTCCAATTATTGGAAACTATATTCTCTTTCTTGGATTTTATTAATTGTTTTGGGATATTTATCCAAATTAAATCCAATTAAATCTTGTCACATTTTATTCCCTCACCCCAATTAAATTAAGAGTTGAATAATTTCCTTGTGGAAATTTATTTAATTGTTACCTATTTTATGGGAGTATTTTCCTATAAAGAAATTACCAAATTTAAACCCTATTATTATTTAATTGAGGATTTAAATAATTTCCTTGTGCACCCTACTAATTTTCGCCCCCTCCTTTTATTTCCTACTTGGAGATTTAATTTATTTTGTTCGCTTGTTTATGGAATATACATCGTTTTATTTCCTAAATTGTGAATCTATTTATCTCCAAGTAAATACTAAATAATTTCCTTATTGAATTTATATCCATAATTTTCGAAATACTTGTCTTCCTTTTAATTGTGGGATTTTATTTTATTGGCCTCTGTTTTATTCCTCCACAATTAATTAATTAATGGGATTAAACCTAGGACTATATAATCACCTAAACTAAACCCTAGCCCCCACCTCCCTCATAAAATTTCGTGCCTCTCCTCCCCCTCTCCACATCCTCTCCAAAAACTTCCTCCACCATTGTTCTTGCTTCAATTGGAGTGGATTTTTCAAAAATTTCCGGTGAATCGTGTCAACGTTTGTTTCTACCGTTTGTTTTCTTGATTCAAGAAGGTATAACTAAGTCTTTCTTCTCATCTTCTTCATTGAAACTTCATTCTTGAATCCTACATGCATATAGAGGGTGTAGGATTGATAGATCGAAAATTTAATCGTGGGAAAGTGTGATTTCATAAGAACTTTGATAGTTATGTGTTTTTTTATTGAATTCATGTGAAGTTGAATTTGAATTAATTGGTGAATAATATGAGTTGTATGCAAATTGTGTATGAGGAACGTGTAAGCATGATTTGGTGTTTTCGAGCATGGAAAATCGGTGGTTGTGTTGTGGAAGTTTTAAAAACCCTATTTTCGAATTTGAACCAGAAATCTGTGATGCACGACCAGTGACTTATGATCTGTATTCGACCCATCAAACGAACGAATTTTGCTACGAAACTTTTGCTGAGTAAACTTCAAGGTGTTTTCTGTGTCTCGTGTGAATTTCAGGCCGTTTTATCGAAAAATGAATTTTTAATAAATTTTTGAAGTTGACTGCGCAAATCTGCCAGAAACGTGAGTTCTCGCCATGAATGTTTCGTTTTCTGTTTGACTGACCAAATGACCTCCGATCGATGTGATTCTTGAACTATATGAAAACCGAAGTGTCTTCTGTGTTGTGTTAAATTTTCAGCCTTTTTGGGCATCGTATGAATTTATGGTGAATTTCTCAAATGAACTGCGCAATACTGTCAGAAATTGTATGTTCCGACCAGAGAGTTCAATATATGATATGACTGACTAAATGAAGTGATTTCAGTGTGAAAATTTTCATGGATGAACTTGAATGTGTCCTCTGTATTGTTACCAAAATTTAGCATCTTTTGAGGTCGGGTGAATTTATGGTGATTTTTACAAAACGGTCGCGCAGTTCTGCCAGTTTTCTGCCTTGACAAAATGACACTTATTTTCAAGTTTAAAAGTATTATATGATGTATGTATGTCCAAGGAACGTGCCTAATGATGTGATCACGGGTGATAAGTTGAAATATATTACGGTGTGTTTTTCCGTCTTTGTGACGAACTTTGGGTTGGGTTAATTGAGAAAAACGATGAGAGAGAAACGATAGAACATGCATAGTAGTATGATTTTTGTGGAAGGCTGACTTGTGTTGTCCTTGACAAGGGTGATTGTGTATTCGTGAACTCGAGGAACGAGAGTTGCCATAAGTTGGATTGTGAATTGTTAAGCGAACGAGGTGGGCTTTCTTTTCAAATCTCTTTATTTTTCCGAAAATACTATGTGGCGTTATAAGGGTGGTTTAACTTGTTATGTCATACTATGGTTTGTTTTGATTGAGATTGTGTGCCTGATGCCTAGTTCGTCTGAGTTTACTCCGTTAGGCTATATGGCTGTGTTGTGAAACGAATTCGGGTCTGAGTAGGGCCGCAAACCCTATCAGGCTGTGTACACTGGTGGGATCGTGAGCCGTCCTTGCTAGTCGGCCGGTCTCGTGGGCGAATAGTGTGGCCACACTTTCGTCGCACATGGAATGATGATTGTGATTGATGGATTGTTGAGAAAGTGGGGAGATTATTTGACTGGCCAGTCTATGAAATGTTTTTGTGTTCTCGTGATAATTTCTTAATCTCATATAAAAACTCGAGATCACTGATATGGATGACATAACTATATAAAATGTTTTCGGCATGAGCCCATTGAGTACAACAAGTACTCAGCCCTGCAATTTCTTTTAAAATTTTGCAGGTTGAGCAGGATGTTGCGAAGGATGTTGAGCTAGCCTTAGGACGCGTTGTGTCTTCATACATAGGCGTGATCCTTGACTCTCTTTAAAACTTATTTTCCGCTGCTATATTTTAAACTATGTCTCAAGACTTTAATCTTTTCGTACTGTGGTTGAACATGTATGGTTGTGATCAATACCAAACCACTCTTAAACTTAAACGTCGAACAACATCATTATAAGATAACCTGGAGTTCATAATAATGAACTAATAACAAACTTATAATGAACTACAAATAAAGTTGTAATGAACTCGAAAAATGATGATGTGTTTGGTGTTTAGTGTTTAAAACTAGTTTGGTATAAATACAACCCTATATATATATAGGGATATACTAATATGCTAACTAATTATAAAGTGCTAATGTACCTCTAATCATGTGCTGCCACGTGGCACGAAAAATGCAATATTGTATACAGAAAAATGCAATAAACATTTGTAGAAGTTATAGATGAATTTTGGCAAATTGCATTTTTGTTATATGCATATTGCATTTTTATTGTTGAGTTTTGCATTTTAGATATAGGCTGTCTATTTGCATTTTATATATAGACGGATTGCATTTTTATATAATTTATTTTGCATGTTAGACAATTTATGTTAACATGCAAAACACAACAATATAAAATGCAATTTGCCTATAACTAAAATGCAATCTACGAAAATGCATTTACAGCTTGATAAAGGTATATTGCATTTTTCTGTATACAATATTGCATTTTTCGTGTCACATGGCAACACGTGATTGGAGGTACATTAGCACTCTATCTAAGGATGCGCCCTAGTGCTCCCGTATATATATATATAGGGGTGCATTAGGGTCCAAGAGACCTTTAAGTGTTAAGTTCAAATGTATTTCCAGCCTTAGGATTAAGTTGATGGACGGTTTAGATTCATAATTTACATCCTTATCTGTGTTACATTATTATGTGTTCCGAATTACATTATAGGGGTATATTTGGAACAAATACTAATTCAGACGATTTTCAAATATGGATGCTCCGAAATAAGTGCCAATTAATTTCAACCAACCTCCCACATTTCCCTAACTCTTAGTTTCTCACTCCGAAGAAGACGAATCGATGAAAACCTAATACACTAAAAATCTCCACACATTCAACCCTAGTCTTCTTGTTATCAGTACATTCCCTCACTCTCAAATCTCCACCTAGGTGATTACTTTTCCACGGCAACGGAGGTGTCGGGAAAATCGAACCTGGCCTTGGTAATCGAAGTGACGATGGCGGCGGCGGTAGACTCGACCCAAAGCCCATTACAAAATTGGAAGTTTATAGTTTTGAAGTGATTAATTCGACTGATTTAAAACAAAGATTGGATTTTTGGTTTACGTTACTTAGATTAATCGACCCTAGGTTTACATTACTGAGATTAATCGACCATAGGTTTACATTACTGGGATTATTCGATCCTAGGTTTTTTTTTTGGAATTGTAATCCGTTGAATTGTTGGTTTACATTACATTTTTCAGCATAACTGAGGATTGGTTGCTTGTTTGTTTGATTGGTTTAGGATTTTTTTGTTGAATTCTAATGTTATCATTTATAAAAAAAAATTCCAGTCAGTTCTAACAGATGGAAAAAGGGAAGAACGTGGTCAAAAGAGGGCGACCCTTCAAGACCAATTCTAACACCGAAGATGGTAAACTTTGTGTCTCTGTTAAGGCTTGAGATCTTGAACTTTGAATAATGTAACATATTAAGGCTTGTGTTTGTATTTTTTGGCATGATCTCTGTTACATTGTTTACATCTGACGGATACATTATGCACTAGGCTACCGATAATAATGTATAGTTTTTTTGTAAACATTGTTGTGCTAAACTTTACATTATTACGACCACTGAGTATGTTAAAACATATCTTAGGCAATAATGTATACTAATAAAAGCAATAATGTAAACATGATGGGCCTTCTAATAGTTGTTTATTTACATTATACCAGTAACATTATGCACTTTGAACATAATTATAAAATTTTTATTATTCAGTAGTCCATTTTAATCGTACATATTTTATCTACTTATGCATAGGGTCCAAGAGGGCAAGAGTTGGTGATGGTGCTGATGATTCTCTGGGAGATGACGAGACGTTCCCTGTAATCATCAACGGTCAACTAACTAAGGAGCAAGAAGAGGAGTAGCTGGGAGTGTTAATGAAGAATCAAAAGGCCATTGGGTGGACATTGTCAGATTTGGTGGGGATCAGCCCAGACTTGTGTATGCACCACATTTGCCTCGAAGAAGGTGCCAAGGCCCACGGAGAAAATCAGAGGAAGTTGAACCCCAACATTAGGGAGGAGGTGCTTAAGGAAGTGCTGAAGCTACTAGCCCTGGGGATCATTTACTCTATTCCTGACAGCAAATGGGTTAGTCTGGTCCATATGGTACCAAAGACGTCGGGAATTCAAGTGGTGAAAAATGACAAAAATGAGTTGGTGCCGACGAGACTGGTAACCGGTTGGAGGATGTGCATTGACTACAGGAAACTGATCGAAGCCACAAGGAAAGATCATTTCCCACTACCCTTCATTGATCAGATGCTCGAAAGGCTGGCCGGTAAGCAGTATATCTGTTTCCTTGACGGGTATAGTGGCTACTTTCAAATTTATGTAGACCCGGAGGACCAAGAGAAAATGACTTTCACATGTCCCTTCGGAACATATGCATACCAGAGGATGCCATTTGGGCTGTGCAATGCACCAGGGACGTTTCAAAGATGCATGATGAGCATATTCTCTGATCTACTGGAGGTATGCATTGAAAATTTTATGGATGACTTCACCGTGTATGGGGATTCTTTTGTCTTTTTAATTTGGATCTGGTGTTGAGGCGTTGTGTCACGCCCGCATTTTCTACGGATAGAAAGCACGGTTGATCATGACTAGGGGAGGATTAAAGAAGCGGGGAAGAAAAGGGAAAAACATACACATTTGACCAAAAGTTTAATAACTGAATTAACTTTGAAAACGTCATAATATTATCCTAACAATAATACCAACTCTAAGTAAATAAATAATAGAAAATAAACAATTTTCAAACGAGTTAGACTCTCCACGAATAAACAATTCTAAAGAAAAGGACTCTTAGCGGAAGCGTTCAAGACAAGGAAAATGCCGAGTATGAAGACACGACAAATCCAACATTTATTAATCATGACAAAACAATCCATGAACTCTGCTCAACATCCTCCACGTCCATCGCCGCTCAATCTGCACATTAAGAAAAACAATATGCAGGGCTGAGTACTTGATGCACTCAGTGGACACATGCCAAAACATAGTTTGTCAAGCCATAACCAAGTGACCTTGGGGGTTTTAATTAAAAGAACTCAAGTACACAAAAAGCATTTCACATAAAGTCGGTTGCGCAACCATTTTCCATCCACATCCACCATCACCATATCTGAACATACATGACAACGAACGTGGCCACGAACCAAGTCACTAGACCGGCCAACTCCAAAGAGATAGCACACGATCTACGGGGTGTACACTAGTCCGAGCAGGGTTTGCGGCCCTACTGGGACCCGAATTTGATTAAACATACATGGCATAGCCACTTCAGATAGGTTCATTCAAAACACAAAGCATGGCAAGACAAACACTTTCCACCTCATTTCACATAAAAAGTATTTAGGACATAGTCCTTATTTAAAAAGAAAGCCCACCTCAACAGCTTAACTCCCCAAACACTTCCTGTTCCAACCGCAACAACGTGCACAAGTTCACCCTTTTTGAAATAATATAATATGCAACAATCAGACTTTGCAAAATAAATTAATTTAAACCATGCATGCATCCTAAGTGTGAGTGCTCAATTTATCCTTCGTTCACATATACTAAAACGGGTTTATCAATTAAACACCAAAATCCCAACATAGATAACTCTCGGTCATCACCGATATTAGGCCGTATATAAAATTCCAATACAAAAGTGGCCCACCAAAATTAAAAGAAAAACAAGTACTTAAAAGTATACTCCTTATCACTCCCCGTATACACTCACTCTCCTATCACAACACACGTATACACACACATTAATATATTTTCAAATCAACACATAAATTTGGATTTATGTTGGCCGGAGGAATTCAATAGGAATTATGAATAAATGGCTATATTAAAAGTGGCCCAATTGAATAAGGATAAATGGGCTAAAAAAAAATATGGACAAAAGTGATAGGCCCAAAAAATATATAATTTTAGTACATTGATTAAATTGTGGTGTTTTATTATTTTAGTACTTTGGTGTTATTCCAAGTACATTGTAAACGAACGCCCAAATTTTCCCATCGACGACTCTCATGTCGAACTCGTCGACAACTTACACCATACAATTAATCAACAATAATTCAAGCATTCACCACCAAACGAAACAACACGGTATTTTATTCAAGGTCTATCACTCTCTCGTTCTTAAAACAAAAATCTTATCTTAAAAAGATAGAAAAAAAAGGGTATTACAATCTACCCATCTTCACAAAAATTTCGTCCCGAAATTTGCTTAGATCATTCAAACAATTCTGGGTACTTCTCCCTCATCTTGTCTTCCAATTCCCACGTAGCTTCCTCAATGCCATGATTTCTCCACCGAACCTTCACCGAAGCAATAGACTTATTTCTCAACTCTTGCACTTTCCGATCCAGAATGGCTTCGGGCTTTTCTTCGTAACTCAAATTCGGATTCAAAATCATCATCTACTCTTGATGAATTATGTGATTAGGGTCGAACACATACTTTCTCAATTGTGACACATGGAAAATGTTGTGTACTCTCCCAAAGCTTGGTGGTAGCGTCAATCTATACGCTACGGTACCCACTCTGTCAAGAATCTCATAAGGTCCAATAAATCGTGGTCTCAACTTGCCTTTCACACCGAACCGAGTTATTCCTTTTGACGGGGCTACCTTCAGAAAAACTTTATCTCCTGCCTCAAATTGGAGATCGGTTCTTCGAACATCAGCATATGATTTCTGTCGATCCGGAGCTTCCTTGATCCTCTCACGAATTTTTCGAACAATCTCAATCATTTCTTCCACTGTGTCTGGTCCAAGAACTCTTCTCTCACCCACTTCATCCCAGTAAAGTGGTGATCTACACTTCTTCCCATACAATGCTTCATACGGAGCCATGTTAATAGTCGCCTGATAACTATTGTTGTAAGCGAACTCTATTAGTGGCAACACTTCCTCCCAACCTACTCCTCGATCTAGCACTACGGCTCTCAACATTTCCTCCAAAGTTTGTATCGTCCTCTCTGATTGCCCATCAGTCTGCGGGTGGAATGCAGTGCTGAAATTCAACTTAGTGCCTAACTCTCGTTGTAGGCTCATCCAAGATCTAGAGGTAAACTTCGCATCATGGTCACAAGTAATAGTCACCGGTACTCCATGTAAGCGTATGATCTCTTTCACATACATCTTAGACAACTTATTGGCTCCATAGGTATCACGAATCGGTACAAAGTGAGCAGATTTTGTGAGACGATTAATAATCACCCAAATAACAGTATTTCCTCGTTGTGATCTCGGTAATCCTGTCACGAAATCCATTGCAATGTTCTCCCATTTCCACTCCGGTATCTCAAGTGGTTGTAGTCTCCCATAAGGTCGTTGATGTAGAGCTTTCACTTGCTGACATGCTAGACACCTCTCCACAAATGCCGCTACATGCTTTTTCATGCCATTCCACCAAAATTGTCTCTTCATATCTCGATACATCTTGGTACTCCCCGGGTGTGCAGTATACGGTGTTTCGTGTGCTTCTCTCATGATTTCATTCCTAAGCCCTTCGTCTCTAGGCACGCACAACCTGCCCTTAAATGTGAGGGCATTATCCGCCTCCTCGTGAAAATATTCTTGCTCCCCTGTCCTCACTTCCGAACGGATTTTCTCAAGTAAAGTATCGCGTCTTTGAGCTTCCACGATTCTAGCCCTTAGGTCGGGTTCCATTACCAAGGTGGCGATTCTTCCTTCCACTGTCTTGGGTGCACTCACTACCTCCAATCGCATTTTACTAAACTCTCGTATCAAGTTCTCCTCGTTCGTGAGAAAAGTGGCCAATTGAGGTTGAGACTTTTGACTTAGGGCATCAGCCACTACATTCGCCTTTCCTGGGTGATAGTTTATACTGCAATCATAATCCTTCACCAACTCAAGCCATCTACGCTGGCGCATGTTCAAATCCTTTTGTTCAAAGAAGTACTTGAGGCTTTTATGGTCCGTATATATCTCACATCGAACTCCATAAAGATGGTGTCTCCAAATCTTCAAAGCATGTACAACTGCTGCCAACTCCAAGTCATGCGTCGGATAGTTCAACTCATGCGGCCGCAACTGCCTTGATGCATACGCAATCACTTTCCCATTCTGCATAAGTACACATCCAAGTCCAACTTTTGATGCATCGGTATACACCACGTAGTTAGTGTCTGGCTCCGGCACAGCGAGAATTGGTGCGGTGGTCAACTTCTCTTTTAGTAACTGAAAACTGGCCTCACACTCCGGCGTCCAATTCACTTTGATCCCCTTCTTTAGTTGTTGCGTCATTGGCCTCGCTATCTTAGAAAATCCCTCGATGAATCTCCGATAATATCCCGCCAGTCCTAGGAAACTCCAAATTTCATTAGGTGTGGTTGGTGATTTCCATTTCTGTACCGCTTCCACCTTTGCGGGGTCTACTCGAATTCCATCTGCGCTCACTATGTGCCCAAGGAAATTCACTTCTTTGAGCCAAAACTCACACTTACTGAACTTGGCGTAGAGTTTCTCGGCCCTTAACGTCTCCAAGGTAGTCCTCAAATGTTTTTCATGTTCCTCCTCGTTCTTTGAGTAGATAAGGACATCGTCTATGAAGACTAAGACAAACTTGTCCAAGTATGGATGGAACACACGATTCATAAGGTCCATAAATACGGCCGGTGCATTTGTCAATCCAAAAGGCATCACTATAAACTCATAATGGCCGTATCTAGTTCGGAAAGCCGTCTTGGGTACATCTTCTCGTCGGACTCTCAGTTGATGGTATCCCGATCTCAAATCCATTTTCGAGAATACTCCAGCTCCACGGAGTTGATCAAACAAATCATCTATCCTCGGCAGTGGATACTTGTTCTTGAGTGTCAACTTGTTCAACTCTCGATAATCTATGCACATCCTTAGTGTCCCATCCTTCTTCTTTACGAACAACACCGGTGCTCCCCTCGGCGACACACTGGGTCTAATGAAACCCAAGTCTAGCAACTCTTGTAGTTGTATCTTAAGTTCTTCCAATTCCTTAGGCGCCATACGGTATGGTGCCTTAGATATCGGTGCTGATCCTGGCTCCAGATCAATTGTAAACTCCAACTGTCTATCGGGTGGTGGTCCTGGCAGGGCGTTAGGAAAAACGTCGGGAAATTCTTTCACTACTGCCACATCCTCTATGCTTCTTTCTTTCTTCTCCTCTCCACTTAGATAGACGAGATACGCCGGGCATCCCTTCCTCATCATAGTAGTCGCTTGAAGTGCAGAAATTATGGACTTGCATTGGTTCATAGAAATCCCGTAAAATATAGTCGGCTCCTTTCCCGGGGTTTGAAAAGAGATCTCTCTCTCTTTACAGCGAATGGTAACATGATTCTCGGCCAACCAATCCATTCCCAAAATTATATCTACACTCTCCATCGACATAACTTGTAATTTGTGTGCAACTAGCTTAAGTTCTCCCATAGTAAATTCTACATTCGAGCAAATTTGTGATATATCTATAGTTCCTCCTACGGGTGAAGTCACACTCATTCTCTGTTCAGTTCTATTGATAGGCAGTTCTAAAGTATTCACACATGATGCTGATATAAAAGAATGTGATGCACCCGTATCAAACAAAACAATAATAGGCATGTCGAGGAGCGTGCCCATACCTGCCAAGTTTCCTTGCTCTTGATTCCCTTGCTGGTTCGTCGACTGTTTCCCTTTTAAAGCATATGCCCTTGCCTGAGTGGGAAGTCCTTGACGACGTTGCTGCTGCTGCTGCTGTGGTGCGGGTAAGTATCCCCTCGGTTCGGCTTGTAGTGCCCGCACTTGCGGATGGAACCCTTGATTGTTCTGTCCTGCTCCCATTCCCATAATCTTACTCGGGCATTCTCTTGAGAAGTGGCCATTTCCACCACAAGTGTAACATTTATTGCTCTTTTCTCTGCACTGCCCAAAATGGTTCTTAAAGCACTTAGCACACTGGGGGGATCTAGGCCGAAAGTCACCCCTCTGATAGGGATCACTCTGCCTACCTCCGTACTGCGGTGGGTTTCTGACAGGTTGCTGCCTCTTGTTATCATATGGAGTCCGATCTCCATCCCATTTCCTCTTTTCTCTGAAATTATGTTGTTGAAGTGGCACTGGTGTAGTATTTGCTACTGTCATCTCCTTAGGCAACGCTTCTTCCACATCTAATGCACAAGCCAAAATCTCAGAATATGAAAGTCCTCTACGACTTGCCACTGCTACTCTTATTTCGTGCTTGAGACCAGCACAGAACTTTTCTGCCATTTTCTCATCTGTATCCACCAACTCGGGAGCATATCGAGTCATTTCACACAGTGCACGGTCGTACTCTGTCACCGTCATATTCCCTTGCTTCAAAGTATGGAATTCAACTACCTTTGCTCGCCTATAGCTCATGGGAACGTACTTATTGTACACCTCTTCCTTGAATATCTCCCAAGTAAGCGCTTCACGGCGTTCAGGGTTCATGGTCCTTAGCTTGGTATCCCACCAAAAATCTGCGGGCCCCGTTAATTGGAAAGTCACACATGCGAGGCGTTCTTTGTCGGTGCACTCCATAAAATCAAATATGCGCTCGAGGGTGCGTATCCAGGTCTCTGCCTTAGACGGCTCTCCCAGTCCATCAAACTGCGGGGGTTTTTGCCTCAAAAAGGTATCAATGTATTGTTTGGGTTGAGGCGGGGGTGGAGGTGGTGGTGGTGATGGTGGTTGTTCTCCCTCTACATTCTGAGGGTCCACGGGATCCTCCTCTCCGCGTCCACGTCCACGTCCGCGCCCACGTCCACGCCCAAGTCCACGTCCACGTCTCGGTGGCATTCTGATTCAAAACGCGTAGATTAATATGATCGCACCAATTGTTAATCACTACATTCTCGTAAATATTTCTCACGCAACCTTTCATATATAACGATTATAGAATACGTATAATAAATCAAGATACTTATGCCCATGTAACACTAACTATCATCACTCAAACTTCCATTCGCACTTTCCAAACGTTTATACTTATTATTTTTCTTTTATCCTTTCGATATTAGAGATTCACTGTGGTTCGCTGTTCCACGTTCATTTAATATGCTCGGAGAAGCAATAATTGAGTTGCTACATACAACTAGAATCGATGATGTAAGGTCTAACGTTCATCCAAAATAGTCCGCAATCACACAAAGAATTCATAAAATCATACTTCAGTATCTACGAGTGATGACTCAAATCATCATGTAAAGGCCACATAATCGAGCATACACAAACAATTATCACCAGACGTCTCAACACATAACAACATCACGTTCCTCAAAATCTCAATAGGAAAAGAACTAGCATGCTTTCACTTAAAGTTCAAATATTTCCCAAAAATATTCACAAGTTTCCACAAAAAATTTTTTTTCGCCAATCTAATTCCACCATGAACAACTAATCATTTCCACTCCCAAAATATTTACCTCAAAATCACTTACAAAAATTTTGGTTACCTCTTTTCAGGTTGAGCGCGATGGTCGGATGTTGAGCCTTTGATACTTTAAAAAAAAATTATTTAATTATTTTGATCTAGGGATACTAATCTAGATCAAGAAGGAAAGAAGACTCTTGGGTCCAGAGCGGAAAGAAAAATTGCTCTGATACCACTCTGTCACGCCCGCATTTTCTACGGATAGAAAGCACGGTTGATCATGACTAGGGGAGGATTAAAGAAGCGGGGAAGAAAAGAGAAAAACATACACATTTGACCAAAAGTTTAATAACTGAATTAACTTTGAAAACGTCATAATATTATCCTAACAATAATACCAACTCTAAGTAAATAAAGTATAGAAAATAAACAATTTTCAAACGAGTTAGACTCTCCACGAATAAACAATTCTAAAGAAAAGGACTCTTAGCGGAAGCGTTCAAGACAAGGAAAATGCCGAGTATGAAGACACGACAAATCCAACATTTATTAATCATGACAAAACAATCCATGAACTCTGCTCAACATCCTCCACGTCCATCGCCGCTCAATCTGCACATTAAGAAAAACAATATGCAGGGCTGAGTACTTGATGCACTCAGTGGACACATGCCAAAACATAGTTTGTCAAGCCATAATCAAGTGACCTTGGGGGTTTTAATTAAAAGAACCCAAGTACACAAAAAGCATTTCACATAAAGTCGGTTGCGCAACCATTTTCCATCCACATCCACCATCACCATATCTGAACATACATGACAAGGAACGTGGCCACGAACCAAGTCACTAGACCGGCCAACTCCAAAGAGATAGCACACGATCTACGGGGTGTACACTAGTCCGAGCAGGGTTTGCGGCCCTACTGGGACCCGAATTCGATTAAACATACATAGCATAGCCACTTCAGATAGGTTCATTCAAAACACAAAGCATGGCAAGACAAACACTTTCCACCTCATTTCACATAAAAAGTATTTAGGACATAGTCCTTATTTAAAAAGAAAGCCCACCTCAACAGCTTAACTCCCCAAACACTTCCTGTTCCAACCGCAACAACGTGCACAAGTTCACCCTTTTTGAAATAATATAATATGCAACAATCAGACTTTGCAAAATAAATTAATTTAAACCATGCATGCATCCTAAGTGTGAGTGCTCAATTTATCCTTCGTTCACATATACTAAAACGGATTTATCAATTAAACACCAAAATCCCAACATAGATAACTCTCGGTCATAACCGATATTAGGCCGTATATAAAATTCCAATACAAAAGTGGCCCACCAAAATTAAAAGAAAAACAAGTACTTAAAAGTATACTCCTTATCACTCCCGTATACACTCACTCTCCTATCACAACACACGTATACACACACATTAATATATTTTCAAATCAACACATAAATTTGGATTATCCAAATTAATTGGTCAAAAGAATAGGTATCTATAACTTTGATATACTCCTTGCCGTAACCCGTCAAAGAATACAAAATAAAAGAAAAGTAAAGGCTATAAATTAATATACTTCCAATTTAAAGCAAAACGGTAGCAAATAAAAGTCAACAACTCCATTTTTTTCCCAAGGTACACGTACTGCCTCCCCTTCCATCTCTTTTTTTTTAAACATAACCTTAAATGTTATAAAACAATAATATACTCCCTATTCCATACATAGTACACGTATAAACCCTTTACTACATACACACCAAAATATGTATAGAACAAATTAATAGTTTGATAATTTACATATGAATTGTAAAGTCTATATGCAAATACGGTTGATCGCGACTAGGGGAGGATGAAAGAAAAATACGGTTGATCGCGACTCGGGTCTAGAGCGGAAAGAAAAATTGCTCTGATACCACTCTGTCACGACCGCATTTTCTAAGGATAGAAAATACGGTTGATCGCGACTAGGGGAGGATGAAAGAAGCGGGGAAGAAAGGGGAAACTGTGGCACAACTGAAGCTTGAACCGAAATAACTCACATAGTATATATCAGAGTGCACGATAAAAACAGTGCAAACTCGACTTTTGCACTGCAGTGGAAGAGTCAAGAGCAGATAACGTTGTGTATGGAGACACGTCGCATCCGAGTACTATTCTATTGAAGGATCGTCATCGTCTATGCTCAACATCGCCCGCCGTCATCACTGCTCAACCTGCACATTTTTAAAACATATGCAGGGCTGAGTACTTGGTGTACTCAGTGGACACGTGCCGAAATATATTTTCATAACAACTGATTTTGTCAAGCCACTCTTTGAGTGAACTCGGGGTTTTAGGAAAAGTCCGAGAACACTAAACATTTTTCTTTTCCTTTTCCTTTTTCAAAAGCGATATTTCGATCTATTTTCCTGGAACATATGCCGTATCTGACAAACCCGATTTCACTATCTCTTGTTCATTCATCAATCCATTCATCATTCATCGTTCCTTTCATCAATTATCATATCTTAACATTCAAGTGCCGGGGAAATGGTTACCTCCCACGGTCACCCATCAATCAATTCCATTCAAGTGCCGGGGAAGTGGTTACCTCCCACGGTCACCCGTCAATCCATTCCATTCAAGTGCCGGGGAAGTGGTTACCTCCCACGGTCACCCATCAATCCATTCCATTCATCATTGCAGTCAGATAGGCATAGTTCCAAAACAAAATATGGCTTGACATAACCTTTTCAACTTTATTTTTTTTCATAACACATTTTTGAAATGTAAATCATTTTTCTATCATCAAAAGCCGTACACATAACTTTCAAACTCAACAAAAGCTACACTTCATAAGCACTCGTAAAGCAACACCTAACGACATATAATAACACCAAGCAAATAACACTTATCATAATACTTCACATTAAATAGCAAGCTCGCACTTAACATCATATCTTAATTAGAAAGCACATATATATACTTTTCATAAAAACTCTAAACATACTTTAAAGAGAAAGTCTTAAAAATACTCAGATCGAAAGCCCACCTCGTTTGCTTAAACAATTCAATATTCACTTAAGGCAAACCCTCGTTCCTTGTGCTCACGTACACACAATAACCCTTCCATCAATTCACATTATCATGTATGTCCTATCGTTCCTTTTATCATTCTCTTAAATTACCCATCCCAACATTCATCAACATAAGGAAAACATGCCATAATATTTCTCAACGTCCCACACATAATCACTTCATAGGATACATTCCTAAAAAATACATGCATCATATAATTCACTCAACTTGGCAACAAGTGATATTTCCACATAACCACGAATCTGGCAGAACTGCGCAGTTGGTTTGTAAAATCACCAAAAATCCATCCGACCTTATATGAAGCTAAAATTTGGTCACAACACAGTAGACACAGTCAAGTTTATCCAGTTAAAATTTCACACCGAAATCATATCATTTGGTTAGTCAAAACAACAATACAACCCTCTGGTCGGAACATAAAAATTCTGGCAGTACTGCGCGGTTCGATTGAAAAATTTACCAAAACTTCATCCGATGTTCAATGAGGTTGAAATTTTCACAACACATAGAAGACACTTTAAATTACATACAGTCAAAAATTCACGTCAAGATAAGGCCATTTGGTCGGTCAAATAGAAAACGAAACTTTCTGGGCGAGAATACAAGTTTCTGGCAGAATTGCGCAGTCAACTTCAAAAATTTGTTAAATATTAATCTTTCGTCAAAAAGGTCTAAAATTCACACAAAACACAGATAACACCTTGAAGTTTACTTAGTTAAAATTTCGTGTCAAAATTAGATCTTTTGATTGGTCAAACACACGTCGGAATCTACTGTCTGAACACCAAAGTTTTCAGGCTTCAAAATTTCGAGATCAGGGTTTCTTCCTCATTCATCCAAACACAAATTTTCATGCTTCCAACACACAATCATGCTTCAAAAGGTTCTCACAGTCATGTTCTCATATATTCACACATCATTCACCAATGATTCATTCAAACTTCACACATATTCATTCAAAATCGCATATTCCCAATTGTTCTCATACAAACACAAATTTCCACCGATTAATTATGCGATCTAAGATTCCTACACTCACTATATGCATGAGGGAATCAAGAACAAGGTTTCAATGGAGAAGATGAGGAAAAGATTCAATTATACCTTCTTGAATCGAAAACCAAGCGGTAGAAGCAAAGATTGATGCGATTCGTCGGGAACTCTTGAAAATCAAACTCCAATGGATGCAAGAACAAGGATTGGAAGAAATTTTGGAGAGGATGAAGAGGGGGCGAAAATCTTGATGGTAGCTCTTTGTTGGTGAAGTAAAAGAATTTGGAGTGGATGGAAGTTATATATAGAGACACAAAAGAGAAACAAAAGCTTGGAATGAAAATTACATTTTTCACAAAAGACAAAAACTCCCATCTTGTCATTTCGAAACGACGACTAATAAATGTGGCCGTCGTTTGGAAAACATGAAATTTCGTTTGGAGTTGAACCGTCGTTCGTAGAACGCGAGCCGTCGTTTGGAAAACGTGCTTGATGTGATGCGGTTCTTGTCAAACTTTTCGTCTTGATTTGATGTCGAAAGTGGATTTGACACGTGGTCTATCCTTTCGTGTAGGTATCGGGAGTAAAAAAAATGTGGTGATCGAGCAAGACCCGGAGGACGGAAGATGGCTGTCCCGGGGCTGCCCGGCACTCGGCACGGCTGCCCGGCGCGAGTCCGTCCCGGCACGACTCTTGTGATGTCTGAAATCGTGTTCTTATTTTATTCTAGCATCGAACTCGTTGTAAAAACACTTTTGGACTTTTATTTGTAGAAAGAACCTCTCAACTAGCTATTAGTTCTTCAATGCTAAAAATAACTTCATTCAGCTGACGACATGATACTTACTTTAAACATATCACTCGATCACAACGCGAGGTAAAAGAGATTAGATACGAATAACAACACTAAAGAGTTGATTTTCCACAAGTTAGAAAAAAAAAGTGGGTGTTACATTCTTTCCCCCTTGAAAAAAATTCGTCCCGAAATTTGCTTACATCCTTCGAATAAAAATATTTCTCCATGAACTTGTAATCCAATTTCCAAGCAACTTCCTCGTATCGCTTAATAATTAATAACTATGGCTGAAATTTTAACACCTCGTGTTCTTGGTTATATCGATGCCTCTAGTTGGTGTATCACTTTTACGCATGTCTGATTATAGAAACTTATTCCCCCGTGTGCATTCGAAAAGCTCAACCTCACCCTTTCCTCCAAGTCTAGTATCGAGAACTCAAAAATTAATCAAGCAGTCTTACTTGGATATGAACTGATTTCGAAATTGTAGCAACACTGCTGAAAGTGTCTTAATCAAAAAGGCTGCAGAATTAATCAAGAAAACAAGAACTACATTTCTAGCTCGACTCTTCTTAATCTCATCCCCAACTTGAGAAAATTGGTTTGAAAACGAAGCAAGAGCTAAGTTCCATTAGACTCAACATCTCCATTGAGAATTACGTGGTTTAAAAGGTTTTAGGTAAACTCATAGAGCTTGAGAATCACTTCTTGTAAGAGCTTGAAAGAACATGTAATAGGATGACACTTAATTATATCTCAATTTCCATTGTAGGCTGCCAAAAAAAATTTGTTCAATTGTCTGATCAAATTTGAAAGATCCAAATGCCAATAACTTATCATTCAAAATGTCAAAGCCTGAAATGATAAGTCGTAGGAGGATTTAGAAACGTAGGCAATTTCCATTAAGCAACATGGATCATGGTTCAACAATATCACCATATAGAATAATGAATTCACCTCAATGGATTCACGAGTTTGTTAAAGACAACTCAAAGTGAATGAAACTTTTCAGAAAAGCAACTAGATCAAACCCGCTACAGAAGAAGAGAACATGATAGCCTTAATTTGGTGTTGCATAAAGAAAATGACTGAGCATGAAACAATATACGTTGTGAAACTGAGCTAACAATAATTTCACCTCAACAAGAAAGAACTTGCCACAGACAGAGTTACGGAATAAAAAGGTGGACAAAAGTTCCAAGAAGAATATTCCATCCTTTGAAGAAACATGCATGGGAGATGTGATCATACTGAAGGTCATAACTGCAAACAACTTTAGGAATGAAGTTCGATGACGAAAACTCATAAGGTCAAAATTTGTCCTTACGAAAGATGGATCAAAGAAGACTACTAATCAAGAATCCAAAGTTACGAAGGCAAGCTCCAACGTTCAAGAACTGAAAGTGAGTCATGACTCGATATAGGAAAAGAAATAATGGGCATTACTTGCGAATTATGAGTCGAACAAGGTCTTAAATAGACAAGGGCTCACCATTAATTGAAAGGTTCCAAAAAATAAAATTCTTATAATCCAAGTACTGTTGATTAAAATCATTCATTCTAGCTACGAAGGTCACACTCTCTCGTTCATCCTTCTGAGGCTGAACATGGTAACATCGTTCTAAGAAACCGTGGATTCCAAGTTGACATTCATCACGTCATTACAACAAAGTAATTGTAGTCAGTCAAAAGCCATATCTTCATAATATTCTTGCAATTATAACAATCATTCTCTTAAAACATTTTAATCATCCGTGTGCTTCTCTGCCTCCAATAAAGGTCGTCTCCATCGTGTCGCCACTTTTAATGAAATTACACGAGATAATGCTATATTGATTTGCATCGCGAGTATGATCTCTTGTCATTGCATAGCTACATCACTTAGCATCAGCTCTTCTTGTTTCGCTCCTTTTTTTTTTTGAAGCTTCATTTCGTCTTCTCTATCATCATCTTCTTGAAATCTTCCTCGTATTTCTTTCGTCCTTATCATTCACGAAGAACGATAGAAAATAGTAAAATGGTTCACACACTAAGCTTGCTTCAACGTTCCGCGCCATTCCAAAGAATAGAAAAAGTTTCATGGTTCACCGGCCTCCATTCGCACTCTCGATCTCCTTGTCTCGTATCTTGGTAATCTAGGAATTTCGCCCCTCTTCCCTTTCTCGTTCGTTTTCTTCGCTCGGGAAAGCGATAGATAAATTTTCAACTTACAACTATGGTTCGCGCACATTCCATCTAGCTTAGTCTTAGGCACTCTAAGTTCACAACACATTTCACCACCTCATAGATCAACAACTATCACATTTAAAGTCATTCAAACTTAGAATATCAACTTTCATCTTTCATGTAAAAACAAACAATCCATCGTCCTCATCAAAACTCGTTCTTTTCTCAAACATTAGCAAATACTCTTCTCAACTCTAAATCAATCCCTCACAGAAAGATTCTACTTCCTCCTTCGTATAAAAATTTTCTCCTCTTTCTTTCTCAAAAATTTTCTCATCGTCCTTTCTCCGAAACTTTCTACTAAAAATTTTCACATAAAAAAAAATATTACCTCTTTCTTGGTTGAGCGTGGCGAAGCGGGATGTTGAGCCTTCCAAATTTAATCTTATTTTAGTCTAGCGAATCGAATCTAGACTAAGAATGAAAAAGACTCTCGGGTGTAGAGCGGAAAGAAAAATTGTTCTGATACCACTCTGTCACGACCGCATTTTTTAAGGATAGAAAATACGGTTGATCGCGACTAGGGGAGGATGAAAGAAGCGGGGAAGAAAGGGGAAACTGTGGCACAACTGAAGCTTGAACCGAAATAACTCACATAGTATATATCAGAGTGCACGATAAAAAGAGTGCAAACTCGACTTTTGCACTGCAGTGGAAGAGTCAAGAGCAGATAACGTTGTGTATGGAGACACGTCGCATCCGAGTACTATTCTATTGAAGGATCTTCATCGTCTATGCTCAACATCGCCCGCTGTCATCACTGCTCAACCTGCACATTTTTAAAACATATGCAGGGCTGAGTACTTGGTGTACTCAGTGGACACGTGCCGAAATATATTTTCATAACAACTGATTTTGTCAAGCCACTCTTTGAGTGAACTCGGGGTTTTAGGAAAAGTTCGAGAACACTAAACATTTTTCTTTTCCTTTTTCAAAAGCGATCTTTCGATCTATTTTCCTGGAACATATGCCGTATCTGACAAACCCGATTTCACTATCTCTTGTTCATTCATCAATCCATTCATCATTCATCGTTCCTTTCATCAATTATCATATCTTAACATTCAAGTACCGGGGAAATGGTTACCTCCCACGGTCACCCATCAATCAATTCCATTAAAGTGCCGGGGAAGTGGTTACCTCCCACGGTCACCCGTCAATCCATTCCATTCAAGTGCCGGGGAAGTGGTTACCTCCCACGGTCACCCATCAATCTATTCCATTCATTGTTGTAGTCAGGTAGGCATAGTTCCAAAACAAAATATGGCTTGACATAACCTTTTCAACTTTATTTTTTTTTCATAACACATTTTTGAAATGTAAATCATTTTTCTATCATCAAAAGCCGTACACATAACTTTCAAACTCAACAAAAGCTACACTTCATAAGCACTCGTAAAGCAACATCTAACGACATATAATAACACCAAGCAAATAACACTTATCATAATACTTCACATTAAATAGCAAGCTCGCACTTAATATCATATCTTAATTAGAAAGCACATATAAATACTTTTCATAAAAACTGTAAACATACTTTAAAGAGTCTTAAAAATACTCAGTTCGAAAGCCCACCTCGTTTGCTTAAACAATTCAATATTCACTTAAGGCAAACCCTCGTTCCTTGTGCTCACGTACACACAATAACCCTTGCCAAACCACAATACAAATCAGCCTTCCATCAATTCACATTATCATGCATGTCCTATCGTTCCTTTTATCATTCTCTTAAATTACCCATCCCAACATTCATCAACATAAGGAAAACATGCCATAATATTTCTCAACGTGCCACACATAATCACGTCATAGGATACATTCCTAAAAAATACATGCATCATATAATTCACTGAACTTGGCAACAAGTGATATTTCCACATAACCACGAATCTGGCAGAACTGCGCAGTTGGTTTATAAAATCACCAAAAATCCATCCGACCTCATATGAAGCTAAAATTTGGTCACAACACAGTAGATACATTCAAGTTCATCCAGTTAAAATTTCACACCGAAATCATATCATTTGGTCAGTCAAAACAACAATGCAACCCTCTGGTCAGAACATAAAAATTCTGGCAGTACTGCGTGGTTCGATTGAAAAATTTACCAAAACTTCATCCGATGTTCAATGAGGCTGAAATTTTCACAAAACATAGAAGACACTTCAAATTACATACAGTCAAAAATTCACATCAAGATAAGGCCATTTGGTCGGTCAAATAGAAAAAGAAACTTTCTGGGCGAGAATACAAGTTTCTGGCAGAATTGCACAGTCAACTTCAAAAATTTATTAAAAATTTATCTCTCGTCAAAAAGGTCTGATATTCACACACAACACAGATAATACCTTGAAGGTTACTCAGTTAAAATTTCGTGTTAAAATTCGATCTTTTGATTGGTCAAACACACGTCGGAATCCACTGTCCGAACACCACAGTTTTCAGGCTTCAAAATTTCGAGATCAGGGTTTCTTATTCATCCAAACACAATTTTTCATGCTTCCAACACACAATCATGCTTCAAAAGGTTCTCACAGTCATGTTCTTATATATTCACACATCATTCACCAATGATTCATTCAAACTTCACACATATTCATTTAAAATCGCATATTCACAATTGTTCTCATACAAACACAAATTTCCACCGATTAATTATGCGATCTAAGATTCCTACACTCACTATATGCATGAAGGAATCAAGAACAAGGTTTCAATGGAGAAGATGAGGAAAAGATTCAATTATACCTTCTTGAATCGAAAACCAAGCGGTAGAAGCAAAGATTGATGCGATTCGTCGGGAACTCTTAAAAATCAAACTCCAATGGATGCAAGAACAAGGATTGGAAGAAATTTTGGAGAGAATGAAGAGGGGGCGAAAATCTTGATGGTAGCTCTTTGTTGGTGAAGTAAAAGAATTTGGAGTGGATGGAAGTTATATATAGAGAGACAAAAGAGAAACAAAAGCATGGAATGAAAATTACATTTTTCACAAAAGACAAAAACTCCCAGATTGTCATTTCGAAACGAAGACTAATAAATGCGGCCGTCGTTTGGAAAACGTGAAATTTCGTTTGGAGTTGAACCGTGGTTCGTAGAACGCGAACCGTCATTTGGAAAACGTGAAATTTCGTTTGGAGTTGAACCGTCGTTCGTAGAACGTGAACCATCGTTTGGAAAACGTGCTTGATGTGATGCGGTTCTTGTCAAACTTTTCGTCTTAATTTGATGTCGAAAGTGGATTTGACACGTGGTCCATCCTTTCGTGTAGGTATCGGGAGTAAAAAAAATGTGGTGATCGAGCAAGACCCGGAGGACGGAAGATGGCTGTCCCGGGGCTGCCCGGCACTCGGCACGGCTGCCCGGCGCGAGTCCGTCCCGGCACGACTCTTGTGATGTCCGAAATCGTGTTCTTATTTTATTCTAGCATCGAACTCGTTGTAAAAACGCTTTTGGACTTTTATTTGTAGAAAGAACCTCTCAACTAGCTATTAGTTCTTCAATGCTAAAAGAACTTCATTCAGCTGACGACATGATACTTACTTTAAACATATCACTCGATCACAACGCGAGGTAAAAGAGATTAGATACGAATAACAACACTAAAGAGTCAATTTTCCACAAGTTAGAAAAAAAAAGTGGGTGTTACATACATAGAAGGGATTTATAATAAATGTGATGTATATTAAATTCAACCCGGCCTACTTATATTTTTCTTTTGTTTCTTGAACTTTGTTTATAGTTTGGCGTTTTTATATATTAAATTAAGTGAAAGATATGCATTAAAATCCTACTAGTCACGAATAAATATATTATTTTCATACGGTTAATTTTTACCGTGAATTATCCAAGTTTATAAATTCAAAATATTATTCTCGATTCTCACATAAAATGTGATTTTCATATTAATCCATGAACACAAATAAAGTGATGTAATTATGTTATGACTATGAAAAAAAAATACACTAGAACATTTAGTGTCTTAATACCTTCATAAATAACTTTATAGCGCCTAAATTAACACTTTATTAAGCCATGACGTGTAGTTTCTTCATAGCCTCCAATAAATATAGTATAAATTCTCAATTGATCCTTGATTAACACTCTCCTTTTCATTAGCCGTTGCATATCTGCTATTCTTTCTACATCGTTGGGTCGAAGACTTGAAGCACAACGACAGAAGCTTGATTCTGGCCGTATTCATGGGCCGGCGGTGGGGTCGGTCGGCCCCCCTCGACCCCAATCGCCGTTCATTCCTAGATCTTGTTATATGTCTTGGCCATATTAAAATACTAATTTTGTTAATAATTAATGGTTAATTAATCTCATTTTGACTTGATGAATGAGTTAAATATGGATTGACTTGATGAACATGTTAAATATGAATTGAAATATATAGGTTAGGACCAGAAGCGAAGACACTTAATTGATTATTATTTTATAGGACAAAATATGTTTTTTTAATATACGAGCTTAATTTAGGACTTTTAAATACAAGTACTCTACTAATTATTAATGTATAGGATAAAATATATTTTTTAATATACGGGCCTAATTTTAGACTTTAAAATAAAAGTACTCTACCTAATTGACAAAATCTATTAATGTATAGGACAAAATATGTTTTTTTAATATACGAGCCTAATTTTGGACTTTAAAATACAAGTACTCTACTAATTGTTAATGTATAGGATAAAAATGTTTTTGTTAATATAGGAGCCTAATTTTAGACTTTAAAATACAAGTACTCTATCTAATTGACAAAATTTATTAATGTATAGGACAAAATATATTCTTTTAATATACAAGCCTAATTTTAGACTTTAAAATACAAGTACTCTACCTAATGGACAAAATCTTTAAACTGTGGATCAAAACATCTTTTTAAATAAATATGCGAGACAAAATTTAAACTTTATTCAAACTAAATAAATAATAAGTCTAATATTGTGTCGCATTTTTACGAAAAATTGAAAGTATTGAAACAACTTTACAAATGTTGTGCGTGAATTAGTCAAATGTAGTGAACTTAATACCTAATGACCTATAAATACAATAAATTTTGCCAGCCATAACCTAAAGTCATAAAAGAAAATACAAACTGAGACTCGTTCAGTTTCCCTTATATGGCCTGGTGGGCCCACGTAATTGGATCTTTTTTCAAGTGTTCAGTGTTGGAGAATTGCGGCTGGTTAGGGGCTTTAGGTGTTAATATGTGTTTTTTAATTAAATGGTTGCTGAAGAAAATACCCCCGCCTATTATTGAGAAGAAGGAATATTTTTTTAGTCCACGAACTTTGTCAATGTATCATTTTAGATCCGTGAACTTTAAAAATATCATTTGAAGTCTGTCAACTATGAGTTAATATTAATCGAAATATTTTTTTACTATTTTCAAGTTTTTTGGATGAAAATACCCTCAATACCGGGTGCATATTTTTAATAAACTTATCACATACCCATATTTTTTTATACATATTTTTACTACTCCCTCCGTCCCTGAAATTTTGTCACATTTCATTTTCTGCACTCGTTTTGAACAAATGATACTTCCTCCGTCCGCAAAATGCTGTCCATGTTTTGAGAAATGTAAAGAAAAGTGAGTGAAAGAAGTTAGTGGAATGTAGGTCCATATTTATATATTGAATTTATAATAGAATGTGAGTGTAATGAGTTAGTGGAATATGAGAACCATTTACCAAAAAAGTAAAATAATAGCAAAGCGGACAACATCACGGATGGGCCAAAATGGAAAAACTGGAAAACGTTTCACGGACGGAGGGAATAATAAATAATTAATGAAGAAAGGGTAAAGTAAGATAGAGAATAATGTAGATAAGACTCTCTTCTACGTTATTCTCTCTCTTACTTTATCATATATCTACTTTAGCTATTTATTATCATTTACAAAAACCATATGAGTATGTGATAGGTTAATTAAAAATATGATTGAGGGTATTTTCATCCAAAAAACTTGAAAATAGTAAAAAAGTGATATTAACTCACAGTTGACGGACCTCATATTATATTTTTAAAGTTCATGGATCTAAAATAATATAAAAAAAAGATGTCCCTCCATAGAATATTAGGTCTCCCTATGATTCTCACCTAGCAGAGGCGCCGCTACTACACACAACCCCAAACTTCTACTCCATTAGCCAAGAGCTTTTCTAGGGATTTTCAGATATAAAACAATGAAGCTGATCACAAGAATTCTACCAGAATTAACGGTAAAATTGGTGAGGAAATTAGCAACAAGCAAGTGATACTCAACAACTATGTCAAAACATCTGTGAAAGAATCCGATATGTCGCTGAGAACTTCCAAAATTCAGATCAAAATTCCCAGCGGTTGCGACGACGCCGTTTTGGTGAAGAATCTCTACTTATCCATCGATCCTTTTATTCTTGGCCTCATGAAGAATCAGGAACTCGATTCACCTTCTTTCACGCTGGATTCAGTAAGTTTAGTTTTTATTCTGTAAGTTTAGTTTTTTTAAGTTAAATTTTTCTTGTTGAAATTAATTTTTCTTCTGGTTGGAATAGAATTTGTTATACATGTCTTGATTTAAATTGGGGCCCTTAATTTTTTATTTTATTAAAAAAATAGACTTATAATACAATATTGTGTAGATGATCTCATTGGAATATAACAGTAGTATTTTTTCGTTTGATGAATAGTTTGAGATTTTGGGGAGAAAAATATAAACTGTATCTTTCTATTGATAAAATGTTTGCTATGTCTTTTTGATGTTTCTGCAGAGGTCTGGTTTGATGAATAGTGTGAGATTTTGGGGAAAGAAATAAAAAATGTTATCTTTCCATTGATGCAATGTTGGTTGCATCTTTTTGTGTTTGTTGACCTTTTTCTGGTGACAGCCTATTTATGGATTTGGAGAGTCGAAAGTACTGGATTCGTCTCATCCAATTTCAAGACGGGCGAGCTAGTTTGGGGGTTTACTGGCTGGGAGGAGTATAGCCTTATTAAAGATCCAAACCAATTGTTTAAGGTTCAAGATAAAGATTTGCCCCTCTCTTATTATACAGGGATTCTTGGTGAGTTTCTCGAGCCCCTTGTGATTATTGACTTCAAATTTCACGCTTGATTCATGCTTCCTAGTGATATTTGTCTGATCTAGAACTAGTTGTTTGTGATTCTGCAGAAGTTATGTATGCAGTTAAACTGTTAACGAAAACGAGCTGTTGATGAACTATATAAGCTTGAATTAATAGATTGGGAAATGCTGGATTTGTAACGTTTATCTTGATAGTTTCTGAAAAACAACAGTAGGAGATGTACGAACTTGAGACTGAAAATCAACGTGTTTCGCGTTATCATTTTAGGCATGCCTGCCATGACAGCTTATGTTGGGTTTTTCAAGTTTTGCTCTCCCAAAAAGGGTCTACTGCATCCGGAGCTGTTGGTCAGCTCGTTGGTCAGTTTGCAAAGATCGCAGGGTGTTACGTTGTTGGGAGTGCGGGGAACAAAGAAAAGGTCAGAATCTAATGGCTTATCGAAAACTTATTAGATTGTTGGCTAGATTGGTTGTCGATTTATGTGCTATTTTTCTTCTGTGGCAAGTTTATGTTTCACATTAGATGAACAAGTTGGCTTTTGCATTGATGAAGGTCGATCTCTTGAAGAACAAATTCGGGTTTGACGAAGCATTCAACTATAAAGAAGAGCAAGACTATAATGCAGCGTTGAAGAGGTTCTATCATTGCTATAAAAATGTGTATACTTATTTAACATTGAAGAATAGTTAGTAATTTAACACACAATACACATATTTATGTTCTTATATAACAAAAGAATCCTTTTGTATTCAACACAAATTTCATAAAAACTAGCAAAAAACCGCGAAGTTTGGTAAATCAGCTGAGAAAACCACCAAGTATGGATCAGTTCACAATCATCCCACGACTGTGGATAACAAATCCAAATATATAATTTTTTTGGTTAGTTTTTTGATAGAATTTGACCAAATTTTATAGTGTTTTCGGCAATTTATCGTTATGTAGATAATACTCACAAATTTGTGTTGTTGTTAATTAGGTACTTCCCCGATGGCATCGACATCTACTTTGACAACGTGGGAGGGAAGATGCTCGAAGCGGTGCTAAACAACATGAGACTCAACGGTCGTGTTGCACTTTGTGGGATGATCTCCCAATACAACAGCCTTGAGCAGCCCGAAGGCGTCCACAACTTGATTAACGCAATAGTAAAATGGGTCCGTATGGAAGGATTTTTCACTAGCGACCATTACCATCTCTACCCCAAGTTCCTGGAGATGGTTGTGCTTCTAATCAAGGAAGAGAAGATCACATACGTCGAAGACATAGCCGAAGGCATTGGAAGCGCGCTTGGGGCTCTCTTTGGCTTATACTCCGGTCGCAACGTAGGGAAGCTGTTGGTGGTGGTTGCTCGTGAGTAATTCTGTTTTTACCATCGGAAACAAGGAAGGACTTAAATAAGGCTATAATCATGAATTATAAATATATGAACATGAATTTGATGTATTGTTATTAATTTAAACAGGTAGCACCTCCAATCCTCCATTTCTTATTTATCTCTTCCCTTCACTATTCATGGCTCTCATTATTTCATTTTCTATTTAATATATTTATTATAAAACTTAGTCAAAATACGAGATTTATGAATTTTAACTTCCATAGACGTCTCTGGTAGGGATATCAATCGGGTCGGCCCAGCGGGTTTCAGGCCAACCTTGCCCGAGTTATGGGTCACTCAGGCTAATCAAGTAGTGGTTTTTTTCAGGTTATAGAAGTTCAACCCTAACCCTAAAAACTCGGGTTTCGGGCTAGCCCAACGGGTTAATCGGTTTGCTACTGATAAATTTAACATGTGATCAATCAAATAATGTTGAAAATTAGTTATATTTATAAAATGTAAAACATTTAATAATATTGAATTTGAGATATATGCTTAAATTCAAACATAAACACTATTAAATACTATTGATATTTATGCAAAATAAAACATAAACAAAAAGAAATTTCAAAGCATATTTAAGAATTTTAAATGTTCTTCTTAGTGAATTTGAAGTTTCCAATTTATTTTATCTATTATTATATTAATAAAATTTAGTATATAATTTATATATTTAATATAAAGTTGAAAGTTATTTTTTTTAGTTATCTATATTATAAAATAATCAATGAAGTGTTGAATTAGGAGTCAAACAAATCGGGCCAACCCTAATTTACCCCCGGGTGAAGCTGTTGCATGCATAGGTGTGAGCTGACGTGTGTATGCAACGTAGGAGGTGATGCATGCACCTAGTCATGCTAGTAGGATACAAATGAAATAAAGAGCACGAGATATATCCGGATTGGCGTGTGGAGGAAGTGTGGTTGGCATGTGGAGGAAATGATAACCGAATGATGAGCTGGAGATAGCAGTATATAAGCATGAGGGACCACATTTCTGAAGTCTGTCAATTGAGTGATTGTCATGGGCTAGGATCGTTGATCCGAGGCAGTGTCTGTTACTTCATTCCTCTGTTATTCCTTTTGAGTGTAATCTTTCGCTTTCATTCTGTTCTTAACAATAAAGCTCATCTTATCGCATCTGGGTTACGTTAAAATTGCTGTGTGTGTTCTATTTTGAGAGTTCACTCCACGATTGCGGCTGGGTACTTAACAAGTGGTATCTAGAGCCTTCGATTTCCGGACAATGTCGCCGCATACGCGTCTGTCGGAAGCAGAGAGGGTGATGATGGAAGCGGTTGATCGGAAGGTGGAGGAGATGCTGAGTCAGGTGGTGGAGAAGCAAGCGCGGACGGACGGAAAGATTGAGGAGATTTTGCAAGCTATCTCTGCACTCAACAAAGGGAAGGCGAATGAAACGCAGGATGGGGGGTTTCAGGATGAGTTGGGAAGATCTACTCGATACGAGTTCCCTAAGTTTGACGGCGACGGATTTGAGGGGTGGTTAATGCGCGCCGAGTTCTTCTTTGAGGTAGCTAAGGTGACGGATCGGGAAAGGGTGCGTGTGGCAGCTATCCATCTGGAGGGGAAGGCGCTCCAGTGGCATCGTGGTTACATGACCTTGCAAGGACCCGCAGCTTACGACTGGAATTCCTACATAGTGGCGTTAGGCGCTCGATTTGGGGTGCAAGCATATGATGATCCCTTGGCGGAGCTCCGGAACCTACGACAAACGGGCACATTGCAGGCTTATATGGATGCCTTCGACGAAATCTGTCCGCGGACGGGAATACGCGAGGATCAAGCTTTGAGTCTGTTCCTTTCCGGCTTAGTGGCAGAGCTTGAGATGCCGGTCCGTATGTTTAAACCGAAAGGACTTGCTGAAGCCTATTCTCTGGCTAAATTGCAGGACATTACAGTGAAGGCGTTAGGCGGGAGGTCGAAGGGAGTGGTGAGTGCAGGTACTAACTCGAGCAACCAATTCTCGAACACACGATCTTTGGCGGTAACAGCAACAACGTTTAAGCCCAGTGGGGGAATGGCAGCTGGGGGCAGTAAGGAGGTGGCACGATTTGGGAATACTCGCCTGGGCCCAAAACTCTCGAATCAAGAAATGGATGAAAAAAGGGCAAGGGGGCAATGTTTTTGGTGCACGGAGAAATACACGCCCACTCATAATTGTGCAAAGAGGAAGGGGTACTCAGTCCATAGGATCGAGGATGTCGGGGAGGACGTGGTAGGGGAAGTGGTAGATCAACTCGCGGTGGAGGAAGAGGCGAGTGGTGAAGCGTTGCAGCTCTCGCTGCATGCTCTGTGTGGAAGAAATGGTCCACAAATTATGAGGATCAAGGGATTGTGCCAGAGGAGATCACTTCGTGTGTTGATAGACACCGGAAGCACTCACAATTTCCTCAATGAGCAGCTGGCTGGGAGATTGAAGTGTAAGCTTGCGCCGGTAACGCCACGGAACGTGGAGATTGCGAATGGACAGTTACTACAATGTACCCAAAAGTGTGTGGGTTTCACGTGGGAAATGCAGGGGGTCACATTTGAGGCTGAAGTTTATCTCATCCGGTTGGAGTCGTATGATTTGATATTGGGGGGCCAATGGCTTTCTACGCTCGGGTACGTCGGTTGGGATTTTAGTAACCTCAGTATGGTGTTTGAGCTGCGGGGTGAGAGAGTGAAGTTACAAGGAGAAAATTGGCAGATAAAACCAAAGCAGCTCCACTGTCTGCATATCTTGAACCCACAAGAAGGAGATGAAAATGTGGGAAAATTGAGTTTGTTAATGCCCACTGTGGAAACTGAGAATTGGTCTTGCTATGGTGCTAAGGCAGAGGAGAAATGGCTGGAGTTGGATGTTCTTGTCGAGTCTCATGCTGCGCTTTTCGAGGAACCAAAAGGACTGCCACCTTTTAGGGAACGGGATCATCGGATTGTGCTTAAAGAGGGAGCTGAGGCTGTCAACATTCGCCCTTATAAGTATGCAGCACAACAGAAAGACGTCATAGATACTATGATTGAGGACATGCTGAAGAGTGGGGTCATAAGGCCTAGCACGAGTCCCTTTGCTAGCCCAGTTGTGCTTGTCAAGAAGAAGGACGCTTCGTGGAGAATGTGCGTCGATTATAGGGGTTTAAATGCGATCACGGTTAAGGATAAGTATCCTATACCTATCATTGAAGAGCTTTTGGATGAATTGGGAGCAGCTCGCTGGTTCACTAAAATTGATCTCCGTTCCGGCTATTGGCAAGTGCGGATGGCCCCCGAGGATGTGTTCAAGACGGCTTTCAAGACACATACCGGCCACTACGAATTTTTAGTTATGCCCTTCGGCCTAACCAACGCACCGGCCACGTTTCAAAATTTGATGAACACGGTGTTTAAGGAATACTTGAGGAAATTTGTGTTGGTCTTCTTTGATGACATTCTAGTCTATAGCTCAACCAAGGAGGATCATGTTCGGCATATGGCAGCTGTGTTGGGATTAATGAAGAAGCACAACCTCTTTGCAAAGCAATCCAAGTGCAGCTTTGGTTGTGAATCTGTGGAATACCTCGGGCATGTTATCTCCAAGGATGGAGTGGCAACCGATGAAGGGAAGATCGATGCAGTGAGAGATTGGCCCAGGCCAAAAACAGTTAAACAAGTTAGGAGTTTTCTGGGGCTAACGGGTTATTACCGACGTTTTGTGCAGGGGTATGGAGCAATGGCGAAGCCACTGATTGATCTCACCAAAAACGCCACTTTTGTATGGACTCATAAGGCTCAGGAAGCCTTCGAGCGGCTGAAGCTTGCACTGATCTCAGCCCCTGTTTTAGCTCTCCCTGACTTCACTCGAGACTTCACGGTGGAAACGGATGCTTCAGGTGTCGGCATTGGGGCCATACTGATGCAAGAAGGGCACCCCATTGCTTATATTAGTAAGGTTTTGTCCCCAAAATATCAGGCCCTTTCGGTCTATGAGAAGGAGTTACTCGCCATTCTCTTAGCCGTCAAGAAATGGTACCACTATCTCCAATGCAAAAAGTTCATAATTCTCACTGACCATCAAAGTTTGAAGTATTTGGTAGAGCAACGATTGACGACCCCTACGCAGCAAGCATGGATGGCCAATTTGATTATGAGATAAGGTACAAGAAGGGAGTGGAAAACTCGGCAGCCGACGCACTCTCACGGGTACCAGAGATCACCCTTCATACTATGACCTCATATATTATTCCGATTGAGCTTATTGGTAAAATCAAGGAGTCTTGGGTGTCTGACCCTCAAATCCAACGGATCATTCAGAGTAAGGAGCATAGAGCTGATTCTCATCCGAAATATTCTTGGCGAAATGATGAATTGAGAAAACAGGGGAGACTGGTAGTAGGTAATGACTTGGAGCTTAAGGCTCAAATTCTATCTTTGTTTCATGAGTCAGCTTTGGCAGGACACTCAGGGGCGTTAGCAACTTATAAGCGGCTGTCTACTCTCTTATATTGGCCGAAAATGCTGAGGGAAGTGAGGGAGTTCGTACGGGTTTGTGTGACTTGCCAGAGGTTCAAAGCAGGCAACTCAGCTTCCGCGGGATTACTGCAGGCGTTGCCGCTGCCGACGACGCTCTTCACGGACATTACAATGGACTTTATAGAGGCTCTTCCGACATCACAAGGGAAGAACACTATCTTAGTTGTGGTGGATCGTTTGAGCAAGTTCGCTCATTTTATGGCGTTGTCTCACCCATTTACGGCCAAGGCGGTGGCAGAGGTGTTCCTGAACTCCGTGTTCAAGCTCCATGGGTTACCAGACAGAATAGTGAGTGATCGAGGCTCTGTTTTTATGAGCGCCTTTTGGAAGGATCTGTTTGCTTTCTTGGGCGTCGAATTGCAATACTCCACGGCATACCATCCCGAAACTGATGGACAATCTGAGGTGGTTAATAGGTGTCTGCAGTGCTATTTGCGGTGCTCGGTGGGCGAGAAACCCAACACATGGGCTCAATGGCTTGGGTTGGCGGAGCATTGGTATAATACGACTTATCATACAAGTATCAAAATGACCCCTTTCGAGGCCCTCTACGGTTATCCTCCTCCCTTGCATGTGCCTTACTTGCCCGGGGATTCTAAGGTGGAGGCGGTGGACATAACTCTCCGAGATCGCGAAACCATGATTCTTGTGCTCAAACGGAATCTGCAGAAGGCTGTTGATAGGATGTCGAGACAAGCTAATAAGCACCGGGTTGATCGGGAGTTCGCAATCGGTGATTGGGTGTGGTTAAAATTGCAGGACTACCGGCAAAATTCGATACGAGGAAAGCACCATAAGTTTGAGCCTAAGTTCTTCGGGCCTTACCAAGTTGTGGATAGGATGGGCGAGGTTGCGTATAAGCTGAATCTACCGCAATCCGCAACCATTCATGATGTGTTCCATGTTTCCTTGTTGAAGGCGGCACTCCCACCAGTCGGCCCTATTCCAGACTTGCCTCCCATATCACATATTAGTGATGATGTGCCCCAGGCGATCTTGGATAGGAAGATGGTCAAGCGACACAACGCTGCAACAACTCAGTGGCTGATACATTGGTCAGGTCGGTCGCCGGCGGATGCTTCGTGGGAGTTCGCGGATGTGATCAAGGAGAGGTTCCCTTGGTTCCTTGCGGACAAGGAACCTTAAGAGGGAGGTATTGTTGGATGCATAGGTGTGAGCTGACGTGTGTATGCAACGTAGGAGGTGATGCATGCACCTAGTCATGCTAGTAGGATACAAATGAAATAAAGAGCACGAGATATATCCGGATTGGCGTGTGTAGGAAGTGTGGTTGGCATGTGGAGGAAATGATAACCGAATGATGAGCTGGAGATAGCAGTATATAAGCATGAGGGACCACATTTCTGAAGTCTGTCAATTGAGTGATTGTCATGGGCTAGGATCGTTGATCCGAGGCAGTGTCTGTTACTTCATTCCTCTGTTATTCCTTTTGAGTGTAATCTTTCGCTTTCATTCTGTTCTTATCAATAAAGCTCATCTTATCGCATCTGGGTTACGTTAAAATTGCTGTGTGTGTTCTATTTTGAGAGTTCACTCCACGATTGTGGCTGGGTACTTAACAGAAGCGCAATTATATTGACTCTTTTGCCCCCCGGCGAGGTCCGTGTTTTCCCTTTTCCTTCACCAAAAAGGCACCGTTGGGAATATTCCGTTTGATTTATGAGGTTTTCAGAATCAAATATGATTCCTTTATCAAACCCTTCACGTAGTCTTTCGATACAATCTGCGTGTTTCCCTCCATTTTTCATTATGTGTTTTGTTTTGTTTATATTCTAAATTGAAGTATCTTGACATATAATATCATGAAACTTTCCAAGTATTAGTTTATCCCAAGAGCATTAAAAATAGTCTAAATTATCACAAACCTTACATTTTATTGTTATTTCACAACTCAGCACAAATATGATATTTTCAGAAAAAATCTTATTATACGTGGGCAACTGTGAAGTGTTTATAATATTTTAGATATACGTTGAAAAGCTACGTTGAAAATCACAATGATTTAGTAAGTGCAAAGTAAGATAAAAAATGCGCGGAAGTTGGTTGGATATGGTGATTGACCTGCCATGGGAAATAGTAGTACTAACAAACAAATTAAGTGTAAAGTTTGTTATATTTTAGACCATTTTTTAAGTTATTGGGAAATACTAAATCTTGGCCTAATTTTGATGATTTTGGAGACCGATATCCCTTTATAAAACAATATGTGTTGGAAAAAAATTGCTTCCTGTTATGTGTTGAAAATTTGGAAGTGCAATAAATTGAAAGGAATAATTTTCATTAACCAACCGTGAAATACGTTTATTTTTAGATGTGTGGGGATGGTCCGAGGAGTACTATAAAATTGACCATGCTTGTGAAAAATAAATGTTGGATTTATAGCAGCAGACCTTTAATAACAAAATGACTGCGTAGGAGTAATACTAATATAATACTAGTACAATAAATATCAATAATTGATCAACCATTGCCGGCGGATTCAAAATATAATTTGGATAGGAAATTTGTGTTCTCAACTTATCTTAGAGTACTTTAATGAGAGATAAAATTTTGATTCATAATCATAATGTTAGTTTAAAAATACATATTACATCATTAAGGGACGTCGTTGAAGTCTTTTCGACACATGTTCCTCGATAACAATGCAACATATAACGTTTAGAAGACTGCGATATTTTAGTTTAATTTAAGCCCATATAATGGTGGTTGAAAGATGATAAAACTATACTATTATACAAAATTTCAACATGGAAATATTAATATTATAATATTATAATTCAAGAATAATAAATTATTATGTATCTAACAACATCTCCTGCTGTGACTGAATACAAAGTATGAGATCGAAATGTGAACTATTCAGTGGCATTACTTTCACTCAAATTCAAATGTTCTATCCCTTTGACTAGTGTATTCAAGCGTCGATTTCTTTTGACTAGGTCATAGAGAATTTTTTTTAATGAATTAAACAATTTTAAGCAAAGAAAATTTCATTGTTGCCTTCGATTTATTCTACAAAGAAGTTTCTAACATGTATAAAAATGGTAATTCTTTATTGAAGCTTACACAAATTATTTTAGATATAAATTAATACACCAATCAATCCTCACCGTCCATTAAATCAAGATCGATAGGACCAAATTGATCAATCACGAGCCACAAGAACAAATTGCTTTCCCACATTGCGACCAGAAAAGTGTCCAACCAAAGCAGTTGGTGCAGCCTCAATTCCTTCAACAATGAAGTAGTAGAAGACGATGAATCCTTGCATTCGGATTTTCTTTACGATCACATACATCAAGTTATGTGTCGCGTCTGGCTCCTCCTCGTCATACTGCGAAATCGTCCCGCAGGCGGTGATGCGACCGTGGGGTCTAATGTTCGGTAGCACCGCATCGAGAATTTTGCCTCCTACAGTTTCGAAATATATGTCGATCCATTCGGGGAAGTACCTAAATAGTTGTGATTAATTTCATACACTTATTAGAGATAACAAAGTACGGGCCGGGGTTGTGCTCATTAGACCGAAAGAGAAATTTTGATCATAAATATATGTTTTTTTGTTTATTTATGTGGCTAGCCAGGGCCATATGGGCTATATGTATATATATATCTTTGGATTGGACCGGCCCGACCCGACCCAATATCTTGTTGGCCCATAATCTATATGGTCAGATCAGTTAATTATATATGTAAAAGAAATTAATTAATTTTGTCACTTTATATATATACCCCTTTATGGCTTCATTCAGGTACGATTCTTCATTGTAGTTGAATGCATCATCAAACCCCAATATGTTCTTCAAAAGGTCAACCTTGAACAAAGTAATATATATAAATAAATTAACTCAAAAAAATATAAAGTAATTACAGCCCCAGTATGAAGATAATTGCTGAGGTTATTTTTATTAATATTTTTTATTAAAGATAATGCTTATTGAATATTTTAAACCTTGAATTAGAGTTGACTTTTGACTGTATGGTTATTTATGTTAATTATTACTATTATATTCCATATTCATTTAATCACCAACAAATTATGCAAATTCAAATTGAAAAAAGAAGTTGGTGAATGCATTTTTATAAATTAATTTAAAAGAATAATTAAAAGACATTATGTTGTGATCCTGCGCTTCCAACGACATAACACCTAAATAGCTTAGCAAATTGGCCAACAAGCTAACCTACAACTCCTGATGCAGTCGATATAAAGACGAGTTCAACCTTTTTTGGAGAGCAAATCTCGTAAAATCCAACATATGCAGTGATACCGGCCATACCTTCACAAAATGATCGTCAAAATATGCAATGATAGACGCAGAAAATTTCATTTAAAGATTATTACTTAAGTCTAATACTTTTGTTAGCGATGCGTGTATGATGTGGTTATATGTTATTATTGTTAACATTTTAAAACACGTAATTCACAATTGATTTATTCTGATTTTGCTTCCGATTAAGATTTTGAGTTTAAAATGGTTTGATATAATTCTATAACCATAATTCAACCAATGAATTATTTAACAATAAAATTTAACATTAATTTGGTTGATGTCACATTTAATAGTTAAAATGCAAAATCAAATCGAATCAATAGTTTGGTTGCAAAATCAGAACAAATTAATAGTTTGATCGTTTACATGTGAATTTAATAGTTTGGTTGCTAAATAGAACAAATTAATAGTTTGATAATTTACTTATGAATTGTAAAGTCTGTATGCAAAAACTATATTTTGATGAAAATTTATAAATTTATAGGCAAATTATCCTACAATAATATGCACAGACACGATACATACGGCGGCTAATTTGAGAAACAAATTTACCAAGAATTCCATTGTAATAGGAGAGAGGCACATCCACAGAAGGGATTTATAATAAATGTGATGTATATTAAATTCAACCCTACTTATAATTTTCTTTTGTTTCTTGAACTTTGTTTATAGTTTGGCGTATTTATATATTAAATTAAGTGAAAGATATGCTTTAAAATCCCACTAGTCACGAATAAATATATTATTTTCATATGGTTAATTTTTACCGTGAATTATCCAAGTTTATACATTCAAAATATTATTCTCGATTCTCACATAAAATGTGATTTTCACATTAATCCATGAACACAGATAAAGTGATGTAATTATGTTATGACTATGAAAAAAAATACAGTAGAACATTTAGTGTCTTAATACCTTCATAACTAACTTTATAGCGCCTAAATAAACACTTTATTAAGCCAAAACATGTAGTTTCTTCATAGCCTCCAATAAATATAGTATAAATTCTCAATTGATCCTTGATCAACACTCTCCTTTTCATTAGCCGTTGCATATTTGCTATTCTTTCTAAATCATTGGGTCGAATACTTGAAGCACAACGACATAAGCTTGATTCTGGCCGTATTCATGGGCCGGCGGTGGGGTCGGTCGGCCGCCCTCGACCCCAATCGCCGTTCATTCCTAGATATGGTTATATGTCTTGGCCATATTAAAATACTAATTTTGTAAATAACTAATGGTTAATTAATCTCATTTTGACTTGATGAATGAGTTAAATATGGATTGACTTGATTAACATGTTAAATATGAATTGAAATATATAGGTTCGGACCAGAAGCGAAGACACTTAATTGATTATTATTGTATAGGACAAAATATGTTTTTTTTAATATACGAGCCTAATTTTGGACTTTAAAATACAAGTACTCTACTAATTATTAATGTATAGGATAAAATATGTTTTTTAATAAACGAGCCTAATTTTAGACTTTAAAATAAAAGTACTCTACCTAATTGACAAAATCTATTAATGTATAGGACAAAATATGTTTTTTTAATATACGAGCGTAATTTTGGACTTTAAAATACAAGTACTCTACTAATTATTAATGTATAGGATAAAAATGTTTTTTTAATATAGGAGCCTAATTTTAGACTTTAAAATACAAGTACTCTATCTAATTGACAAAATTTATTAATGTATAGGACAAAATATGTTTTTTAATATACAAGCCTAATTTTAGACTTTAAAATACAAGTACTCTACCTAATGGACAAAATCTTTAAACAGTGGATCAAAATATCTTTTTAAATAAATATGCGAGACAAAATTTAAACTTTAGTCAAACTAAATAAATAATAAGTCTAATATTGTGTCGCATTTTTACGAAAAATTGAAAGTATTTGAAAACAACTTTACAAATGTTGTGAGTGAATTAGTCAAATGTAGTGAACTTAATGCCTAATGACCTATAAATACAATAAATTTTGCCATCCATAACCTAAAGTCATAAAAGAAAATACAAACTGAGACTCGTTCAGTTTCCCTTATATGGCCTGGTGGGCCCACGTAATTGGATCTTTTTTTCAAGTGTTCAGTGTTGGAGAATTCCGCTGGTGGATAACTTCGACCTGAGCTCGATTAGGATGGTTCTGTCAGGGGCGGCGCCACTGGGGAAGGATCTGGAAGTCGCAGACGGTTTTGGACAGGTGAAAAGTGAAAAATAACTTATATACCTAACTTCTTTTTTCATGTCCTTTAAATGATCATTTAATACCGGAAACACTATATTCAATTTAATTACTCCCTATATTTGTGTAGAGATTATAAGAATCACACAACTAATTGATTTACTTTATTTTACTCTAAATTCAGTGTTAGGAAAATTAGTTGGGTATGTGGAGGAATGTGAAGTTACGTCGAATTAATTTGTCATTACTCCTTATTGATGTATTGCATATATAACTAATCGATTTAAATCCTTATTATGGTACCACTTGCATCTAATACTTTGTCAATTTTGATTTATAATATAACTAAATGCACGGTTCCTAGAGAGATATTGAACCAAATTTTCAACAAATTCAACATTTATTTATTGAACAATAGAATGGCATACTAAATTTGATTTCATTTTATTTAACCCTTTTTTTATAGTGATGATCCCGTCTTAGTCCGATAATTTCAATAAATTGTTTAATTAATTATAGAATGACTGTCAATGTCTGCAGTTGCTACCACATAACATGCATGTTAAAAATTTGTACACGAAGTTATGTACTAGCCATGTATAATAATAATATTATCATAATTTCTAACCTTTTTTTATTCTAGGTAGGTTAGATAGACCACGAGGAATTCAAAGATATTAGACAAAAATAATAAATTCATGGGCTGACTAATAAACATAAATTTCCTACCCCGTTTGTCCATTATTCTAGGTGGGTTAGATAGACCACAAGGAATTCATGATATTGGACAAAAATAATAAATTCATGGGCTGACTAATAAACATAAATTTCCTTGCATGTTTGTCCATACTATATTTTTTCATAAGTAATATTTAGTTATATTATAATTCAAAATTGACAAAGTATTAGATGCAAATTGTACCATGATAAATATTCGAATCGATTAAATATATATGCATCACATCAATAAGGAGTAATGACAAATTAATCCGACCTACCTTCACATTCCTCCACCTACCCAACTAATTTTCCTAACACTGAATTTAGAGTAAAATAAAGTAAATCAATTAGTAGTATAATTCTTATAATCTCAACACAAATATAGGGAGTAATTGAATTGAATTTAGTGTTTCTGGTATTAAATAATCATTTGAAGGACATGAAAATTGAAGTTAAGTATATTAGTTATTTTTCACTTTTCACCTGTCCAAAAACCACATGCGACACACGGCTGAGCAGAGCCGCTTCCAGCTCCTTCCTAGCGGCGCCGCCCCTGGCATAACCATCCTAATCGAGCTCAGGTCGAAGTTATCCACCAGTGGAATTATTAGTGACGTAGATGTTTCATATTTTTATTAGTGTAATGGTTGAATTTGTCGTATAATTATTTCACCTACTGACATAGATCAATTTTGTCTTGAACTAGTCATTTCAAGTGATGTTTCAAAGCTAATAAAGATGATTTTTATATTTCTACCGTTGTGGGCTCTATTAGTAAATTACATGTAATTTAAGATTGAAATAGTGTTGCATATATTAATATCACTGAATTTTTCATGATAATAAAACAGTCATTTCCAGCCTTAATTCAACGGGCCCTTGCCCATTAAACGAGTCACAGAGAAAATTTAACCAACAAATCAAATTCTACATTGGGCCATTAAATGCACTATCAATGCCCCTATTTACCAATTCAACCACACCCTTATTTTATAAATAATAACCCTCTCAATCTCAACTCATCTTTGTAGTGCATAGACATCTCATCCGCCACAATCAGAAATCCAAGATGTACGGAACAATGTTCGCTGAGATGACGGTTGACGTACCGGCAACCGAAGCATGACCTAAAAAATGCTTAATTATGACCTTCCGTGTTTTTGGTTAATTATTAACCATTAGATCATCTAATCCTAGAGCTAAGATTTGGGCTGCATTTCTGGATTTAAACACATACTTATTTTGATCATCTCCCTATATATATATATATATATATATATATGTGTGTGTGAATGTAAATACAAAATATGGGGTGTTTCAACAATTGATCTATGTCAGTAGGTGAAATAATTCTGCGACACGTTCTACCATCACACTAATAAAAATATGAAACATCTCTGTCAATAATAATTCCGTTGGTGGATAACTTCGACCTGAACTCGATTAGGATGGTTCTGTCAGGGGCGGTGCTGCTGGGGAACGAGCTGGAAGACTCAGACGGTTTTGGGCAGATGAAAAGTGAAAAATAACTTATATTCCTTACTTCATTTTTCATGTCCTTTAAATGATCATTTAATACCGGAAACACTAAATTCAATTTAATTAGTCCTTATATTTGTGTAGAGATTATAAGAATTATACTACTAATTGATTAACTTTATTTTACTCTAAATTCAGTGTTAGGAAAATTGGTTGGGTAGGTGGAGGAATGTGAAGTTAAGTCGGATTAACTTGTCATTACAACCTATTGATGTATTGCATATATAACTAATCGATTTGAATCCTTATTATGGTACCACTTGCATCTAATACTTTGTCAATTTTGATTTATAATATAACTAAATACACGGTTCCTAGAGAGAGATATTGCACCGAATTTTCAACAAATTCAACATTTATTTATTGAACAATAGAATGGCATACTTAATTTGATTTCATTTTATTTAACCTTTTTTTTATGTGATGCTCCCGTCTTTGTCGGGTAATTTCAATAAATTATTTAATTAATTATAGAATGACTGCCAATCTCTGCAGTTGCTTCCACGTAACATGCATGTTAAAAATTTGTACACGAAGTTATGTGCTTAACCATGTATGATAATAATAATATTATCATAATTTATATCCTTTTTTATTCTAGGTGGGTTAGATAGACCACTAGGAATTCAAAGATATTAGACAAAAATAATAAATTGGGGCCGAAATACCTTTTAATGTTATTAGAGTTTCGAAAGTTGTGCAATTCATCACTCCTTTCATTCTAGGGTGTGAGCCCTTTTTAACTCTATCAAGCATACATTTAGTTCCATTTATGAATATTCCACTTTTAAAAGTAGAAAAATACAAGTCTGAATTTTGTTTATGTCACGGCCGCCCTTACTAAGGATAGCAAGGACGGGGAAATCGCAACTAAGGGAGGGACTAAGAAGCGGGGAAGAAATGGGGGACGCAAAAAAAATGGACGTTTAAGGCAAAAGTCAATTAATTTCCACAAGAACAAATGTTTAGACCACAAAACGTTTTAGTTTTTAAAGTAAGCAGCGGAATTCAAAATATCTAAGTGTTTTACACAGGCAAAACCATACGACGTAAAGTAAATTCTTATGACATCAGTTTCAATAAATAGCAGCGGAAAAGAGTTATCAAAAGAGAGTCATAGGATGGCGCCTATGTATGAAGACACAACGCATCCAATTTTCCTATGCCGACTCAACATCCATTGCCACATCCCGCTCAACCTGCACATAAGGAAAACATATGCAGGGCTGAGTATTTGATATACTCAGTGAACACGTGCCAAAGTATTTTATATAAGTTATGTCATCCATACCATAGTGAACTCGAGTTTTACGTTTATTTAAAAGAAAATATCACGAGTATCACAAAAACATTTTCATACACTGGCCAGTCAAACAATCTCCCCACTTTCTCATCACAAACCAACAATCACATCATCATCCACAGTGCGACGAAAGTGTGGCCACACTATTCGCCCACGAGACCGGCCGACTAGCTAAGACGGCTCCCGATCCCACCAGTGTACACATTTTCATAGGGTTGGCGGCACTACTCAGACCCGAATTCGTTTCACACAAAGCCATATAGCCTAACGGAGTAACCTTAGACGAACTAGGCATCAGGCACACAATCTCAACATCAAAACTGTCCATGGCATGACATAACACTTTAAACCACCCTTATAGCTCCACAATCATACTTTAGAAAAATAAAAGAGTTTTCAGTTAAAGAAAACCCACCTCGCTTGCTTAGATATCACAAAACACAATTCAATGTAACTCTCGCTCCTTGTGCTCACGTACGCACGACAACCCTTATCAACAACACAATAAAATCAGCCCTTCATCACAACCATTATCATGCATGCCCTAACGTTCCTTTCATCGTCTCTTTAATTTTTACCCATCCCAAACGTTTATCAATACAAGGAAACACACCATAGCATGCATCAACGAACAACACATCACTTCATCATAGAATGAGTTCCTTAACACATATGCATCATGTATATCCTTCAAGACTTAACAACAAAGATTATTTTTGTAAGATAGAAATCTGGCAAAACAGCGCAATCATTTTCTAAAAATTATTAAAAATTCATCCGACCTCCGTTGGGGCTGAAATTTTACCAAAATAAAGTAGACACATCAAATATCATACAGTTAAAATTTCACATCAAACTCACATCTTTAGCTCGGTCAAATCAAACTTATCATGGGGAAAAGTACACGTTTAGCATTGATGAGGCTATGAAAAAGCCTTTAGATGTTGAGAATTTGCATGCTATCGATGTAATTAACCCCTTGGTCCAGGTATATCTTGAGACTGACCAGTCAACTTCAACTTCAAACAACTTCAACTTCAAAAAACGAAACTTACTAGACGAGAATACAAATTCTGGCAGAACTGCGCAGTCAACTTCAAATATTCATTAAAAATTCATTTTTTGTCCAAAACGACTGAAATGTTCACACAACACAGAAAACATCTTGAAATTTACTTAGTTAAAAATTTGCACCAAAATACGAACGTTTGGTCGGTCAAACACACGTCGGAACTTACTGCCCGAACACCACAGTTTTCATGCTTCACAATTTCGAATTAGGGTTTATCAAATATTCATCTAAACACATATATTCATGCTTCTAACACATAATCATGATTCAAAAAGATTTCATAATCATATTCTCATATATTCACATAGCATTTACCACAAATCATCCGCAAATTCATTCATATACAACCATAAACGCATACACACATCTTTTCTCGTGCAATCAAACAATTCCCCCCGATTAAAACTTAGATCTACGATCTCTACACTCACTATATGCATGAATGAATCAAAATCAAGAATCCAATGGAAGGGATGAGGAAAAGTGAATCAAATATACCTTTCTTGATCAAAACGAACGGTAGAAACAAAGATTGATGCGATTCTTCGGTGAAACTTGAAGTTTCAACTCCAATTGATGCAAGAACAAGGATGAATGGAGGATTTTTGGAGAGAATGAAGTGAGGGAGGAGAGAGGCGTGTGAGGAGAGAATGAGGGAGAGGGAGGCGTGTGAAAATAGTGGCTAGGGTTAGGGTTTAGTCTATTTTATGTACTAGGTTTAATTCACACCCAATTAAAATAATTAAATTGTGGAAGGAATAAAATAAAACCCCACAATATGGAGCAAATAAAAATAGGCGTGTGAATGTGGGAGGATTTTGAAATTTGCTGATTTAATTAGCAAGGAAAAATAGAAATACTTACTTGGAGAGAAATATATTCACAACTTAGGAAATAAAATAGTGGGTATTTCACAATTAAGGGAACAAAATAATTTAAATCTCCAAGTAGGAAAAATAAAGGAGGGGGCGTGTATTTTGAAGGCATGGAAGGAATAATATTTAAATCCTCAATTAAATGGGAATAGGATTTAAATTTGGTAATTTTTTTTATAGGAAAAGACTCCCATAAAATAGGTAACAAATAAATAAATTTCCACAAGGAAAATAGAAGCATATGGGGCGTGTGGGATGGAGACAAAATAGAAGGAAAATATTCACATCCCCAATTTATTAGGCATAGGTATTAATTTGGCATTTATTTGAATAAAAAAAATAAAATGATTCCACAACAATAGGAAACAAATACAATTTCTCCACAAATAGGGAAGGGGCGAAAATTTGGCTTTAATTTCCACAATGAAATATTTCAAATATCAATTTAATTAGGGTTTGGAAATAAAATGTGGTATGATTTAATTGGATTTAAAATAAAAGAAGGGAAACAATAAGACACCAATTAAATCAAAAGAAATAATTCATCCCCCTATTGAATAGGGGATTTTTCGAAAACTCCCGAAAGAAGTAGGCTAGGGTTCGAATTTCATGTAACACAATTTAGGGATAATTTAGTTTGGATTTAATTTGGATAAATATCCCAAAACAATTAACTAAATCCAAGAAGAGAATATTAATTCCAATAATTGAAGGGGCCGAAAATATCCCATTAAATTGGCTAGAATAAAAATGCATGATCTCACTTAATTAATTCCCCACATTGAAAAATATAAAAATATACAACACTTCATTCCACATCACTCATGGCAATTATTTCACATAATCAACTCAATCACATAAAAACCAATAAATTTCATAAAAGAAGTTTTCACTTGACATCCGCATTAAAAAAAATAAAAGTCACAAAATTTTTGGGATGCTACATCCTACACCTCTTAACAGAAATTTCGTCCCGAAATTTGATCATCTCACATAAACAACTCGGGGTACTTTTCTTTCATTCTATCTTCTAGTTCCCACGTGGCTTCCTCGGAGCCATGGTGTTTCCACAACACTTTCACGGATGCTATCGACTTGTTTCGCAACTCTCGTACCTTTCGATCTAGGATTGCTTCGGGTCTCTCTTCGTAGCTCATGTCGGGGGTCAGGATCACTTCCTCTTGATGAATCACGTGCTTGGGGTCGAACACGTACTTGCGTAGCTGCGACACATGGAACACGTTGTGCACATTCCCAAAACTGGGAGGTAACGCCAAACGGTATGCTACGGGACCTACTTCATCGATAATCTCGTACGGCCCTACAAAACACGGTTTCAACTTGCCCTTCACTCCAAATCTCACAACTCCTCTCGTCGGGGATACTTTCAAAAATACTTTGTCACCAACATCGAATTTGATTTCTGTTCGACGCACGTCAGCATACGACTTCTGCCTATCTTGCGCTTCCTTGATTCTCGCACGGATTTGATGCACGATTTCAGTCATTTCTTTGATGGCGTCGGGTATTAACATCTTCCTCTCACCAACTTCATCCCAGTAGAGTGGGGATCAACACTTCCTGCCATACAAGGCTTCATACGGCGCCATATCGATCGTCGCTTGATAGCTATTGTTGTAGGCGAATTCGACCAACGGTAGAACAGTTTCCCAACTTTCTCCTCGATCTAGGACAACGGCTCGCAGCATGTCCTCAAGCATTTGGATCGTCGGTCGTCCTCTCCGATTGTCCGTCGGATTGCGGGTGATAAGCCGTGCTAGAGTTTAACTTCGTGCCTAGTTCCCGTTGCAAACTCATCCAAAATTTCGACGTGAACTTCGTATCGCGATCAGATACAATGGTCTTTGGCACTCCATGCAGACGTACAATCTCTCTCACGTAGATCTTAGCTAACTTGTCCGATCCATAGGTAATCCTAATCGGTAAGAAGTGCGCGCTTTTAGTAAGTCGGTCGATGATAACCCAAATCGCAGTGTTGCCCTTTTGTAACTTTGGCAAACCCGTCACGAAGTCCATGGCTATGTGTTCCCACTTCCATTCGGGAATCTCGAGCGGTTGTAGTTTCCCATACGGCCTTTGGTGTAAGGCTTTCACTTATTGACAAGCTAGGCATCGCTCCACAAAAGATGCCACGTCTCCTTTCATTCCGTTCCACCAAAAACGTTGCTTCAAGTCTTGATACATCTTTGTGCTTCCAGGGTGAGCTGTATAAGGTGTGTCGTGTGCTTCACTCCAATCTCGTCCTTTAGTACCTCGTCGTTCGGCACACACAAACGTCCATCGAACGTCAAAGCATTGTCCGCCTCTTCATGAAAATGGTCATGTTTCTCGGTTCTCACTTTCACACGTGTCTCTTCCAATTTCTCATCACGTCGCTGCGCTTCTATGATCTTGGTTCGTAAGTCTGGCTCGATCACTAGCATCGCTATTCTTCCTCCTACTGTCTCGGGAGCTTTTACTACTTCCAAGTGCATCCTCTCGAACTCACGTATCAACGTTTCTTCTTGAGTTAGTAACAAAGCCAATTGAGGCTGGTTCTTCCTACTCAAAGCATCTGCGACTACGTTCGCTTTGCCCGGATGATATTGAATACCACAATCATAGTCTTTTACGATCTCTAACCAACGTCGCTGTCGCATGTTTAGCTCCTTCTGCTCAAAGAAGTACTTGAGACTCTTATGATCCGTATAAATCTCACATCTCACTCCATAGAGATGGTGTCTCCAAATCTTTAGTGCGTGCACTACAGCTGCTAACTCCAGATCATGAGTCAGAAAATTCAGTTCGTTCGGTCTCAACTGTCGGGAAGCATAAGCTATCACTTTCCCATCCTGCATCAACATGCATCCTTGTCCTACTTTCGACGCGTCAGTATAGACGGCGAAGTCCTTGTCAGGTTCTGGTACCGCTAGGACAGGTGCTGTAGTCAATTTCTCTTTTAACAGTTGGAAACTCGCCTCGCATTCCGGCGTCCATACCACCTTGATTCCTTTCTTTAACAGTTGTGTCCTCGGTCTCGTAATCTTAGAGAATCCCTCTATGAAACGTCGGTAGTATCCCGCCAATCCCAAGAAACTACGGATTTCACTCGGCGTTTTCGGCGACTTCCAATTCTGTACAGCCTCAACCTTTGCGGGGTCTACTTGAATCCCATTAGCCGTCACGATGTGGCCAAGAAAGTTCACTCGAGTCAACCAAAACTCACACTTACTGAACTTGGCATAAAGCTTCTCTTTTCATAACGTCTCCAACACGGTTTGCATGTGCCATCCATGCTCTTCCTCGTTCTTCGAGTATACCAACACATCATCAATGAAGACTAAAACAAACTTGTCGAGATACTCGTGGAAAACTCGGTTCATCAAGTCCATAAAGACTGCCGGGGCGTTAGTAAGTCCAAATGGCATCACGAGGAACTCATAATGGCCATAACGAGTGCGAAAACAGTCTTAGGCACATCCTCTCGTCGGACCTTTAGTTGATGATACCCCTACCTCAAATCCATTTTTGAAAATACGCCCGCTCCTCGAAGTTGGTCAAATAAGTCGTCGATTCTTGGCAGTAGGTACTTATTCTTCAAAGTCAACTTGTTGAGTTCGCGATAGTCAATGCACATCCTCATCGTTCCATCCTTCTTCTTTACGAACAGAACAGGCGTTCCCCATGGTGATACACTAGGCCGAATAAATCCCAAGTCTAGCAGTTCTTGCAACTGAATCTTTAATTCAACCAACTCTTTAGGGGCCATTCGGTATGGTGCCTTCGATACTGGCACAGATCCGGGTTCCAAGTCAATCGTAAACTCCACTTGTCTGTCGGGCGGCGGTCCAGGTAGGTTTTCAGGGAACACATCGGGAAAGTCTCGCACTACTGCCTCGTCTTCCACTTTCAATTCCTTCTTTTCTTCTCCGTTTAAGTACACAAGATACGCCGAACGCCCTTTTCTTATCATCGTGGTTGCTTGTAAAGCAGAGATTATGGAGGTTCGCCGGTTCAAGGAAATCCCATGCAAGATGGTCGGCTCGTCGCCAGGAGCTCGAAAAGAAATCTGCCTCTCCTTACAGTGAATCATTGCGTGGTTCTCGGTCAGCCAATCCATTCCCAAAATTATGTCTACGTTCTCCAAAGGCATAACGTGCAAAAGTCGAGCTACTACTCCTAATTCTCCTAACACAAACTCTACGTTCGAGCAAGTTCGTACAATGTCAATCAGACCTCCAACAGGTGAAGACACGTTCAAAATCGGTTCAAGCTTAACAGTAGGAAGTTCTAGGGCATTCACACATGACATTGATATAAAAGAGTGCGAAGCACCCGTATCAAACAGCACAATAATAGGGAGTTGTTGGATCTTTCCCATACCTGCCAAGTTATCTTTGCCCTTATTGGCCTGTTGCTCCTCTCTTGGATTCCCTTTCAGTGCATATGCCCTTGCTGGTTGTGGGGCGACTTGCCGGATCGGTTGTGGTTGTTGCGGTGGTCTCTGTCCCTGCCCGTTCCTCGTTCCACCCTTGTTGTTGTTCGGGCACTCTCGGAACATGTGGCCATTCCCACCACAAGCAAAGCATCGGGTGCCTCCGACTCTACACTCCCCAACGTGGAACTTGGAGCACCGATTGCAGTAAGGTGTCCTTGGCTGATTTCCTCTTTGTTGTGGCACAACCTGTTGGCCAAAATTCTGAGGGTGGCAGAAAGTAGGATGGTGTCTCTTGTTGTCATACTGGGCTCGGTTTCCTTCCCACTTCCTCTTGTCTCGATAATTTTGTTGTTGTGTGGGTGGTGTAGGATTTGTCACTCTCTCATTCTTAGGAAATGCCTCTTCTACGTCCAAGGTGCAACTCAAAAGCTCGGCGTAAGGAACTCCTTGTCAGCTAGCCACGGCCACTCTTATCTCAGTCCTAAGGCCAGAGTGAAAGTTCGCGGCCATCTTCTCATCCGTGTCCACCAACTCAGGTGCATAACGAGTCATCTCGCAAAGTGCGCGGTCATATTCCGACACTGTCATATTTCCCTGCTTCAAAGTGTGGAACTCTGCCGTCTTGGCTCGTCGGTAGCTCATAGGGACGTACTTATTATATATCTCTTCCTTGAACTCATCCCAAGTCAAAGCCTCTCGGCAGGCGAGGTCCACTGTTCTTCGTCTAGTCTCCCACCAATGATCTGCTGGCCCAGTCAGTTGATAAGTCACGCATGCCAGACGTTCCCTGTCCGTGCACACCATGAACTCAAAGATGCGCTCGATCTCGCAGATCCAGGCCTCTGCCTTCTGTGGCTCTCCTAACCCATCAAACTTTGGGGGTTTCTCTTTGCGGAACGTCTTAATGTATTCCTTATCTTGAGGTTGTAGTGGAGGTGGCGGTGGAGGCGGGGGTTGACCTCCGATACTTCCCTCGGATCTTTCTTCCCCAGTACTTTCCACTCGTGGACCTCGGCCTGCCCCACGTCCACGTCCACGTCCTCGTCTCGGTGGCATTCTGATCCAAAATACAAATTAGTATCTTTGATAGTATTCGTTGTGATCAAAACTAAAACATAACTCGCTTGCATTTAAACATGGCACGAAACGATAAACCAAAAAAAAAACACGCAAGGTCGATCAAAACGTGGAACTTTTATAGAAGCTCGGAAAAGGAAACAAAACACTCGTTCGACTCAAAAACAAGAAACATACTACTTCTATTTAGTTCTAACAACTTAAAAGGAAAACGACATCGAACTAGCTATCGCTAACTTTCTTCCTCTGGGTCTTCTTCTTCCTCCGGATCCTCTTCCTCTTCCGGATCCTCTTCTTCTTCCAGGTCCTCTATCCCGTGATACTCATCAATCAGACGGAGGGCCTCGTCATCATCCATCATGTCCATCACATAGTCATCCTCGAAGCCCGGAACCATTCCTGCTCTTGCTCCAGCTTCGCCCCCTGCTACGAGTTCAATCTCGACCATGTGCTTGTCCTCCCATACTATCTCATCTTCCTTCTTCTCTGCCGACGGTGGTCGCTCAAAACGGGAGTCAACTAAAGCACACTTCAAGACCTTCAGAAAGCCTTTCATGTCGCCATCCATCCCGTCAATTCGTGGTTCGTACCACGTGAATCAGCTGGACGTTGCTTCCATCCAATCTTTCCAACTCTCGGGCATCAGCTCAACTAGTCTCCTTATGCCACCATAGGATGTCGCATGGTACCCGAGGACATCTCGCCACAGGGTTTCGAAGTGAGCGACGACCTCCCCTAGAGCTTTTCCTTCTTCTCTCTCGTAGCTTCGGTAATCGTGTATCGCCTGTCGCATTGGGTCACTATACTGGGAGCTCTTAAGTGCGGTTCGTTTCATCCGTGCCATCTACGCGAAGACGAAGATTTTCTTTAGTAACCGAAGATTCCTCAAACTACGTTTCAACTTGCTATTCGTGCTAAGTCTAAGGCTTGTCACGCATCACTAATGTGAGGACACCTAAAGGCTCACTATGTTCACATGCTTTTGTCATATCACTTATACACATATAACACATACTTAAGTCATCATGCCAATCGTGCTCATGTCTCACATACTCATACCTTAACAATATCACGTTAACACATACCACACGTGTTTAGATTATCTTGACAATCATGCTCATACTCCATAGAATCATACTATCACAACATCATATTCACGCACATAACACATGCTTAAATTTTCGTGGCAATCATGCTCATATTTCACATAATCATGTCATTACAATTCATCTTCATGCTTAGCGTTCATTTACCTGCATACACTTGCCAAACATCATCATCATATCATCATCAATTTCATACATCGATCTCACATTCATTCAACAACTTAAAACATACCTCACTTTCTTTGGTTGAGCGTGATGCTTTGGATGTTGAGCCTTCGTGACACTTCTAGGTGAATCGTTGCGTGGTTCTCGGTCAGCCAGGAGCTCGTCGCCAGGAGCTCCTAAAATGGTCGGCTCGTCGCCAGGAGCTCGAAAAGAAATCTGCCTCTCCTTACAGTGAATCGTTGCGTGGTTCTCGGTCAGCCAATCCATTCCCAAAATTATGTCTACGTTCTCCAAAGGCATAACGTGCAAAAGTCGAGCTACTACTCCTAATTCTCCTAACACAAACTCTACGTTCGAGCAAGTTCGTGCAATGTCAATCAGACCTCCAACAGGTGAAGACACGTTCAAAATCGGTTCAAGCTTAACAGTAGGAAGTTCTAGGGCATTCACACATGACATTGATATAAAAGAGTGCGAAGCACCCGTATCAAACAGCACAATAATAGGGAGTTGTTGGATCTTTCCCATACCTGCCAAGTTATCTTTGCCCTTATTGGCCTGTTGCTCCTCTCTTGGATTCCCTTTCAGTGCATATGCCCTTGCTGGTTGTGGGGCGACTTGCCGGATCGGTTGTGGTTGTTGCGGTGGTCTCTGTCCCTGCCCGTTCCTCGTTCCACCCTTGTTGTTGTTCGGGCACTCTCGGAACATGTGGCCATTCCCACCACAAGCAAAGCATCGGGTGCCTCCGACTCTACACTCCCCAACGTGGAACTTGGAGCACCGATTGCAGTAAGGTGTCCTTGGCTGATTTCCTCTTTGTTGTGGCACAACCTGTTGGCCAAAATTCTGAGGGTGGCGGAAAGTAGGATGGTGTCTTGTTGTCATACTGGGCTCGGTTTCCTTCCCACTTCCTCTTGTCTCGATAATTTTGTTGTTGTGTGGGTGGTGTAGGATTTGTCACTCTCTCATTCTTAGGAAGTGCCTCTTCTACGTCCAAGGTGCAACTCAAAAGCTCGGCGTAAGGAACTCCTTGTCAGCTAGCCACGGCCACTCTTATCTCAGTCCTAAGGCCAGAGTGAAAGTTCGCGGCCATCTTCTCATCCGTGTCCACCAACTCAGGTGCATAACGAGTCATCTCGCAAAGTGCGCGGTCATATTCCGACACTGTCATATTTCCCTGCTTCAAAGTGTGGAACTCTGCCGTCTTGGCTCGTCGGTAGCTCATAGGGACGTACTTATTATATATCTCTTCCTTGAACTCATCCCAAGTCAAAGCCTCTCGGCAGGCGGGGTCCACTGTTCTTCGTCTAGTCTCCCACCAATGATCTGCTGGCCCAGTCAGTTGATAAGTCACGCATGCCAGACGCTCCCTGTCCGTGCACACCATGAACTCAAAGATGCGCTCGATCTCGCGGATCCAGGCCTCTACCTTCTGTGGCTCTCCTAACCCATCAAACTTTGGGGGTTTCTCTTTGCGGAACGTCTTAATGTATTCCTTATCTTGAGGTTGTAGTGGAGGTGGCGGTGGAGGCGGGGGTTGACCTCCGATACTTCCCTCGGATCTTTCTTCCCCAGTACTTTCCACTCGTGGACCTCGGCCTGCCCCACGTCCACGTCCACATCCTCGTCTCGGTGACATTCTGATCCAAAATACAAATTAGTATATTTGATAGTATTCGTTGTGATCAAAACCAAAACATAACTCGCTTGCATTTAAACATGGCACGAAACGATAAACCAAAAAAAAACACGCAAGGTCGATCAAAACGTGGAACTTTTATAGAAGCTCGGAAAAGGAAACAAAACACTCGTTCGACTCAAAAATAGGAAACATACTACTTCTATTTAGTTCTAACAACTTAAAAGGAAAACGACATCGAACTAGCTATCGCTAACTTTCTTCCTCTGGGTCTTCTTCTTCCTCCGGATCCTCTTCCTCTTCCGGATCCTCTTCTTCTTCCAGGTCCTCTATCCCGTGATACTCATCAATCAGACGGAGGGCCTCGTCATCATCCATCATGTCCATCACATAGTCATCCTCGAAGCCCGGAACCATTCCTGCTCTTGCTCCGGCTTCGCCCCCTGCTACGAGTTCAATCTCGACCATGTGCTTGTCCTCCCATACTATCTCATCTTCCTTCTTCTCTGCCGACGGTGGTCGCTCAAAACGGGAGTCAACTAAAGCACACTTCAAGACCTTCAGAAAGCCTTTCATGTCGCCATCCATCCCGTCAATTCGTGGTTCGTACCACGTGAATCAGCTGGACGTTGCTTCCATCCAATCTTTCCAACTCTCGGGCATCAGCTCAACTAGTCTCCTTATGCCACCATAGGATGTCTCATGGTACCCGAGGACATCTCGCCACAGGGTTTCGAAGTGAGCGACGACCTCCCCTAGAGCTTTTCCTTCTTCTCTCTCGTAGCTTCGGTAATCGTGTATCACCTGTCGCATTCGGTCACTATACTGGGAGCTCTTAAGTGCGGTTCGTTTCATCCGTGCCATCTACGCGAAGACGAAGATTTTCTTTAGTAACCGAAGATTCCTCAAACTACGTTTCAACTTGCTATTCGTGCTAAGTCTAAGGCTTGTCACGCATCACTAATGTGAGGACACCTAAAGGCTCACTATGTTCACATGCTTTTGTCATATCACTTATACACATATAACACATACTTAAGTCATCATGCCAATCGTGCTCATGTCTCACATACTCATACCTTAACAATATCACGTTAACACATACCACACGTGTTTAGATTATTTTGACAATCATGCTCATACTCCACAGAATCATACTATCACAACATCATATTCACGCACATAACACATGCTTAAATTTTCATGGCAATCATGCTCATATTTCACATAATCATGTCATTACAATTCATCTTCATGCTTAGCGTTCATTTACCTGCATACACTTGCCAAACATCATCATCATATCATCATCAATTTCATACATCGATCTCACATTCATTCAACAACTTAAAACATACCTCACTTTCTTTGGTTGAGCGTGATGCTTTGGATGTTGAGCCTTCGTGACACTTCTAGTCTAAGGTTTACTATTCTAGACTTACGGTGAAAGAAGACTCTCGGACCAGAGCGAAAGAAACGAAGCTCTGATACCACTCAGTCACGGCCGCCCTTACTAAGGATATCAAGGACGGGGAAATCGCGACTAAGGGAGGGACTAAGAAGCGGGGAAGAAATGAGGGACGCACAAAAAATGGACACTTAAGGCAAAAGTCAATTAATTTCTAAAAGAACAAATGTTTAGACCACAAAACGCTTTAGTTTTTAAAGTAAGCAGCGGAATTCAAAATATCTAAGTGTTTTACACAGCCAAAACCATACAACGTAAAGTAAATTCTTATGACATAAGTTTCAATAAATAGCAGCGGAAAAGAGTTATCAAAAGAGAGTCATAGGATGACGCCTATGCATGAAGACACAACGCATCCAATTTTCCTATGCCGACTCAACATCCATTGCCACATCCCGCTCAACCTGCACATAAGGAAAACATATGCAGGGCTGAGTATTTGATATACTCAGTGAACACGTGCCAAAGTATTTTATATAAGTTATGTCATCCATACCATAGTGAACTCGAGTTTTACGTTTATTTAAAAGAAAATATCACGAGTATCACAAAAACATTTTCATACACTGGCCAGTCAAACAATCTCCCCACTTTCGCATCACAAACCAACAATCACATCATTATCCACAGTGTGACGAAAGTGTGGCCACACTATTCGCCCACGAGACCGGCCGACTAGCTAAGACGGCTCCCGATCCCACCAGTGTACACAGCCTGATAGGGTTTGCGGCCCTACTCAGACCCGCATTCGTTTCACACAAAGTCATATAGCCTAACGGAGTAACCTCAGACGAACTAGACATCAGGCACACAATCTCAACATCAAAACTGTCCATGGCATGACATAACACTTTAAACCACCCTTATAGCTCCACAATCATACTTTAGAAAAATAAAAGAGTTTTCACTTAAAGAAAGCCCACCTCGCTTGCTTAGATATCACAAAACACAATTCAATGTAACTCTCGCTCCTTGTGCTCACGTACGCACGACAACCCTTATCAACAACACAATAAAATCAGCCCTTCATCACAACCATTATCATGCATGCCCTAACGTTCCTTTCATCGTCTCTTTAATTTTTACCCATCCCAAACGTTTATCAATACAAGGAAACACACCATAGCATACATCAACAAACAACACATCACTTCATCATAGAATGAGTTCCTTAACACATATGCATCATGTATATCCTTCAAGACTTAACAACAAAGATTATTTTTGTAAGATAGAAATCTGGCAGAACAGCGCAATCATTTTGTAAAAATTATTAAACATTCATCCGATCTCCGTTGGGGCTGAAATTTTCCAAAAATACATTAGACACATCAAACATCATACAGTTAAAATTTCACATCAAACTCACATCTTTAGGTCGGTCAAATCAAAAACGAAACTTACTTGACGAGAATACAAATTCTGGCAGAACTGCGCAGTCAAATTAAAAAATTCATTAAAAATTCATTTTTCGTCCAAAACGGCTGAAATTTTCACACAACACAGAAAACACCTTGAAATTTACCCAGTTAAAAATTTGCACCAAAATACGAACGTTTATTCGGTCAAACACACATCAGAATCTACTGCCCGAACACCACAGTTTTCATGCTTCACAATTTCGAATTAGGGTTTCTCAAATATTCATCTAAACACATATATTCATGCTTCTAACACATAATCATGCTTCAAAAAGATTTCATAATCATATTCTCATATATTCACATAGCATTTACCACAAATCGTCCGCAAATTCATTCATATACAACCATAAACGCATACACACATCTTTTCTTGTGCAATCAAACAATTCCCCCCGATTAAAACTTAGATCTACGATCTCTACACTCACTATATGCATGAATGAATCAAAATCAAGGTTCCAATGGAAGGGATGAGGAAAAGTGAAATAAATATACCTTTCTTGATCAAAACGAACGGTAGAAACAAAGATTGATGCGATTCTTTGGTGTACCTTGAAGTTTCAACTCCAATTGATGCAAGAACAAGGATGAATGGAGGATTTTTGGAGAGAATGAAGAGAGGGAGGAGAGAGGCGTGTGAGGAGAGAATGAGGGAGAGGGAGGCGTGTGAAAATAGTGGCTAGGGTTAGGGTTTAGTCTATTTTATGTACTAGGTTTAATTCACACCCAATTAAAATAATTAAATTGTGGAAGGAATAAAATAAAATCCCACAATATGGATCAAATAAAAATTGTTTAATTAATTATAGTGATGCTAGGGTTAGGGTTTAGTCTATTTTTTTATAGTGATGCTCCCGTCTTTGTCGGTTAATTTCAATAAATTGTTTAATTAATTATAGAATGACTGCCAATCTCTGCAGTTGCTACCACGTAATATGCATGTTAAAAATTTGTACACGAAGTTATGTACTTAGCCATGTATGATAATAATAATATTATCATAATTTATATCCTTTTTTTATTCTAGGTGGGTTAGATAGACCACGAGGAATTCAAAGATATTAGACAAAAATAATAAATTCATGGGCCGACTAATAAACATAAACTTCCTAGCCCGTTTGTCCATTATTCTAGGTGGGTTAGATAGACCACAGGGGATTCATGTTATTGGAAAAAAAATAATAAATTCATGGGCTGACTAATAAACATAAATTTCCTAGCCTGTTTATCCATACTATATTTTTTCGTAAGTAATATTTAGTTATATTATAATCCAAAATTGTCAAAGTATTAGATGCAAGTGGTACCATGATAAAGATTCGAATCGATTAGATATATATGCATCACATCAATGAGGAGTAATGACAAATTAATACGACCTAACTTCACATTCCTCCACCTACCCAACTAATTTTCCTAACACTGAATTTAGAGTAAAATAAAGTGAATCAATTAGTAGTATAATTCTTATAATCTCAACACAAATATAGGGAGTAATTAAATTGAATTTAGTGTTTCTGGTATTAAATGATCATTTGAAGGACATGAAAAATGAAGTTAGGTATATCAGTTATTTTTCACTTTTCACTTGTCCAAAAACCGCATGCGACACGCGGCTGAGCAGAGCCGCTTCCAGCTCCTTCCCCAGCGGCACGGCCCCTGGCATAACCATACTAATCGAGCTCAGGTCGAAGTTATCCACCAACGGAATTATTAGTAACATAAATGTTCCATATATTTATTAGTGTGATGGTTGAATTTGTCGAAGAATTATTTCACCTATGAAACATAAATCAATTATGTCTTGAACTAGCCTTTTCAAGTGATGTTTCAAAGATAATAAAGATGATTTTTATATTTCTACGACCGAGGGCTATATTTGTAAATTCTATGTAATTTAAGATTGAAATAGTGTTGCACATATTATTATCACTGAATTTTTCATGATAATAAAGCAGTCATTTTCTGCCTTAATTCTACGGGCCCTTGCCCATTAAACGAGTCACACAGAAAATTTAACCAACAAATCAAACACTATATTGGGCCGTTAAATGCACTATGAATGTCCCTATTTACCAATTCAACCACACCCTTATTTTATAAATAATAACCCTCTCAATCTCAATTCCTCTTTGTAGTGCATAGACATCACATCCGCCACAACCGGAAATCGAAGATGTACGGAACAATGTCCGCTGAGATGACGGTTGATGTACCGGCAACCGAAGCGCGGAAGCTCTACGGCACACTACAACTCCCCAAAGTGGCGGAGGAAGCCAACTCCGACTTTATCAGCCGGGTCGACGTCGTCCAAGGGGACGGCGGCGCCGGAACCATTCTCGAAGTCTTTTTCCATCCAGGTACCATCCACATCCAGTTCAATCAACTTCCACTAGATTTATGTAATTATGCTAATTAATTTAATTGATTAATTGATCATGGATGGGAGGAGGAATGGAGTCGTTCAAGGAGAAATTCATGGTGGTGGATAACGAGAAGCGTGTGAAGGAGGCAGAGGTTGTGGACGGTGGATTTCTGGATCTAGGGTTCACGATGTATCGTATCAGATTCAATGTGATAGACTAACTACTTGATTAAACCACGGAACAGTAAATCATTTTAACATTCATTATAACTAGGCACATGGAACAATATTTAAAAGCGAGAAATTAAACTACGACAGTGAACTTGAAGATCCGAAAACAAAAGAACTTTGATTCCAGAATAGATCTCGTCCAAAACGAAAACTAGCTACGAAATTGAAAGAACATAAAGCTAGTAAAGGCCGAGCGATTCTCGGTCGGAAACTGGAAACTGTGCCGGACAGAACTGAAGCCTCTATCGCACTGAATCACTTACGCTTCACTAACTGAAATTCTAAACTAAGCTAGCTAAGAACTGGAATGAAAGTTAACTAAACTAAGCTAAAACTAAGAACTAACTAGAAAGTGGATAAAGGATTCTCTATTGTGGTGTCGCAGCCTCTATTTATAGGCACGCCGCAGCGATCCTCCAGCAGGGATAACAACCTTGTCGGCGAATATTCGCTTTCTTTCAGGACCGCGCGTCTCTTTGGTCGACACGTATTCCTCTTTCTAGAAGACAGTGGTCCCTTCATAGCAGGATGGTGTCCTTTGTATCGGCACGTGTCCTCTTCTCTTTGCCAATGGTCCCCGCCTAATTGCTTGATCACTCCCCTTCATCAATCTCCCTGATTTCTTGGCCTTTTGCGTCCTTTGTGCCGACTTGAGTTTAGCCTTGATGCCTTGGTCAAGCTGCATTCCTGCACTTTTAACACTTGTTTTCCGCAATAAACAGATCAAGTGGCTTACTTTTTACCCTTTAAACCGATGCATGAAATGAGCCATATAAGAGTTTCAAGACAATCACAACATTTTAATTAAGTTGCTCAACACCGCCAACCGCTGGTCGCCGCTTAACCTGCACATAGGGAAAACACATACAAGGCTGAGTTAGTACTCAGTGGACTTATGCCGAAAACAGTTTATCAAAGTATTATTTATCATGCCATTTTCAAGTGTCAATCGGGGTTTTATCTTTAGAAAGGCCCGAAGCACCAAAATATTTCCTTCGTTCAAAAGTCACGGTCGCGCAACCATTTTTCTCATCGACGTTTACCATATCCTCATTCTACATGACAAGGAATGCGGCCGTAAACCAGGTCACTAGACCGGCCAACCCGTACGCTGACACACGGTCTAACATTGGTGTACACTAATCCAAGTAGGGTTTGCTGCCCTACGAGGATCCGAATTCGATTTAATAATAGTGGCAAGGCCACAACGGATAGGCACGACAAAACAAATCACGGCATGATAAACACAGATTTCATTCTCAACGATAAAGATTTAGGACGTTGTCCTTATTTTAAAAGAAAGCCCACCTCGACTGCTTAGATCTCAAGTACTTTCTTCCCTTTGCTATCATGCTTTGAGCGCGATTATCACCTTTAAATAATATGTATCACAAATCAGTCTCGATTAACGACTCAAAATCATGCATATCCCCAAACGTTTCCCTTTTCCCATTGATTTGTTTTATATTAATATTCACAATCAAGACATGCTCTTCATATCAATTTATTCATACTACAACACCAGATCTATCATCAAAACATGGTCACACATGAGTGTTCTTCACACAACACACATCACACGCACACACACGCACACACGCGCGGCATACACACATGCACAACACTTCTAATTCACCAATTGTTTCCCTTTTCGCTCGATCTATATGCATGAGGGTTCAAGAACACCAATTAATCGGTTAGATAGATCAAAAAAACCTTTTCTTGATAGAAACGAACGGTAGAACAAAGTATTACCCTTGATTCTTCAACAATTCTTGAGTTTCAACTTCAATTCTTTGCAAAGAATGAAGAATTCTTGGAGAAAAGTAGAAGAAAAATTGAGAGTGAGAGGGAGAGTGGAGAGTGGAGTGAGGGAGAGAAGTAGGCGTGTATTTAGTGGGGGCTAGGGTTAGGTTTTCTCTCTTATTTATAGAGTGCAAGAATATATTTCCATAATTAATTAAATAAAGATTTGGGAAGATATGGGAGAGAGAAAGTGGCGTTAATTCTGGTAGAGAAATAAGGGATTTCGACTTCTACGTTGTTTAATCAGCATATGAATTAATTTGGAATTTACTTGGAATATCACAAAGTAGAATAAAATATCACGGAGCAGAATAAAGTAGGCGATTTTTATTCCTCTCCCACAAGGAATTAAATTCAAATCCTAATTTAAATAGGATATGGCAAGATCTCCTTAGATATGGTAAGATTTCCTAGGATATTTATATTTATTCATGGAAGGGAATAAATAAGGGATCAAATAATATAATAAAATAATTCCTTCTCCCATAAATAGGAGATTTTCGAAATCTCCATAGTATAAGCATAGGGGTCGAAAATTTCATGGAGGAAATGGAGAATAATCGGACTTTGGATTTAATTTGGATGAATATCCCAAGCAAATAATTAAATCCAAGAAAATAGAATTCCTTTCCATAAATCATAGTGGTTGAAAATTCCAAGAAAAATATGTATGATATTTATTGATGAACGAATTTAATCTCACTCGCCCTTAGGAAATAATTCACCACAATATATTTCACCCCGCATCATAATTCACACGGTCACGTCACATATTCAACGATATTGACCATTCAACGACCACGTCATTTCTTCAATAGTATTGACTAATCAACTGCCACGTCATATACTCAACGGATTTGACTATTCAAACCAAATCTCAACTCCAAATCGCAATTAGGTCACAAAGAATTCATGCATTTAATTCACTCATCATTTAATCCACATACTTCACGGCATTAAAAGCATTTAATGCAAAAATTTTATGGTTCGAAAATTAGGGTTCAGAGAGTGGGGCGTTACAAGATCTCACTTGCATATGTTCCGACGACGTTCGGATGATGAAATTTGATGATTTTTGTTTCAGTTTTCGTATATGTTGATAAGCATATTTTTTATCAACAAATACATAAAAAAATCTCATATAATGCATATAAAATCTCAATATATTGCATGTAAAATTTCAATATAATACATGTGAAATCTCAGTAAAACTGTGTTGATATTTTGTCTACTATTTATTGAGAATCGTAAGATTTAATCTCATCCACTCATTTTAAAATCTAAGGGTGGAGATTTGGTCTTGATTTTGGATTATGATGCTATAAGCAATAGAAGAGGACCCCATCTCTATAATAAATATATGTATGTATGTGAATGTAAATACAAAATAGGGGGTGTTACAACAATTGATCTATGTCAGTAGGTGAAATAATTCTGCGACACGTTCTACCATTACACTAATAAAAATATGAAACATCTATGTCAAAAATAATTCCGTTGGTGGATAACTTCGACCTGAGCTCGATTAGGATGGTTCTGTCTGGGGCGGTGCCGCTGGGGAAGAAGCTGGAAGTCGCAGACGGTTTTGGACAGGTTAAAATTGAAAAATAACTTATATTCCTCACTTCATTTTTCACGTCCTTTAAATGATCATTTAATACCGGAAACACTAAATTCAATTTAATTAGTCCCTATATTTGTGTAGAGATTATAAGAATTATACTGCTAATTGATTTACGTTATTTTACTCTAAATTCGGTGTTAGGAAAATTAGTTGGGTAGGTGGAGGAATGTGAAGTTAAGTCGGATTTACTTGTCATTACTCCCTATTGATGTACTGCATATATAACTAATCGATTTGAATCCTTATTATGGTACACTTGCATCTAATACTTTGTCAATTTTGATTTATAATATAACTAAATGCACGGTTCCTAGAGAGAGAAATTGCACCGAATTTTCAACAAATTCAACATTTATTTATTGAACAATAGAATGGCATACTTAATTTGATTTCATTTTATTTAACCCCTTTTTTTATAGTGATGATCCCATCTTAGTCTGATAATTTCAATAAATTGTGTAATTAATTATAGAATGGCTGCAAATATCTGCAGTTGCTACCACGTAACATGCATGTTAAAAATTTGTACAAGAAGTTATGTACTTAGCCATGTATGATAATAATAATAATATTATCATAATTTATATACTTTTTTATTCTAGGTGGGTTAGATAGACCACGAGGAATTCAAAGATATTAGACAAAAATAATAAATTCCTGGGCCGACTAATAAACATAAATTTCCTAGCCCGTTTGTCCATTATTCTAGGTGGGTCAGGTAGACCACAAGGAATTCATGATATTGGAAAGAAATAATAAATTCATGGGCTGACTAATAAACATAAATTTCCTAGCCTGTTTGTCCATACTATATTTTTTCGTAAGTTATATTTAGTTATATTATAATTCAAAATTGTCAAAGTATTAGATGCAAGTGGTACCATGATAAAGATTCGAATCGATTAGATATATATACATCACATCAATGAGGAGTAATGACAAATTAATCCGACCTAACTTCACATTCCTCCACCTACCCGACTAATTTTCCTAATACTGAATTTAGAGTAAAACAAAGTAAATCAATTAGTAGTACAATTCTTATAATCTCAACACAAATATAGGGAGTAATTAAATTGAATTTAGTGTTTCTGGTATTAAATGATCATTTGAAGGACATGAAAAATGAAGTTAGGCATATCAGTTATTTTTCACTTTTCACCTGTCCAAAAACTGCATACGACACGCGGCTCAGCATAGCCGCTTCCAGCTCCTTCCCCAGCGGCGCCGCCCCCGGCATAACCATCCTAATCGAGCTCAGGTCGAAGTTATCCACCAGATTACTAGTGACATAGATGTTTCATATTTTTATTAGTGTGATGGTTGAATTTGTCGCATAATTATTTCACCTATGAAAATATATCAATTATGTCTTGAACTAGTCTTTTCAAGTGATGTTTAAAAGCTAATAAAGATGATTTTTTATATTTCTACGGCCGAGGGCTATATTTGTAAATTCTATGTAATTTAAGATTGAAATAGTGTTGCACATATTATTATCACTGAATTTTTCATGATAATAAAGCAGTCATTTTCAGCCTTAATTCAACGGGCCCTTGCCCATTAAACGAGTCACACAGAAAATTTAACCAACAAATCAAACACTATATTGGGCCGTTAAATGCACTATGAATGCCCCTATTTACCAATTCAACCGCGCCCTTATTTTATAAATAATAACACTCTTAATCTCAACTTCTCTCTGTAGTGCATAGACATCACATCCGCCACAACCGGAAATTGAAGATGTACGGAACAATGTCCGTTGAGATGACGGTTGATGTACCGGCAACTGAAGCGTGGAAGCTCTACGGCACTCTACAGCTCCCCAAAGTGGCGGAGGAAGCCAACTCCGACTTTATCAGCCGGGTCGACGTCGTCCAAGGGGACGGCGGCGCCGGAACCATTCTCGAGGTCGTTTTCCGTCCAGGTACCATCCACATTCAGTTCAATCAACTTCCGCTAGATTTATGTAATTATCCTACTTAATTTAATTGATTAATTGAGCAGGGATGGGAGGGGGAATGAAGTCGTTCAAGGAGAAATTCATGGTGGTGGATAACGAGAAGCGTGTGAAGGAGGCAGAGGTTGTGGAAGGTGGATTTCTGGATCTAGGGTTCACGTTGTATCGTATGAGATTCAATGTGATAGAGGTGGAGGGAAACGAGAAGCAGTGTATAACTCGATCTACGATCGAGTACGAGCTCAAAGAAGAAGCTGCAGCGAATGTTGAAATCGCTTCCATTAAACCATTCACTGGCCTCATGCTACTCTGTGCTAAGTATTTGCTCCGCAACAATGACAATTGATCAACTATAGCTGCAACAATGACAATTGATCTACTATTACCTTGGGACTGCGTGTTTTACTTTCATGTTTGCTAAAATAAATTTCTATCCTCCTACTATATATCTCTGTATTTCATTTTCTCTTTTTCCATACTTTTAATAACAACAATCAATATGAATCTACATATTTTATCAACTCATAACTATGAAATCTTGAAAAAGCTGCCTCAAGAAAATCCTACTCCTTACATTAGCTATTAAAAGTCACACTTTATCCACCACGAATTTTAAAAAATGTTAATAGAAAGTGAATTGAAAATATTAATGAAATGGGAGTCATACTCTTTGATACACTCGGTTTTTGCACTATTTTAGGGCCTTTATTTGGTCCATTTTGAGTATCAATGTTGCATTACATGTCCAATAATTACATATTTTATCTATTTTGGTATTTTGACGTGTTTTGTGAGAAATGTGCAAATTTGAGCCTAAAAAGATAGCTAAAACTCGAAGATGAAAATATGGAGCATTCGACCCAGCGGACCGCTGGCGGCCAACGATTGTTGAACAAATAGCAGTCCGCTTCGAAAAAGTTGTGCTGAAAAGACTAGTTCAAGACATAATTGTAACACCCCAAATCAGGGTTTAGTTGGAAAATTCCTTTCTACACAAATTTGTCAATTTAGGCTGAAATTCTAATAATTTGTGCACAACACTGAATGTTATTTTATATAGAATTGGGGTTACACATGTATCACGTCAGTAAGATTGAGCAAGAAAATAGAATTAAATCAGAAATTATATAGCGTATACAATAGAAGGGAGAAATTGACATTTTGCATAAAAGATGCTATGTATATTTTTATCCCCAAAACTCTTCGAGAGGCACGATTTTTTTAGGTTTGTAAATTTTTTCTACTACAATCAAGACAATTATACATGGAATCATCTAGAAGGAATATGAATGATCAAAATAGTGCCATTTGTCATTTACTATTCGTAATTAATTAAATAATGTGGCTCTTGCTATAAAATCAAATATAGCTACTAGCCTACTATTCACCCCACTTTGGAGAATCAACCGATTAGTAATCAAAGGAGGAAGAAGAAGTTGCAATCTATGAAAGTTTCACTTAATTTGTATTGACGCTTTGAACCAGTCGAACCAACGTATGGTTATCAAGGTAGGGCTCTCTTTTATCCTATTTTCCTTTTATTTGAAACTTATGATAGGTTATGAGGTAAAAATTTTCCGACCTCGTTGGTTGTCAAATAAGGTGTGTGTTACGTTTTGAGTTTATCTATCAATCCTTGTCCGTAGACGTCGGAAACATAAGTTTTTCCATTGAACTAAATTGAGTTGAACCTATGTATGATTTTGGGTATGAACTGACTATCTTAGTGCATTAATCCATGAATCTTAATTGGTCAAATTGTTGTTGAAAATGAATATTATATCTTATTTAGTGACTAAAATAAATTTATTAGTATTTATAATGGTCATTTGATATATTTTGGAAAATTGATTGGAATATTGAAGTGAAAGATGTTTTTTTGAGTAAGGAATTGAATATGGTAATGACTAATAACTAAGTGTGATTATATGAGTGGATTAACCATAGAAATGAGACTAGAATTGATGATTGAAGCATATTCTAACGATTGCAAATAATTGAGATTAAAGAAATTTAGTTGATAAGGTTAATGAGTTTTATTTATAAGATTTGGTAAAAGAAATATGATTTAGAATGACTATCGATGTTAAACTAAATTTGAGGATTTACTAGGTAAGATTAGTAATTACGGAGTATAAAGTAACTAGTGGAAATAGTAACTTAGAATTTGATTAAGGGAATAAAAGACTTGAAACAAACATGGAATGGATAGATAAAATGTGTAGTATATGGAATGCATTTAATTGATCTTGAAATTTATCTGTGATTATTAATATTTTTAAATTAGTATTAAGTTGACCATAAAACTGTGAATAGTAATAGAATATTTGGTGATTTTTTTTTGGAGGATTTAATTAGGAGTAATTACTTCAGTCTATATAAATATATTGTTAGGGTTTGTATATTAGAAATCACCTTTCGAGTGATTGAATACTGTAAAACTCTAATTATTCTTTTCCAAGTAATGCAACAGATTATTTTTGTGGGCTGCGCTCAATTTAAGGTACGCGGTCAGTTCTGAACAAAGAAAAATAATAATTTCATAACCTAGATAGGCCTAGACTACCTATCGTGAAAGGTTGCAATGTCAGTCCGATTATTTCTAAACCTTATTGAAATAAGATGACGTTGGTGTAGTATAGCACTGAGTGGATCAAACAGCAAGACGAGTCTTTATGCTATCTACTGAAAGATGAGGTCTTGATAAATAATTTCTTAATCAATGTACGTTGGCATTGAGCATACGATATTGAGTATCTACTACTTTGACTTACCAAAGGTGCGGATTTTTCGTCACCCAACGATCCAGGTATATTGGGTAGTGGTGATCATTATCTAGCGGTGCTAGGGTTGCTATTATGTTGAATCGTGCGCGAGGAGAGTCTCGTTTGATAATATCCACAAAAGGAGCTCGAAACGAGGTTTTATTATTCGGAACCTAGCTAGTTGGAGTTTAATTACTCTATGAATAATAAATTAGAGTTTCTTGGTAAGTCCACTCTTGGAGATTAAAAATATGTTAATTAATTAAACCCATAGCAGACATTAATTAATTAATGGATGTTTCTATTTAAGAGCGGGAAATGAATTAAACAAATTAAAGGAAACCCGGAATACTTGTAATTTCGGATTTGGAAAGGCAGTGCAATATTACTTCTGTTGTGGTTGCTCGTAATATTCCAATATAAGCTTGAATTAAATTATGGGTTCAATTTAATTAGTAAAAAGCTAATTGGACGAGGCCATGTCCAAATTCTTCCTTAAATACCTGACTGGGCCCAATATGCGACTTAATATAAATAGGAGAATAAAGGAGACAGAAGACAACTTTTTCATTATTGTTTTTACTCAAATTTTCGTCCCCCCTTATCCTAGAGGGAGTCGAAATTTTGCTCTCCTTCCATGAGCAGAATTCTGTCTGTCTTCTTTATTTAAGTCCTAGTATTCTGGTGAGATTTGCCCACACAAATATCAGTTTACAGTCCGGGACACCAGTCAGAAGATCCGAGGTCGAGTACTCAAGATCTTCACGTGGAGAAGAAGCAAGCCATCTTCGATTCTCAAGAGAATCAACGAGGAAATTTGGCTAACTCCGTAGTAAGCATGTTTAGGAATTATTTATGCTAAAACATGTTTAAGTTCAAGTTATGAGCATGATACATGTGATAATTACGCGAATAGAATTTATCTAAATAATCTGCTAAGTAGATCAGTTTATGTGGTCCGTTACAAGCGCAACACTATATACCTATATATAATGGGGTGTGCTAGGGTCCTTACGACATCTTAGTGTGAAACACAACACAAATCACAACCCTTGGATCATTAGATTGGATGATTGTGATTAGTTACATTATCATACTAAAAATCTACATTATTAGCCGAGGTACATTATTAGAATAGAAATTTACATTATTAGACTAAAACTGTACATTTTTAAACAAAATGCTACATTATTAGCCGAGGTACATTATTAGGCTAAAAATCTACATTATTAGATGACACGTGGCATTAATCTAACCATTAGATCACAAAACCAATGGATTGCATGTGTTTTTTGTTTCACTTATACTTAGCGTTTGGATATGAATACATCCCTATAATGTATATATATATAAATATATGTATGAGAATGTAAATACAAAATATGGGGTGTTACAACAATTGATCTATGTCAGTAGGTGAAATAATTCTGCGACACGTTCTACCATCACACTAATAAAAATGTGAAACATCTATGTCAATAATAATTCCGTTGGTGGATAACTTCGACCTGAGCTCGATTAGGATGGTTCTGTTAGGGGCGGTGCCGCTGGGGGACGAGCTGGAAGACAGTTTTGGACAGGTGAAAAGTGAAAAAATAACTTATATTCCTCACTTCATTTTTCATGTCCTTTAAATGATCATTTAATACCGGAAACACTAAATTCAATTTAATTAGTCCCTATATTTGTGTAGAGATTATAAGAATTATACTGATAATTGATTTACTTTATTTGACTCTAAATTCAGTGTTAGGAAAATTAGTTGGGTAGGTGGAAAATTAGTCCCTATTGATGTATTTCATATATAACTAATCGATTTGAATCCATATTATGGTACCACTTGCATCTAATACTTTGTCAATTTTGATTTATAATATAACTATATGCACGGTTCCTAGAGAGAGATATTGCACCGAATTTTCAACAAATTCAACATTTATTTATTGAACAATAGAATGGCATACTAATTTGATTTCATTTTATTTAACCCTTTTTTATAGTGATGCTCCCTTTTTTGTCGGGTAATTTCAATAAATTGTTTAATTAATTATAGAATGACTGTCAATCTCCGCAGTTGCTACCACGTAACATGCATGTTAAAAATTTGTACACGAAGTTATGTACTTATCCATGTATGATAATAATAATATTATCATAATTTATATCCTTTTTTATTCTAGGTGGGTTAGATAGACCACGACGAATTCAAAGATATTAGACAAAAATAATAAATTCATGGGCCGAGTATAAACATAAACTTCCTAGCCCGTTTGTCCATTATTCTAGGTGGGTTAGATAGACCACAGGGAATTCATGTTATTGGAAAAAAATAATAAATTCATGGGCTGACTAATAAACATAAATTTCCTAGCCTGTTTGTCCATACTATATTTTTTCGTAAGTAATATTTAGTTATCCAAAATTGTCAAAGTATTAGATGCAAGTGGTACCCATGATAAAGATTTGAATCGATTAGATATATATGCATCACATCAATGAGGAGTAATGACAAATTAATTCCGACCTAACTTCACATTCCTCCACCTACCCAACTAATTTTCCTAACACTGAATTTAGAGTAAAACAAAGTAAATCAATTAGTAGTATAATTCTTATAATCTCAACACAAATATAGGGAATAATTAAATTGAATTTAGTGTTTATGGTATTAAATGATCATTTGAAGGACATGAAACATGAAGTTAGGTATATCAGTTATTTTTTACTTTTCACCAGTCCAAAAACCGCATGCGACACGCGGCTGAGCAGGGCCACTTCCAGCTCCTTCCCCAGCGGCGCCGCCCCTGGCATAACCATCCTGATCGAGCTTAGGTCAAAGTTATCTACCAGCGGAATTATTAGTAACATAGATGTTTCATATTTTTATTAGTGTGATGGTTGAATTTGTCGCAGAATTATTTCACCTATGAAACATAAATCAATTATGTCTTCAACTAGTCTTTTCAAGTGATGTTTCAAAACTAATAAAGTTGATTTTTATATTTCTACGGCCGAGGGCTATATTAGTAAATTCTATGTAATTTAAGATTGAAATAGTGTTGCACATATTATTATCACTGAATTTTTGATGATAATAAAACAGTCATTTTCAGCCATAATTCAACGGGCCATTTCCCATTAAACGAGTCACACAGAAAATTTAACCAACAAATCAACACTATATTGGGTCGTTAAATGCTCTATGAATGCCCCTATTTTCCAATTCAATCACACACCCTTATTTTAATAAATAATAACCCTCTCAATCTCAACTCCTCTTTGTAGTGCATAGACATCACATCCGCCGCAAACCGAAAATCGAAGATGTACGGAACAATGTACGTTGAGATGACGGTTGATGTACCCACAACCGAAGCGTGGAAGCTCTACGGAACTCTACAGCTCCCCAAAGTGGCGGAGGAAGCCAACCTCCGACTTTATCAGCTGGGTCGACATCGTCCAAGGGGACGGCGGCGCCGGAACCATTCTCGAGGTTGTTTTCCGTCCAGGTACCATCCATATTCAGTTCAATCAACTTCCGCTAGATTTATGTAATTATCCTAATTAATTTAATTGATTAATTGAGCAAGAGATGGGAGGGGGAATGTAGTCCGTTCAAGGAGAAATTCATGGTGGTGGATAACGAGAAGCGTGTGAAGGAGGCAGAGGTTGTGGAAGGTGGATTTCTAGATCTAGGGTTTACGCTATATCGTATAAGATTCAATGTGATAGAGGTGGAGGGAAACGAGAAGCAGTGTATAACTCGATCTACGATCGAGTACGAGCTCAAAGAAGAAGCTGCAGCTAATGTTGAAATCGATTCCATTAAACCATTCACGTGGCCGTCATGCCATACTCTGTGCTAAGGTATTTGCTCCGCAACAATGACAATTGGATCAACTATAGCCTGCAACCATATGACAACATCGATCTAACTATTACCTTGGTACTGCGTGTTTTACTTTCAGGTTTGCCTAAAATCAATTTCTATCCTCCTACTATATATCTCTGTATTTCATTTTCCCCTCTTTTTCAATGCCCTTTAATACCATACAACCAATCCATATGAATCACTATTTTATCAACTCATAACTATGAAATCTTGAAAAAGCTGCCACCCAAGAAAATCCTACTCCCTTACGTTAGCTATTAAAGTCACACTTTATCCTGCCACGAATTTAAAAATGTTAAATAGAAAGTTAATTGAAATATTAATGAAATGGGCAGTCATACTCTGTGATACGCGCGGTTTTTTTGCACTATTTTAGGGCCTTTATTTGGTCCATTTTGAGTATCAATGTTGCATTACATGTCCAATAATTACATATTTTATCTATTTTGGTATTTTGACGTGTTTTGTGAGAAATGTGCAAATTTGAGCCTAAAAAGATAGCTAAAACTCGAAGATGAAAATATGGAGCATTCGACCCAGCGGACCGCTGGCGGCCAACGATTGTTGAACAAATAGCAGTCCGCTTCGAAAAAGCTGTGCTGAAAAGACTAGTTCAAGACATAATTGTAACACCCCAAAACAGGGTTTAGTTGGAAAATTCCTTTTACACAAATTTGTCAATTTAGGCTGAAATTCTAATAATTTGTGCACAACACTGAATGTTATTTTATATAGAATTGGGGTTACACATGTATCACGTCAGTAAGATTGAGCAAGAAAATAGAATTAAATCAGAAATTATATAACGTATACAATAGAAGGGAGAAATTGACATTTTGCATAAAAGATGCTATGTATATTTTTATCTCTAAAACTCTTCGAGAGGCACAATCAAGACAATTATACATGGAATCATCTAGAAAGAATATGAATGATCAAAATAGTGCCATTTGTCATTTACTATTCATAATTAATTAAATAATAAGGCTCTTGCTATAAAATCAAATATAGCTACTAGCCTACTATTCACCCCACTTTGGAGAATCAACCGATTAGTAATCAAAGGAGGAAGAAGAAGTTGCAATCTATGAAAGTTTCACTTAATTTGTGTTGACGCTTTGAACCAGTCGAACCAACGTATGGTTATCAAGGTAGGGCTCTCTTTTATCCTATTTTCCTTTTATTTGAAACTTATGATAGGTTATGAGGTAAAAATTTTCCGACCTCGTTGGTTGTCAAATAAGGTGTGTGTTACGTTTTGAGTTTATCAATCAATCCTTGTCCGTAGACGTCGGAAACATAAGTTTTTCCATTGAACTAAATTGAGTTGAACCTATGTATGATTTTGGGTATGAACTGACTATCTTAGTGCATTAATCCATGAATCTTAATTGGTCAAATTGTTGTTGAAAATGAATAATATATCTTATTTAGTGACTAAAATAAATTTATTAGATTTTATAATGGTCATTTGATATATTTTGGAAAATTGATTGGAATATTGAAGTGAAAGATGTTTTTTTGAGTAAGGAATTGAATATGGTAATGACTAATAACCAAGTGTGATTATATGAGTGGATTAACCATAGAAATGACACTAGAATTGATGATTGAAGCATATTCTAACGATTGCAAATAATTGAGATTAAAGAAATTTAGTTGATAAGGTTAATGAGTTTTATTTATAAGATTTGGTAAAAGAAATATGATTTAGAATGACTATCGATGTTAAACTAAATTTGAGGATTTACTAGGTAAGATTAGTAATTACGGGGTATAGAGTAACTAGTGGAAATAGTAACTTAGAATTTGATTAAGGGAATAAAAGACTTGAAACAAACATGGAATGGATAGATAAAATGAGTAGTATATGGAATGCATTTAATTGATCTTGAAATTTATCTGTGATTATTAATATTTTTAAATTAGTATTAAGTTGACCATAAAACTGTGAATAGTAATAGAATATTTGGTGATTTTTTTTATTGGAGGATTTAATTAGGAGTAATTACTTCAATCTATATATATATTGTTAGGGTTTGTATATTAGAAATCACCTTTCGAGTGATTGAATACTGTAAAACTCTAATTATTCTTTTCCAAGTAATGCAACAGATTATTTTTGTGGGCTGCGCATAATTTAAGGTACGCGGTCAGTTCTGAACAAAGAAAAATAATAATTTCACAACCTAGATAGGCCTAGACTACCTATCGTGAAATGTTGCAATGTCAGTCCGATTATTTCTAAGCCATATTGAAATAAGATGACGTTGGTGTAGTATAGCACTGAATGGATCAAACAGCAAGACGAGTCTTTATACTATCTACTGAAAGATGAGGTCTTGATAAATAATTTCTTAATCAATGTACGTTGGCATTGAGCATACGATATTGAGTATCTACTACTTTGACTTACCAAAGGTGCGGATTTTTCGTCACCCAACGATCCAGGTATATTGGGTAGTGGTGATCATTATCTAGCGGTGCTAGGATTGCTATTATGTTGAATCGTGCGCGAGGAGAGTCTCGTTTGATAATATCCACAAGAGGAGCTCGAAATGAGGTTTTATTATTCGGAACCTAGCTAGTTGGAGTTTAATTACTCTATGAATAATAAATTAGAGTTTCTTGGTAAGTCCACTCTTGGAGATTAAAAATATGTTAATTAATTAAACCCATAGCAGACATTAATTAATTAATGGATGTTTCTATTTTAAGAGCGGGAAATGAATTAAACAAATTAAAGGAAACCCGGAATACTTGTAATTTCGGATTTGGAAAGGCAGTGCAATATTACTTCTGTTGTGGTTGCTCGTAATATTCCAATATAAGCTTGAATTAAATTATGGGTTCAATTTAATTAGTAAAAAGCTAATTGGATGAGGCCATGTCCAAATTCTTCCTTAAATACCTGACTGGGCCCAATATGCGACTTAATATAAATAGGAGAATAAAGGAGACAGAAGACAACTTTTTCATTATTGTTTTTACTTAAATTTTCGTCCCCCCTTATCCTAGAGGGAGTCGAAATTTTGCTCTCCTTCCATGAGCAGAATTCTGTCTGTCTTCTTTATTTAAGTCCTAGTATTCTGGTGAGATTTGCCCACACAAATATCAGTTTACAGTCCGGGACACCAGTCAGAAGATCCGAGGTCGAGTACTCAAGATCTTCACGTGGAGAAGAAGCAAGCCATCTTCGATTCTCAAGAGAATCAACGAGGTAATTTAGCTAACTCCGTAGTAAGCATGTTTTAGGAATTATTTGTGCTAAAACATGTTTAAATTCAAGTTATGAGCATGATACATGTGATAATTACGCGAATAGAATTTATCTAAATAATCTGCTAAATAGATTAGTTTATGTGGTCCGTTACAAGCGCAACGCTACCGCTGCCAACCCCTTCATTTATACCTGTATATAATGGGGTGTGCTAGGGTCCTTACGGCATCTTAGTGTGTCACGCCCGCATTTTCTAAGGATAGAAAACACGGTTAATCGCGACTAGGGGAGGGTTAAAGAAGCGGGGAAGAAGGGGGAAAACAACACAACTCGACCATAGCTCGAAACAAATGAGAATAGCTCGAATAAAATCAGAGTATCATTTCAACAATCAACAACTCCAAATGAAAATATCTCAATAATACACTAACTCAAAAGAAACAATATTTAGCGGAAGCATTTCGAGAGTAGAATAATGCTATGTATGAAGACACAACATATTCTAGACATTTGATAGACATTCTTCACTTTTATGCTCAACACCCACCGCGCTCGTCACAGCTCAATCTGCACATAGAGAAAATACATGCAGGGCTGAGTACTTGATGCACTCAGTGGACTCATGCCGAAAATATTTTATAAAAATTATTTATCATGCCATTAACGAGTGACCTCGGGGTTTTAACTTTGAAAGTGCCCGAGTCACTAAAACATTTCACCAACATCATCATCACCATCAACCTCAACATCAACAACATCAACATCACCATACCATATCTGAACATACATAACAAGGAATGTGGCCACATTCCAAGCCACTAGACCGGCCAACTCGAAGAGATAGCGCACGATCTACGGGGTGTACACTAGCCTGAATAGGGACTCACTCCCTAGTCAGACCCGAATTAGATTAACCATACATGGCAAAAGCCACTTCAGATAGGTCTCATAGCAACACAAAAATATGGCATGACAAACATATTTCACAAAAATAAATATACTTAGGACATAGTCCTTATTTAAAAAGAAAGTCCACCTCAAAAGCTTAACTCCTCAACTTGTCAATTTGTTCCGTTCTCAAATAGCATGCAAAATACCTTTTTAAAAGAACATAATATGCAAACATTAAACTTTAAGAAAATAATTTAATTCAGAGGAACGCATGTATCATATAAGATGTTCACATTACCATCTTCGGGATATTCTGAAATTCGTGTACTGTAACATCGCTAGGCAGCCACTTCTTTCGTAACAATTAAATTCCTCAACCCAATCCTTGAAGCTCTTAAACGCTGGCCCAAGTTTAACACATTCATCTCCTTTATTTCCTTGGCCCAACTTTTTCCTCCAATTTTATTTAGGGCCCAAACCGAACAAAACCTCCCATTATATTAACATGGCCCATTTTTAAAAAAAACAAAGAAGCCCAATTATAATCCACCATCCTCCGCGCCTCACTCTCTCTCTCTCTCTTCGCTTTCCCCAACAAAACCGGCTCCAATTCCCCCAATTCCCGTCGCTCCTCCAACTTCGCCATCCACCGCCGTTGTGAAGTCACCTCGCCGGCGTCGCCGTCGCAGGGTCAGGCCGCAACCGTCGTCAGCCGCTGCCCAGGATCGTCGCTGCTGCTGTCGGCTTTTCCGCCGGTTCCGTCGCTCCGACGCCACTGCACAGAGCCGTCGGCTCCTCCGCCGCACTCAACACCTTCCTCCTCCTTTTAAAACTCTGAACATCGCCACCCATCTTCTCCCTCTCGGCGATTTGCGCCGTCTCCGTTCAGCCTGGTCGCTCCATCGCCGCTGCCCACATTCCGAATTGCAGCACCGTCGCCGATGTTTTCGTATTCTCGCAGCTCCGTGTGCAGCCTGTTCATCCCTCTCCGCATCGCGCAAGAACTCTCCTTTCTCTTTCTCGGAAGTTCCTCGTCCGACCGCTCATTACCGCCGCCTCCGGCAACCCCTACTACTTGGTGCCATCGCTGTCCGATCCCACATCAGATTCTCGAATCTCTCCATCATATTCAGCCTCCAACTTCTTTCACTCTTGATCGCTAACTCTCATCTGGTCGTCGTCTCCGTTTCTTCCTCTCTTTTCTCCCGATTATAGTTGTGAAAACAAGTCGTGTGATAATGAAACTTGGAAGTTGATATACTGTGTGTTTGTGTTAAAAGGATCGGTAATTGGGTTCTGTATATATTTTCTTGATAATTACATTGTACAAGGAGTACCAATATATAGGAGTAGGGATTGTTCTACAAGGTAAGCCTAATTAACATAATTACAAATATTGCATATCTTCCTAAAGATGGTAAAAAGATAATTTACACATCTTCCTCCTGATATGGTGCAATCTTCTCCAACACTCCCCCTCAAGTTAAGTAACGGGATTCCCGATACTCAACTTGCACAATACTTCTCGAAATTGCTTTGAATTCACCGACTTGGTTAAAATGTCAGCTAGTTGATCCTCGGACTTGACAAATGGCATCTCAACTATTCTTGTCTCGATATTCTCCTTGATGAAGTGCCGGTCTACTTCCACATGTTTTGTTCAATCATGCTGGACTGGGTTTTCAGATATGCTAATGGCCGTCTTGTTGTCACAAAATAACTTGCACGTTTGAGACGAGTAAAGACCCAACTCCCTCATAAGTCTCCTTAGCCATAGTAATTCTGTCAACCCACTCTTTATTCCGCGAAATTCTGCTTCCGCGCTAGATAGTGCTACCACCTTCTGCTTCTTGCTCCTCCATGTCACAAGATTTCCTATCATTTGGGTTTGATCTCCTCCACGAAGGTAAAGTACCCCGCGGTTGATCTCCTATCATTTGGGTTTCCAGCCCAATCCGCATCAGTAAACCCATTTATCTCCAAGTGTCCATGCTTCTCGAACAGAAGTCCATGTTCAACTGTCCCCTTTAAGTACCTAACAATCCTTACAGCCGCCTCCCAATGCTCTTCCTGTGGTGCATGCATAAACTGACTTACTACTCGCACTGCGTAGGCAATATCTGGCCTAGTGTGGGATAAGTAAATCAACTTCCCGACTAACCTTTGATATCTTCCCCTGTCAGTAAGCTTTGCATCTACCTTCATTTGTAGTCCGTGGTTCTGAACCATCGGAGTCTCTGCAGGTTTACAGTCAAGCATCCCGATTTCAGCTAAAAGGTCGAGTATATACTTCCTCTGATTGATGAATATCCCTTTCTTGGATCTCAACACTTCTATCCCCAAGAAGTATTTTAGTGGTCCTAGATCCTTCATCTCAAACTCACTAAACAAGTTTTTTCTGAGCTCCGTCATTTCTTCAGTATCATCTCCGGTGATAATCATGTCATCCACATAAATAATCAGACACGTGATCTTGCCTTCTCTTTTCTTAATAAATAGTGTGTGGTCTGAATTGCTCTGTTTGTACCCATACTTTTTCATCACCTCCGTGAACCGTCCAAACCACGCCCTTGGAGATTGTTTCTGCCCGTACAACGTCTTCTTCAGTTGACATACCTCTCCCGTTTGGAACTCATCAGCAAATCCAGGTGGAGGTTCCATGAAAACTGGCTTTGGTAACTCCCCATGTAGGAAGGCATTGGTTACATCAAATTGGTGAAGTGGCCAATCCTTGTTGGCTGCAATTGAGAACAAGACTCTGACGGTGTTGATTTTCGCCACAGGTGAAAACGTTTCGTCATAGTCGATTCCATAGGTCTGGGTGTATCCCTTTGCCACAGGTCGGGCCTTATATCTCTCCACCGTGCCGTCTGGCCTTCTCTTTATCGTGAACACCCATCTGCACCCAACAGTCTTCACCCCTTCAGGTAGCTTGCCTTTTACCCAAGTATTGTTTCTCATCAGTGCCCCCATCTCTGTGACCATAGCATCCCTCCAATGCTTCTGTTTCATTGCTTCCCCTGCCGATTGTGGAATTTCCTCTTCTGCATACAATGCGGCTTCAAATGCTCTAGCCATCTTGGCCAGATTCCCTTGCACGAAGTTCGCTACTCCGTATCTGCTCTTCTTCCCAATCTTTTCAGGAGAGTACCGTTTTGGTGGGACTCCTCTAGTAGTTCGATTTGGAAGAATGTACCTCCCAGTGTCACTATCAACCGTGTTATCCTCCTCGGGAACATCTGTACTCATGTGGTGGTTAGGGAAAACTGTATTTTCATCGGGATCAAGAATTACCTCGGATATCATTTGAGGAGGATCCGGGGGCGGATGAGATGACTCTGGTGGCGAGACCTGCTCGGCGGTAGTGACAACTGGTTCTGTTAGATCCTCAATCGAAGGATTTGGAAGTGGCACCACCCAACTTAGGTAGTCCGATGAACTACCTGGATCACTCTCCCCCTGACTATCAAGGTGGGTGTGGTAAAAGAATTCGGTTTCTAAGAAATTACAATTCATGGTGGTAATGATCCTTTTTGTATGGGGATCGAAACATCGGTATCCCTTCTGGTTCATGCCATACCCAACGAAGACACACTTGGTTGCACATGGTGATAGTTTGGTTCTCTCGTGTTTAGGGATATGAACATAGACAGTGCAGCCAAAAACTTTGGGGGAAAGGTTCAAGTGTTGGGGAATTTTGGTCATTTTGGATAGCATATCAAGTGGAGTTCTCTTGTTGAGGATTTTTGTAGGTAAACGGTTCATGAGGTACACAGCTGTGGCTACGGCTTCTGGCCAGAAATGATTGGGTACTTTGGATTCGATCATGAGAGCCCGGGTAATTTCTAGAATTATCCTATTTTTCCTTTCTGCTACCCCATTTTGTTCAGGTGTATAAGCACAAGATGTTTGGTGGATCATTCCTTTTTCTCTACAAAATTGGGTCATAGAACTATTAACGAACTCTCTCCCATTGTCTGACCTAATGGTTTTTATGGTGGTATGAAACTGTGTTTGGATCAATTTGAAGAACAAGATAAATTTTTCTACGACTTCAGACTTATGTTTCAAGAAATATATCCAAGTCATTCGAGTACAGTCATCAACAAAAATCACAAAGTAACAAAAAATACCACCAACAATTGGAGCAGGGCCCCACACATCAGCATGTATCAAGGAAAAAATGGAATTCATACGAGTGTTTGTAAGTTTAAATGACTGTCTGTGGCTTTTGGCCAAAACACATGTTTCACAAGAAAAGTCTGTAGGAATAGAAAGGTTCGGAAAAAGAAGTTTAAAATAACCAGGAGAAGGGTGACCTAGTCTTCGGTGCCACAGCCAAATTTCTTGTTTCGTGGATCCGTGAGCCAGCATCGCACTACCATGTTGAGCTATCTCATCCACGTAGTAGAGTCCTTGCTTCTCAGTGCCACGCCCAAGAATCCTCTTCGTCTGAATATCCTGTAATATGCAGAAGGTAGGATGCATTAGAAGTGTACAATTCAAGTCCCTAGTCACATGACTTATGGACATCAATCTCTGAGACAGCGTAGGAACATGTAAACAGTTTGACAATCTGAGAGTGGGAGATATATCAATGGTTCCCAACCCAACAACAGTGATCAGTTCCCCGTTTGCAGTCCTAATATATGTATCAGTAACAACATCATAGCTACTAAAATCATTTCGGTCTGGGGACATTGTATCTGTGGCCCCACAATCAAAAATCCAACCTTGATCATTTGTTCTAACATAATTACAAACGTGAAATGCAGCGGAAACATTTTTTAGAGGTGCAAAGGGGTTTTTCGACACAAAATTGCAATTATTTGGGGTTTTTTGAGGTTTCATCAAAGGTTGGGGTCGCTTTTGATAAGTTACATAATCTGGGGGCTGAGAAGTAATAGCATGGGGTTTCATTTGTAATAATTGTTTCTTATGGGGGTGCAAATAGGATTGTAAAGAAATACTAGGGTTTGGCTTAAAGCCAAACCCTCTACCTCCAAATGCGGCGCCGCTCCACTCTTCTTTCTCGGCGAAATTGCCGGCCCCCCCGTATGTAGCCGCCGCCGCCGGTTGAAGCCTGGGCTCCCGGCGGTTTCTCCTGCCCTATTGTAGTCTCTCGGTTTCCAGCCCCAATTTGTCTCTGTTGTCCCCGTTCGTCGACCCCGATAGCGAGCTTCGCCTGAGCTCTCTCCTTCTGTTTCTCCTCCCACCATTCTGGATATCCAATTAGGAGGAAGCAATCCTCCTTGGTGTGTCTCGGTTTTCCATAGTGGGAGCAAATCAGTCGGGATTTATCCAGCCTGTTATCCGGCCGGTGGGTGGCTGTGGTGGTGCGCGGAGATGTGGTGGTGGTGCTGAGCGGTGTGGTGGTGCGCGTTGTCTGTGGGCAGCCAAACCGTGCCCGATCCCCCCCCAGATGACGAATCGGCGTTTCTGCCGTCGGCTCCTCCGGTGAGTGAAGGGGATGTGTTGATGCTTCTTCGAGTAGCCTCCCTCTTCACATATCCGTAGGCAGTCTCAACCGATGGGGGTGGTTCCTCCTTGAGGATTTCTCGTCTGATTGAATCATACTCCTGATTCAACCCTGTTAGAAACTTGATTAGTCTCTTGTTGCTGGAGAATTCTCTGAATTGGTCGACACCTTTGTCGCAACAAGTAACCGGCTGTTTTTGGCAGCGGTCGATGTTGATCCATAATCCATTGATTCTTCGGTAATATGTCTCTAGGTCAAGATCTCCCTGTCTGATGTTAATTGCTTTTTCTTCCAGGTCGTAGATGAGATATGGATCCGCCTTACTTTCGTATGTTACTGCAAGGCTATCCCACAACGCCTTTGATGTTTGGTGATGTGCGAAATTGGCGATAATATCGTCTTCGATGTTATCGACGATCCACGAGAAAACGACCAGATCGTCTTCCTCCGGTCGTCGTACCCCTTGCTTCCGGGTGCGGGTGGTTCCTTCTTGATGTAAGAGTAGGCTCCTCGGCCTCCCAATTTGACCTTCATCAATCTTGACCAGATTGGGTAATTCTTTCCGTTCAGCTTGAACGTAACGGTGATACTCTTGCTGTTCCTCAGTCTCGTTGGTGCTTTCAGATCGTTTTGTTGTCGTCTTCGCTGTCTGACATTGTGTCTGATGTAGGATTTGGTTTCTGTGGTTGATTTGGCTATATGGGTGTTGATTTGGCTATATGGGTCGAGAATGGGTATATTATGGCTATGATGATTTTGTTCTGAGCCAAGGTCGTTCCTGCTCTGATACCCTGTTAAAAGGATCGGTAATTGGGTTCTGTATATATTTTCTTGATAATTACATTGTACAAGGAGTACCAATATATAGGAGTAGGGATTGTAGGAAATGTCATCTAAACGATGAGCCATGGTTCACAACCTGGCAAAATTACTGGTCACTGAGAGGATGCCCAGTTCGAAGGAAAATTTCCCCGGGCCCAAAGATGAAGTCAAAAGCGAAGCCAAGTATTATTTCTGGGACGACCCGTATTTGTGGAGAATGGGAGCTGACCAAGTGATCCGGAGGTGTATCCCGGAGTGGGAACAAAGGGATGTGCTAAATCATTGTCATGCCCAAGCTTGTGGAGGTCACTTTGGACCTAGGAAGACTGCAAGGAAGGTGTTAGATAGCGGGTTTTACTGGCCTACATTGCATAAAGATGCTTTCGAGTTTTGTCAGAACTGTGAGAGGTGTCAACAGACTGGGAGAATCTCCAGGAGGGACGAAATGCCACAAGTTCCAGTAATTGTGTGTGAGATCTTCGATGTCTGGGGAATGGACTTCATGGGTCCATTTCCGTCTTCATACGGGAACACATACATACTTGTGGCAGTTGATTACGTTTCAAAGTGGATAGAGGCCAAGGCAACCACATCTTGTGAGGCTAAGGAGGTATCGAGATTCCTTAGAGCTAACATCTTTAACAGGTACGGAGTGCCCAGAGCTATAATATCTGACAATGGGACGCATTTCCGTAACCGGACTATTGAAGCTCTAATGAGAAAGTACGGAGTTCACCACCGTCTTTCCACACCATACCACCCTCAATCAAATGGGCAAGCAGAGATCTCCAACAGGGAGATAAAGGTGATACTGGAGAAGACGGTTAATCCGTCTAGGAAGGACTGGAGTAAGAGGCTTGGAGATGCACTATGGGCTTACAGGACAACGTACAAGATGCCTATTGGGATGTTACCTTATAGGCTTTGTGGTTCGGAAAATGTGTCACTGCCCGTGGGATTAGAACCACCGAGCATATTGGGCGGTCAAGGAGATTAAATGAGACCCGAGTCCTGTGAGGAAGAGAGAAAATTACAGCTGCAGGAGTTGGAAGGAATTAAGGCTGGAATCATATGAATCAGCAATGTGGTACAAAGAGAAAACAAGACTCTGGCATGACAAGAACCTCCGGTTCAAGGAATTGAAAGTAGGTCAAAAAGTTCTCCTATTCCAATCCCGCCTAAAGTTGATGCCTGGTAAGCTGAAGTCCAAATGGATTGGACCATACACTATTGTGAGTCTTCGTGCAAATGGAGCAGTAGAGATCCAGGGAAGTGCTGCAAACTCGATTCCTTTTCTTGTCAACGGTCATCGTGTGAAGGTATTTAGGGATAACTCGGAGATGTGTGTAGTGGACGAAATGCCACTACGCGCACTCCCTGATATCGCCTAATCGGTCTGGGAAGTAAGTGTTCTTAGAGATTTCCTAGGGTCAAGTATCCAGAAAGTTTTACCATGACCTGACCTAGGGAATCTTGAGAACACTTGAACACAATTTGTAAATATTTAATTGTTTTCTTTAATTCAAGGAAAAAATCCAAACAAATTAAAAAAAAAACAATCTTCCAAAATATTTTCGGAATACCAGACTCCTTAGGAATGATTTTGATACTGTCATACCCGAGACCCGGGGAGGTCTGGTGTTTCCATTTTTTTTAATTTGATGTCTTTTGAGTGTGACTTTGCAGGAAGTATCTACTGGGGCAGGGAATTGAGGAGCAAAATATTGGAGGGAGTTGGCACCGGTTCGGATTTCAAAAAACACCTTTATAGGGAGACGTACGGTCGCTAGCGTCATGCCTGCAAAACCGTCCTCTTCCATGCCTATCGGCTAATAACCGTGTGCTGCCTTTTATTTTTTCATTACTCACTCTCTCTCTACATTCAAAATTCCCCAAATTTCTCTCTAGGTTTTCTTTCTTTAACCCTAATCAAGAAAATTCCGTCCGAGTTTCTGTGGAAATTTTGCAGAATTCTTCATGGACAACAAACAGAGCACCGGAAGCACTTCAAGATCCGCCGATTCTAACGCGGCGGCGTTCATGGCTGACTTACTACAAAAGCTTGGGGGCCCGGAAAAAGCGATGGAGGCGTTTGCCATGTTCGCATCTGCAATGGGGGGGACCGTACCGGCTGTTTCAACATCTACCGTACCACCACCACCAGAAACTTCAGGGGTTTCAACACCCCAACCAGAGTCCATTGCAGAACCCACCACTGCCGTCCCGGAGACAACCGCCGCAGAAAAGCACGAAGAAGAAGCAGATCTGGCGGCAGGGCTGGAATTATTGGTTGTACGTGAACCCAGGTTAGATTCAGTCGCTGAGGGGGAAACCCCTGTTTTAAATGATGAAGTAGTTGGAGTTGCTGAGGGGGTGAACCCTGTGTTTGCTGCTGTGGATTTTGTTGAGAGAGAAACCCTACCTGAATCCGTGGGTGTGGATCTTTCTGCTGTTGCTGATAGTAGTGCGAGGGGGAAACCCCTGTTTTGGAGGAGTTTGGAGACGGGGTGTGTATGAGACTGTCTTGGAGGGCGACGAAGCCCCGGAAAATGTTACTGAGAGGGAGAGCGATGAGGAGGAGCACCGCCACGCGGTCGAGAGGAAGAGGAAAGGAAAACAGATTGCTCCTTCCTCGACCAAGAAAGCAAAAGGGAAGTCCGTTGAACCCTCTCTCCCTCCACCTGCTAAGGTACCGTACGCTGCTGAGTCCGAAAGCCCCGATGGGTCCAGCGACTCCGACGTGGAACAAAAAGAGGAGCTCAACTTCGAGCCGACAGAAATCTGGATCACCAAGGAACTGCTGGACGAGATGAGAAAGTTCACAGACCCAAAACGCACAGCGATATATAAGGAGAAGAGTGCCGTGGGGAAGTATGCTAAATCCAGAAAGATGTACGATTCGGCCGAGCTCAAGGAGATCTCGAGCAACGATGAGTTCCGAGCGTATATCGACGCAATCGGTTTTGACTGGTTGCTTAAGCACAGCACCTCCAAAGTTCCAATAGACTTGGCACGGGAATTCTTTTCGACCTTCTGTTTTAAGTCCACCACTGACTTGGATGCCGAGTCTATCAACTTCCGCCTCTTCAATGAAGAGCATGTGATGAGCATCCGTGAGTGGACTCTACGGACGGATTTGCTGACGCGTACAGAGGACGACGAAGGTTTATGGAACGAGAGAATGGTTGGTCCGCTGAAGTTCACGCCAGGTTTCAAGACACAGAGTGCATGGGAGTTTGTGACTCATCCTAGGGTGGGTCAGTTTAAGACCAGCTTTTCGAAAGGCCACCATATCGAGAACAGGATCCTGAGGTTTGCCCAGACATTCATTAGCTACAATCTGATGGGCACCGCCAACAACGCCTTGACAACCCCCGACTTGTACTTTACTTGGTGTATGGCAACGGGAGTGCGTGTCCACTTGGGCTACTGGTTAGCCCAAGCTTGCCACCAAGTAACGGCCAACCCTTCCAGGCACCTATACACATGCCATCTTCTAGGGGCTTATTTGCAGCGCAATGTGATCATGAGGATCCACAAGTCTTGCCGGGAAGTGAAGATGTGTCCACCCCCGGAGGTCTTCAATATGGATTACTTCTTCAACAAGGGGCTGCTAATCACGCAGGGGAAGGAGGTCTGTTTTTACGAAGTTGGCAAGTCAGATGTGCAGGTGAAACTGGAAGCAGTGAGTATGGAAGCAGGTAGCGGGATTGACGTGGAAGAAATGAGAACAGAGGTCGGATGGATGAGATCCGAAATTAAAAAGGTGAGAAAAGAGATCGTGGCCCTACGGGGTAAAGGAAATGACAGTGTTGAGATTGAGAGAGTGCGGAAGGAGATTGCCGGGATAAGAACGGAGGTAGAAGAGATAAAAAGAGAGATCGGGAGGAGCAGAGAGGAGGTCGTGGCCTTAAAAGGGTGCATCACTGACCTGGTGGCAGCGTCGTCGAGGCACTCTGATAGGATGGGAGAGGCCACCTCATTAATGATGACAATCATGAAGTGGTTGCGCGAGAAATTCCCGGACGCACCAAAGTCACTTCCTGGACATAGTGGCGGATCCAAGGCGCCAGGTCCAGGAAATCTATCTATCCAGAAGCCGCCACAAGCCACCAAGCCTCTAACCACCCCGCCTTCTACTGGACCCGTGATCTTGAAGAAGACCGTACCCAGACAGACAGAAGAGATGACAGAGAGGCCGGAGTCGCCGGCAAGAAAGAAAGCTAAAGTGACCCAGCAGGCCGTGCCGCCCAAGTCTGGCTCCCGAGAGGGCCGGACCCCGAATTGATTTCCCCCAACCCAAATAACTTTTACTTTCTTTTTATTTATTTTTATTGCTTTCTGTTTATGATTATCTGTGCCAGCATGCTTCGTTCTGTATATATGTATTGCACCTTCCCACACTTAGCCCAATCTTTGGTCTAAGTGTGAGAAGGGGTTGTGCTGTTTTTGCATGTTCGGTTTTGGTTGTTGAGATTTCTCCCACTTAGCCCGGTGTACGGTCTAAGTGTGAGAAGTTTGTTTTGGTTTTAGCATGTTGTTTGTTTGTTTTATGGTCTGTTTTGTGTTGTTTATACTTCCCTATTTCCCCCCTTCACTAGGATAGCTTGGGGACAAGCTTGAGTGAAGTGGGAGGGGGAGGGAATAGGTGGAGTATTTGTTTTGTTTTTTTTTTCTTTTTCTGTGAATGAGAGTCTTAGAGTCTTCCGTTTTTTTTTATATTTTGTGTGTTGCGTGTTGCATGAGCTAGTGGATACAATAAGGTAAAAATTCCCTTAGTAAGAGCAATTGAAGAAAGGATGCACGTCAACTTTGATGTATTTTTCCTTAATAAACTAAAAGCGGTCTGAATGAAGTAAGGACGATGGAAAATGCCTTAGATAACCTAGCTGTGTAGCCCTACTATAAAAGTGAGTTACAAGCCTAAACGCTTTGAGCTAACATGTGAAAAATGGGCAACCACTTGATGCTTAGGGAGTATATAAGATGGACGAAGTCCAGAGGAGAAATAAAATAAAATTCGGAGGTATAAGCTGGACGAAGTCCAGGGGAAAAGGGAAAAAAAATAAAAAAAATTTAATTAACTAGGGGCAGGAAGTAAAAATTACCTGACCAAGGAATAAAAAAAAGGGGGATGATAGAAAGGAGAAACTCTCATAACCCAACGCATCAGTGGTGTAACTTTTGATTCTAACATCCCTGGTGAGGAATGAGTGATAGAGCGAACCTAACCGCTAGGAAATCCATAGGCTTCTTGACAAACTGACGGACCGTTTAGGTCGACGAAGGAAGAAGGAGGATTTGAAGACTGTAGACGATCAGAGAGAACTTAAGCTTGTGGGGACAGTCGCCTAAAAGTTGAAACTAGTGCATGCTTATTTGTTGTGTTTTGTGTTCTTTATGTGTTATTTTCTTTTCTGAGTCTGTAGTTGTCTAGGTTTAGGAGTCTGTTTTGTGTTAGTGTCTTGTTTGTAGAGTCGTTCTTGGGAACCGTGCATTGAAATTCGCCTTATTTCTTTTTCTTGTCTTTCATACTTGAGGACAAACATGGTTTAAGTGTGAGCAGTTTGATAAGGCTAATTTCATGCATAGGTCTAGGGTTTTAATTCGTGAAATTTCTGGGTCTAACACACGTTTTATGCCAGGTGTGTGAAGATTTTTGCCAGGTCCGGGAAAGGAGGAGGACAGTTGCGTGGAGCTAGGAAATAGGCAAATGAGTGGACATTATGCGGAAAATTGCTTGACGGAGGAAGCCTCGGAATTGAAGGGTAACACCGCCCTTCTGTGGGGTGAAGAAACAATTTAAGTTTCCGGCATTCCAATCTCTATATTCTGCTCGAATCTAGATATATGCTCTGTTTTCTCCATTTGCGTGTTTGAACTGGTTAGGAAATTGCATGTCGTTGTTAGTTGGAGCATGAGTTTGTTACTTGCAGCTTTAGCCGTACTTGCTATATTTGGAATCATGGTCCCCGCTGTTTTATTCTCCCTGTCTAGTCTTAATTAGTTAGTCGTTTACTCAATCTAGGAAGTAAAATGTGTCTCTCAGTATTGAAGTCTGATTCTATTACATTCTCTGTGTCCTAGGTCTAGAGGTAGTTAAAATTCTCAACCCTTTTTGCGTGGCAGCAGCCGCTTGTTTCCAGAGTCTCTTAGCACTACTTCACGAATCCATATTCGTGGGATCGACCCCACTTCCCTATACTAATTTATAGTTTACGGGTTGAGGGATTTATTTTTGAAGGGGAGCCGAGTGTGTTCAACGACAAAAACACTCTATGTTCTCTTGAGTTCCTGGACCTGGTGATCCAGTGGATTTAAGGAGCGTGGTGTCTTGACCAAGCACTTGCATTAATTTTCTCTGTGCACACTTGCTTACTCCGAGATCGATAATCACGACCCTTCCCTTCAATTGGGTTTAGTCACTTTTTCGCCAAATATTCCTCACCTACCAAAGAGCCTACATTACAACCAAAAATAAAGACCTTTCGGACTTTTGATGCTTAATAAGATCTAGTAGCGGAGGGATTAGACTTTGAGCAAGCCTATGGTATACTTTGCATGATGCATGATTTGAGTGCTTTTAAATACTTTACCTTATACACTTTGAGAGTGAGAGAACACTTCCCATCTTTGGAAGTTTGCCACATGTGAGTGCTTGAATTCAAGGTGTTCCACGAGCTAGTAATGAAAGTGCACTAATAAACCCTACTTGATTTGATTGCGTTAATACATGCTTAATCTATCTTTTCCAAAATTTGAGGCAATTATGACGTCTAGTCCTTGTGCATTCCGTGCGTCTATTCTCATGTCTTTATTGTTTTGTTCGAGGACAAACAAAAATGTAAGTTTGGGGGAGTTGATACGCTCGGATTTTGCACTATTTTAAGGTCATTATTTGGTCCGTTTTGAGTGTCAAAGTTGCATTACATGTCCATATTTTGTATATTTTATCTATTTTGGTATTTTGAAGTGTTTTGTGTGAAATGTGCAAAATAGAGCAGAAAAAGGGCATAAAAAGGTGAATTTCCGGAAGCTGGAACTGAAGGGACGCCCAGCGGGCCGCTGCACTCAACGCAGCGGTCGCTGCAAGCACTCCAGAGAGGTCTGACTCTTTCCCGTGGCCGCTGGACCTATTCACTCGCGACAGCGTCACTTCAAACTCGATTTTCCGGCGTTCCTGAAGTCTGATCAGAGCGTTCTATAAACCATTCTCTTCATCTTGAAAAGAGTTTCAAGATGGTACCAAGATCACTTCAATCGGAGTTCTGTGGAGAAAGTTATGGCCTTTCTACCAAAGTCGCGCAAAGCTGCCATATACTTAGGTGGAAATTTAAGGAATGAAAGAACATTTTGCCTTGTTAAGCCAAATCTTTTCCTTCTACTATGGGGCACGAAAATTACATATTTCCTATTGCTTGGAGGACACCTTTTACCATGTTTAAACCTTTTTCAAGCCTATATATACCCCATAACCTCATTCATAATATTCACCAACTCATAGCCTCCAAAATTGGGGAGCCCTCAAGGCTCCTCCTCCAACCCTAATCTTTCATCTTTCATCTTTCATCCAAGGTTCAAAAGTTAAGAGTGCTTAATTGTGCAAGGGCTTGGAGAAGGATTCAAGAAGATCATTAAGGCTACAAGGATTCAACCTCCGGGTTTTATTTGCTTTAGTTCTTATGTTTTCATTGTCTTCCCTTCAATCTATGTTTTTAGTTTATTCTATCATGTGTAACTAAACTCATAGGATTTTAGGGATGTGTTAGTAACTCTTTTTG